>NW_008824468.1:737328-762426 GCF_000699105.1 Pygoscelis adeliae | reverse complement strand
AGCAGCGTGCGTACGGCCTCCCGGGGAGGACTCGGGGCGGACGGAGGGAAGGCCCGCCGTCCCCTCCAGACCCACATTTTCATCGTGGTAGATTGGCAGCGAGTTTAACGTTTCACAGACATTCAGCAAGGTCTGTGGTTCCAGAAATAGCAAACGAGTTAAGGGAGACTCTTTGAACAATATACAGAAGTGTTTCGTGCTCAGGCTGTGGTTAGAAATACTGAACAGTCGCCGCTCGTAATGTTTACGGGTTATTACTGGGCTTGCTTTGTCACTTGCTTTTGTGCCTGTGCTCCCTTGTGATTTAAATACTTCATGGCAGACCTAGGTGCAAACATCTTTACCTGAGTCGCAGTGAGATGTTCAGGGGCACCTGTTCCAAGTGGTCCGATGCTCTCCAAAAGTCCCGTTCTGCAGAACAGACATCGGAGAGAAGTCACGTAGAAACGATCTTCGCTGTGAGAATTTACAGCTTTAAAATCCTTTTTCTCTACCAAGCCAGGGCATAACTTCCATTAGAAACATTTGCAAACCGATGCTATGAGAAAAATGGAAAACCAGTCAAGATATGTGTAACCAATTTTGTTTGGGTTTTCCTCCCTTTGTAATGTAAGTTATTACAGCATTTTAGACAAGTATTTTTAAACCAAAAATATCACCTTCATTTTAAAATGGGTCAAGATACAACATATCTTACTTAATTTCTTCTCCTTCTCCCTAGTAATCTGAAGGTCAGTTGAAGGTTTTGCTGCAAAGAGATTAGATTAGGGGTGTCACTATTTTGTAAAGAGCAACATTTGAAACATTGTGGACAGCTCAAAATAACTTGAAGATTAATCCTTGCTCTCACTTGAAAACAGTCCCATACCCAGAAAGACTCAACGAAAAAAAGTTAAAAGTCTGGAGCTTGAAATCTGGTCAGAAAGAATGCTGCAGAAGACTTGAGAGGAAGAAGAGCATTTCTTCAAAAAATGTAAACTGAAATCATCAGTCATACCTACTGACTCTCTGTACTTGTATTGCTGCGTCCCTTGTGGGTTATATCAAGTGAAATCAAAGCAGACTGCCCTCCCACTCAGGGGCACGATGTGTCTGATGATTTGGGGCATTTTTTGCAGTCCTCGTTGCAGATCCTCACCAACTATATTCTACAGCTCTGGGTTGTTCTAAGAAAAGGAGAGATCAACAACGCGGCCATCGTTCAGATAATAATTAAGATTCTACATATTTATCTTGGCAGCATTTCCCCAAGTTCCTGGGGGTCCATGTCCTTGACATCACAAGTGTATTCAGATCACCTTCTATCTCCAGCATACTTACCCTTTGGCTCAGAATTCACATTACTATGAAAATAGTACCTGGCAGAATCACTTTTAGTATTTTAATTTCAAGGTTAATCCCTTTTGATAGGAATAATAAATACATTTCATGCATTTTAATTGGATTATTTTTAAAACACAACTATCTTCAAGTTACAGTTTGTTCAGGAGTTGTAATTTAATAAATATACACTGCATTTTTAGGCATTTGTCTCTAAACATGTCGTAGCTTGTATTTTTTTGTGGACTTGAATTCCAAGTAGATTTTTATGGCTAAAAAGTAACAATATGAATTTGAACCATCTTTACGCTTCCGATTCACAACAGCTGTTCATAATAAAATAGGGAGGGTTCCTGCGGTCCTAAACAGCTTCCCCTTCAGTCTAACAGATGTTCTGCCATGAGCTGGTAGTGCACACGTGGTCTGTTCAATGTGCCCAGATAAGGTTTGTGTGGCCTCGATTACCAGTGATTCAAAGGGCTGATGTATAAGCACAAGTTGGTCAAATTATTGACTTTCCTTGTGTACTGAAACCTACATTTCTTCATCATCCTGTAACCTCTGCCAGCTGTGAGCTTTTGAAAGTGGTAAGAAAGTTTCATTTTGTAACTGTGTGCAGCAGGTTGTTTTTCAAGCCGAAGGAAGAACAGTTGTCCTTGCACACAAGCTAGCTAGTGAACAGCTTTGTTTGAACACGTGCTTTGTATTCTGACTTTTAATTGAACGTTCTTTGTATTTCAGTCTCCAAGCCAGCACCTTACTGGGAAGGAACAGCAGTCATTAATGGAGAGTTTAAAGAGCTGAAATTAACAGATTATGAAGGAAAATACCTTGTCTTCTTCTTCTATCCTCTTGACTTGTAAGTAAGACCCCTGTAGGCATACCAAGACCGCGTGCAGCTACGCTAGACTTGTAATTCATTAATTTTTCTCTTTTTTGAGGTCTTGTTTTTTTGTTTGGTCACGGTTTGGGGGAGAAGAAAGGAGCGACAGAAGAAAATATATTCTTTGCATTTGTGTTTTTATCATGCTTGGTAAAATTGTAACACAATCTTTGTCCTAATAAGCATGTCTACTGATTTGTATCTCCACACAAAAAAGTAACTTTCAGTCTGTAGTACCCAGTCAGGCAACCTTTACGTTCTGTATGATGCTGCTGCAAACAGAATACACCATCCCATCTATATTTTCCAGAGTGTATGTAGGACATTAAGAGATGGCGTTTTCCCTTTAAGTTCTTCCCATAACGTCCTAAGAACATCTAACATTACCCTCCTTTATTTAGAATGCAGTAACTTCACTGGTTGAGTGTAAACACCTCAGCTTTCTACCAGACAATCCCATTCTTTTCCACAAAATGAAGAGGACAGAGATGCATCACTACCTTAACATTATACAGGAAAGAACATGGCTTTTGGCCCTGAGCTTCGAGGCCCTAGAAATTGATCTTTATCACTTTGTTTCTTCTGTAGTGGAAAAAGTTCAAGTAAAAATAGTTAAAATTTGCAGACATGCAGGGTAACAAGAAATTCTAGTATGTTCCTCTGAAAAAACTTGGCATGTTGTGCTTAAATGCAGCCATTTAATATTCATAAAGTCTAAAAGAAAGTAATTGTAAAAACACTTGTATCCCAATTGTCAGCTAACTGTAGGTTTATAATCTTCTTCAGTAATAAACCATTTGTAGCTAAGCTAGAGTCTGAGGCTGGGAGATTTGTCAGGCAGCATTTTGGTTAAATACTTGAAGAAGCAATAAAAAATAAGTAAAAGCTGAAATCATTTATGATAAATCCACCATTTTAAGTTAAACAGAATTTACTGGATGTCTCCTGAAATTTTGTCTCTATCTTGTTTTAAATTATCTAGTACATTTGTATGTCCAACTGAGATAATCGCCTTCAGTGACAGAATTGAAGAATTCAGAGCAATAAATACCGAAGTAGTAGCATGTTCTGTGGACTCAAAGTTCACTCACTTAGCATGGTATGTATCTGATCCTTGTCTTTTGCTAAAAAATATTCATGGGTCCATCTTAGCTGAAGAACTGCATCCCCAGATTTGTAGCCTACAAAGGTATATCATAATGTGTAAAAGCATGATACTATTGATCCAGATGTTTAAAATATTTTTCAGTGGTAAAAATTTTTAACCCTAGTGTGTGAAAGTACCTTTATCTTTGAAGCTTGTTTAATATATACTGCTTGAAATATACCATGTCTCAGCCCAAAAAATATTTCAAATACAAAAGAAAAAAAGAGATAAGGATGCAAGTATCTGTAAACGCGTTACACTGTCCCAGTTCATGAGCACATTGGTATAAAGCGAATATGACTGATAAGAAAGAGGTCACTATTAATAGTTGTGGCCAAAAAACTGCAAAAGATCTACTGAACTTTTGCTCGAGCCATAAATAGTATTCATCTCCCGTGTGTTGCAGAACAAGAAAAACGTCACTTGCACTAAATCCTTCTGTGTGTACTGTTCTGGCGTGTGACTTTTAACTTTGTGTAGAGAATATAAATCTTTGTGAGAAATACATCTGTATCTCATTTCTTTCAAAGGATTAATACTCCTCGAAAACAAGGGGGACTTGGACCTATGAAGATTCCGCTTCTTTCAGATTTGACACACCAAATTTCAAAGGATTATGGTGTATATCTGGAAGACCAAGGGCATACACTTAGGTATTTCACTTTGTTACAGTTCATTTTGTTCTGCTGGAGTAGTACTTAACTACTTTATATCTAAAGAAGCATTTGAAATTTTTCTTTGAGACCAGTTTTTACTTGGGAATTCATGCTGAGAGACAAAATATATATTGAGGAACACAAAAAATTAGCCATAATGAGTCAGAACGGGGTGGAGGTTAATATCCTGTTTAACAGCAGCCATCAGCAGATACCTAGGGCAGGGCAACCACGCAGAATGCCCCAGAATTGCAGTTACTCAGGGAACTCCCAAGTCCAAGTGGAGTCGAGTCTAAGGGTAACCAATGGCCTCAAGAGAGACATCTTTCATAAACTTGATTAGTTGCTTTTGGGATCCCTGTAACGTCATAGCATCTGCAACATCCCCTGGCAGAGGCCTGCCAAAGCTTAGTTTTATGTTCTGCAAAGAACTATCCTTTTTTGGTTTTAACTTGCCATCAGCTTGTGTCATCTGATACCCCAGGTAAAGAATAGTAGGTTGGTAGTATTCTAAGGTGGTGGGTATTGTATGGTGTTTGCAGAGATCAAATTCTTCCCACCCAACAGACATAAAATAGTGTGTAAACACAACCCTGTAATTAGTTCTGTTTCCTAACACGCACAAAAAAATGTTTTCACAGAGGCCTTTTCATTATTGATGATAAGAGAATCCTTCGACAGATCACGATGAATGACCTTCCTGTTGGGAGATCGGTGGATGAAACGCTTCGTTTAGTACAAGCATTCCAATACACGGACAAACACGGAGAAGGTGCTCTTTTAAATACTTTCATGTTGAAGATTGTTTTACTTAGACTGGAAGCTGTATTTGTAGCTTTTTGGAAGGAAGGTGCTCAGCAGCATTAGAGACTAGCCTCATGCAGTGAGTGAAGTGGTTTGATTGCCCTGCTACAAGAGTCTGCGGTCCTGGCACCTCCATAGGTTGTTTCTAGTGTAGTAATTCACATTTTGCTTCACACCCGTGAGAATCAAGAGCACAAAGCATTCCTTAGTCTGAATTAAGGCATTGTGTGCCACCTGTCACAAGCATGAATCTGTACAAAATATGAGGCCATGAAGAATCGGGCCCAATATTTCAGTACATTTTGGCATACTAAAATAATTGAGATGCAGGCCATCCTTGTCCTGTGTCATTCACTGAGGATCTGTGACAAGTAATTGAGAGTGCTTTATGTCAAGGCACATGGTGATACTGTGAAAGTTAGACCGCCATTACTCGTGTTTTCTTTGCAAGTGCAATGTGATCATCTTCCCCTGACAAAGAAGCTTTCACTGGCTTCAGATCATTACTTTGTCTCAAGAATTCATAACCCCCAGTTCAAGCACAGGGTGAACTTTTCACATTTCTTTAACTAACGTGTTTAAATAAACACATTCGTTGTTCTAAAGATTTGTTTAAATATTAATACACATGTTCAGCAGCTTAACTTCCATTTCAACTCAATTTCACCTGGCATTTGAAAGTACCTTTATCTGAAGGTACAAGTCATTATTACGCTCCGCTGTACAGATTTAAAAAGATAAATGCTGATACTTAGGCTACGCACATTTGACTACAGAAATTTAACCTCTCTTACTTAGTTACAAAGCTGTCTTATGGAATATTGATCTGCAGTGTGTTTCCAGAGTACCACGGTTTTTTTCCAGCTGTACGTGGAATCTCACCAGCTTTTGCATGAATGCTGAGGAGAGCCTCCCTAGACGCCTTCTTGGATTCTTTGCACAGAACAGGAAAAAAAGTTCTCCACAATTCCTGATTGCATTTGTGGTATTTTGCCTGAGAGTATGCCTTAAAGCAGCGTAATATGGCACACCTCATTGGGCTAAAGCCTCAGAGGGAGAGCTCTGAGCATGTAAGAGCTTCACTCCAGAATGTGCAGCTGTACAGGTGGTCACAGGGCTCTCAGCCACGCTGCATGCTAACCGCATGCTATAATCCCTGGACTCCTGAGCAAGGCTTCAAATAAAATCACTCAGTCTCTTGTGGAATCTCTGAACTGATTTCTTTGCTAAAAAATTCCCCCTAGCATTGGTTTTAAAGAAAGAAAGGTAGGTCTCTGTGTGCTCACCTAAATTTTATCATGAAACTTTTGTTTCTACTAGAATAGGTGTTCATTCTCAGATACTGCTTTGCCAGTACTTTGTCTAGAAGGGCACGAGAATTAAACCAAGGCATAGACACCCATCCAGAGATACGCAGTTTCCAGTTAACAGAAGTGGTAGGTGGTATCGGGTATAAACGACACCATCCCACGTATATAGAAAACTGCGTATTTAATAGTTGCAGATATTTACATGTGACACTTGTGTGCTGTTTTACTTCCAAGTTCAGAAAGAGAATGTTAAGTCCACAAAAGTAAGTGTGTGTAAAAATACTATTACTAACTTTGTCTCTTTTTTTTTTTTCCCAGTTTGCCCTGCTGGTTGGAAACCTGGCAGTGAAACAGTAAGTCACCGTTTATATTTAAAGGCATGTACTACTAGAAAACACTCAGTCATCATTTCCACTAAAGCCACATCCAAAGTCTTCGCAACTTTCAACGAGACGATATGAGTAAACTCACATTATTACAGTTACAGCTTTTGGATTACTACTGATTTCATGAGGAGCTCGTTTCCCTCACACTAGACATGTTCCGGTTGTTTCAAATTCCCTGTGTATGAACAAAACTCTCTTGAGCGGCAATGAGTTTGTGATCAAAAACTTCTTTTCCTGTTAACACCTGCTGAGAGGAAGTTGGAAACTGTTGAGTTTGTCCTATCTTCTGTTATTTGTCCATATAAATTCTTTGCCCTGTCGCGTCTTACTGTGGATCCCAGGTTCCCCGGCTGCCGCAGTATCTGACAGAGCCCGTGTGCCACTATCAGAACTCCAGCAGAGAGCACTGCTTTGCTGCGCAGTAGCTCTTCCTCCTTTGTTACTACTCGCCTACATGTGACTACAAGCAGAAGAGCTAGGGTTGGGATTAACACCCACTGAACTCCTTTGTGTTCTCTGGGCTTGGACCAAGCCTCAGCAGAATAATGAAACTTTCACTAGAGGTCTGAGCCGCCTAGTTCAGATGAGATCACTGTCATTTATTTGAGCATGTGGCTTTCTTCTGAACCATCTGGTGATGACAGAGCATTGTTGTTTAAGAGCTGTCTCGACAAAAAGCAGGTCCCAGCAGCCTCTAAGCAGAGTAGCGAGCATTTTAATTGATAGTAAAAACAGTGGAATGTTAAACCATGTTTCTTTGCTGGATGTGAAAACTTCCCAGGATGACTTGAGGCTAGCAGTCACCCCTCTCCAGCTAGCAGAAGACTGTCTTAGTGGGGGAAGCTGGATATTAAGACTGTAAAATGAAAGAGGCTGGCCTAACAGACATATTTTGGCACTGAAACGTTCTGCCCTCCGTAACCATGGATTACCTAAATAATACGACATTAACATATTTTCTAAAAAACAGTCTTACAATGCTGAGATTAACAGCTCCAATGCTGCCAATTTAAAGATCTAAAACCATACATAAGCATTCTCTTTATCCTCCGTGCAAAAGATGCAGATAATTTAAATAGCAGAGTAGTTCCAAAAGACATTCTCGAAGATGTAGCCGTGCCTTCTAAATGTGTTTGATTTAATTAGATCAAACCAGAGGAAGCCATGAGAGTGTGGTGGCCAAGGGAAGAACTGTAAGTAAATTCTAAGACTCTGGATTACAGGCGTTAATTTATTAAAGTATCTCGGGTTTGGGGCAAACAACATAGAAGTATGTGCTCCCAACTGTCAAAATTCTTCCTTTGGTAGGCTGCACTCTCTCTTCCCCCAGTTAGTTAAATCTTTCTGCTTATTGCTGTTAGGTACCTTTAGAGGTAAACAGCAATCTAGTATCAAGTCAACTGATAAATTACGCTTCAGTGTTGCTTGGGGGTTGGCCTTAGCATCGTATTGTGAAATACTATGCTGTTCTGGTTTTATAGTTTGTTGTGTTTGCGTGGCTTTGTTTTTAGACTAACATTTTCATTTTCTTTCTTGCACAGATAATTCCAGATCCAGCTGGAAAACTGAAGTATTTTGATAAACTAAACTGAGGCTCGCTTCTGTTGAATTACATAGGTCACATCCAACTGGATTTTTGCCAATAAAATTTAGTTAATTTTGTTACTTTCATGAGTTTGACCAATATGTAACTGCAGCAGACCATTAAAGGTCTTGTTGCTTAAACAGGAGTCTAACCTGTGTGAAGCATGGGTACCTCATTAGTTATCAGAGAATATTCTCGTGAAACACGTTCTCCCTGTAAGTCTTGTTTAGATGCTTGGTTCTCCCAAAATCTGCTTCTCCTAGCATCTCGGGCTTAGATTCATGACTTTTGCTATTGATAGATTACTTAATTTCTGCGAAAGTCTTGTCTGCTTGGTCACATTCTAGGAGCTACAGCTAGAAAAGAGCCACCTGGTTACAGTACATTAGTCTGTAGTCCAGAGGCAATAGCAGCTAACCCAAAAGCCAGAAATGAAGTTACAGATGCTGATTTAAATTTCCAGTCTGTCCAAAGCTGGAAAACATTTTTAAACTACTAATAACACATCCTACGCTACGCAAATCAGTACAACTGCACTGAAAAAAATACAGCTCTGCCAGTTCATGTGGTTCAAGAGCTGAACCAGTAATTTTTTCCACACTTGTATTTCTAGTGTGTGTGCTGATAAGGTCAATAACATTTCACACAGTCCGAATTTTTCCCTGGCCCTACACTGTTAACAGAGGTACATAGTTGTTAGTGTCCTGTGCTGATCCACTCGTTAACCGTGGCTCCTAGTTTTAAGGGAGTCATTGCGGTCTTTCCCAAGATTGGTGTTGACATATCTGGTGACCATCAGAAACTCTTGTGGCTCACGTACATGAATTTCTTCTTTCAAGGGGAAAAAAGAACATCTCCATGTAAGACTTGTGTGCGCTGGAGATCTCTTGCTTAAGAATGTCTTCTCTTGCTCCTTTCCACCTTTCCCTCTTTTTAACGTGGTGTTCTGGAGTCTGTGCAACTGGAAAAATGGCACCTAAAGTCAGTGTCAGCCCTTCACCAGGGTCATCCTTGAAAAGGCCACAGAGAAGGCTTCCTCCCTGCTCCAGTCCAGCACCGCTAGGTTATTACTCTTGGTTGGATCCCACGCTCGTGAGAACTTGCTTCCCCTTCCCCCACCAGACCATACCATTCCCTTCCCTATACCCAGACGCTTCAGTACAGTTCTGCAGAACTAGACCGGCAGTTGCATTCTGACTGTAAAGTTACCTGATTTTGTAGACTTTGGTAAGTATCGAGCGGCTCTCCGGATTAGTCACTGCAGACAGAGAGCAGAAGCGCCTGCTTGACTTTTGCTTCAGCTCTGATAGAAGTAACACCTAAGTGCGTGCCTAGGGCAGAGGGAACCGTGGCCGGAGCAAGCAGAGCTCCACCGAGCCCCAGCCCCCCTCCTGCCCCATCCCTGCGAGGCCTGGGGAAAGGAGGAGCTCCTGATCCCATCCAGAGGGTAATGGAGGCACAGCGGGACCGACGCCAAGCGCCAAAGGCTGGCAATGTGCTGCTCCAGCCCACGTGATCTCAGACCAGAGGGCAGCATGTAGAGAGGCGGTTTCTCACATTACTAGGCTGCAAATCAGCCGCTTGAATTTCACTCGGCATCTTGTTTACAGCCTGTATCAACCCTGAAACACCAAAAACATCATCAACACAGAGAACATTCAAGTAACTCCAAGCAACCGCAGCGTGACGAATGCAGGCCCAGCTATTACATGGATATTCATAAGCAGCCCGAGGCACAAACCAAACCTAACACTCGTGTCTGCCTTAGAAATAGTGCTTGTGCCCTCTTCTGCAGCGGCTTTGCCTGCCTCTCCAGCCGGGTCGCTCTCCTTCACACCTAAAGCTCTCCCAGCAGCAAAAACCTCTGTGGCACTAAGCCAGCAAATGATAAAGACAGAGATGAGTTATCACCCGCGCGTTGAACACGCTCCATCCAGCCCACGGCTCCAGGCGGAGCCAGGCGAGTAGCGAGTTGCAGCAACAAAACCACAGGTTGTATCGCTGTAGCACATACAGCAGCAACAGCATCAAACAAAAGCAGATGTCGAAAGCTGAGCCGAGAAAAGAAAACAGGACTGCAACACTTACTGACCGAAGAAAACTGAGGCCATCTGCACACTTTGAACATTGCAGATTTAGGTCCACAGCAGTGTAGCCGTGCCAAATTTGAAGGCCCCAGCCTTCTAAACACATGTGGTAAGGAACGGGCTAAGGAATTACTTCTTTTTAAAAGCAATTCAATAGGAATAAAAAGTCTTAGGGAAATAGTCCTTAAGCAAAGACCTGAGTCGCTATGTCACATTACATATTTGAAATGAAAGATTATTTCTATGGAAAGAGAGAATAGTGTTTCACAGAGATTCGGATATGCTGGAAGGAAAAGACTGGGCAAAAAAATGCAAAAGTGCTGGTGTTTGAGGGGGAGAAGTGAGAGATTGGGGGGGGGCAGGAGACAAAGGCAGATCCTCAGTTACACACCGCCTCCAGGAAAAAGGGAAACCGAAGGACAGAAGATGAGATCCCTGAATAGAAGAGTAACATCGGAAACTCGGCGGGGGGCGAGGAGGGAGAAACACCGAAGTCTGTGGGTTTGGGATCATAAGGGTTTGCAGATGTGCAAGACAAATGGCAAGCTGAGGATCTGGCTTATCGCTACCTACTAAAGCTACTGCCGTCCTCTTGCTCTACTATCGAGAACTTGTTTTCAGCATGCCTTGGGATAACGTGTACCATTTAATGTCATCAGCTGATTTTTGTACTACCCTCCATCATACAACAGCCTGATGAGCAGCCCTACAGCTTCCCTGGCTGGTTGTTCCCCCGGCTGCAGGGAGAAGTCGAGGAAGGAGTGACAGAAAGCAGGACTAGAAACTAACGATACATGAACAGAGCAAATAAAGCTCTTGAAAGTACAAGGCCCTATTCTGAACGGATGTTTCCTAGAAGAATCATGCTCTCTGACCTTCGTACACATACTATATATACACCTGATAAACGCAGTGAAATAGCAATGAATTGATAACGCAACTTTAAGGATGGTGCTGTGATAGCTATTTCAGAGGCCCACGTGGCTGTTTAATTCTTTCTATTATATAATCAGCATGTGGAGGGTTTGAGATCTTCCAGCAAAACCATCAAGAAAAAATTAATTTCAAAATCAGAGTCTAGTAGTACCAGTATCTCAGATAGGGTTATCCAGCAGGCAAAGGATTTAAAAGGTTTGCTTTGCCCTTCTGTGTTTTGATTAACAGACTGCTGCCTAGCTCTGGTCTCAAAGTCTGCCTCTTATATTAAGTACATATAAAATATGTCTGAGCTGAAGGACAGTTACTGGGAGACTAAGCAACACTGGAGTACTTTAGTATCACGTATGGTTTGCAGTTGACGAAGATAAAATATAGGCAGCTTCAATTAAACAGCTGAAGTTGATTCCGACTCCTTAGTGACAAAGAAGTGCTGAGGCAGTACAGAAACCCACTCCTCTTCCACATGCACGTCACTAATTCTTGCCTAGTGCTTGGATTAGGGATTGCCATGGCCTTGTTGGCATACCTGGAAACGTCTTATGCACAGGTGTAGGAGCAAAATCTTCAGATAAGCACAAGCAGGACAAAAATTAAAATCCTAATTATTTTTTAGGCAACAAATAAAAAGTGACATCATCTTCTGAAAGGAGGAAGATCCACCAGCAAACTTCACTGAAGTCCACATTGCGATGGACATCCTTAGCACTGCTTGAAATATGACCCTTTCAAATGTTGGCGCAGAGTCTAAGAACCTGATTTCCAGCTGCCGGTTTGAAAACGGTGATCCACATCATGGCAACCTCAGAGGAATTCAGGTAGACTGGGCAGTGCCACCTGCAATGGTCTCTCACAAAACAGGAACCGAACGAACGACACAGTGGTCTGTTCTTCCAGTACTCTTCACCTGAGGTTTGAAATAGGGGAAGAATTAAATCTCACACAGCTCTGCTTCCCAAACCCTGGGATGTATTCATGGGCCTCTCTTGGAAGTGCATGAAACGCAGATGCACAGAACTGCCACTGTGAACTTGTCTTTTCAACAGAAAAAGCAAAGAGTTCCTGCAAAGCAAGTAATAACTAGGAATGAGACGCTCTGCCTTCAACTTCCACTGCTGTTTCAGGCAAGCCTCTCACTCGCCTTGACCGCTATCTCAACGGTTAAAGAGAAACTTTATACACCAGTGAGGTCTGCAGGTGCAAGCCAACTCTCCAAGCAGAAAAGATTTAGCTGCGGTAGGAACTTCCGTGACAACCCCACCATCACCGCCTTTGGGACGGGTACTCCAGCAAGCCTACCTCACTGAACAACACCCGCAGATGCTGCCCCACCGCCCCCGGATGCTCTGAAAAAGTTCTGCCTCCCAAGGCAGCCAGCCCTGCCTCTCCTGCGGTGCAGAGCCCAGGCACTAGCCTACTTGCGACGCCTGGAAGAAGAAACTCGCTTTTAGCAGCATTTAATTCTGGAGATGACCCCCTCGTAGGCTCCCCACCAGCCTGGCCAACACAAAGGACCCGGGGGACTGGCCCCTGCTGCGGGACTGCACCTGAATTTTCTGCTGAACAGTTACCAGGTAAAGTAAAGAAGCGACGCTGTGAGCAGGGACCAGAACCCCTACCACTGGCCTTTCTGAGTGCCCCAAGCACCAGTCCCCCAGAGCCACGCTCCCCTCCTCCAGAAGCCTCCCATTTCTGCTAGGTAACAGAAGACAAGAGTAAGGAGCAGCCAATGCCCAGAAGCGCCTGCAGCCTCGTGGATAGGAGGCCTGCAGGGACAAGGATCCCCTCCTGTCAGGGCAAGTGCTCCAGTGTATTTTCTATGCAGGTATCGTCATCCAACTACACCTTCCACAAAAGCAGTCTCCAGTTTCTCTTTCACGAAAGCTGAATATTTACCCTTTTGTTTTCCTGTTAGCTAGTGCCTAGCCCGTGAAGAAATAATCTCTCCCACACCTAGTTAAAAACGCATTCAGAGGAGGACCAGCAATCAAACAAACCCGTCACCGGACAAAGGCTGGACTGAACGTGCAGTAAAACCAATTAAGCACGCAGAAAGTTTAGAGCACGTTTCTGAACTGTACCCTCACTCAGTGGCCCATGCTGTACCAGCTCCAGCAAGCTTCTTCCCAGGATGCTGTACACCACGACATGGCTGCAAAGGAATCGTGCATATTTAAGAAGGGCTACCAGAAGCTGTTACAGTAAGTTTGAGTAATTTTTTTTTTTTTAAACACAGAAAAATAAAAACATTTAAAAGAAAGCGCTTTTTCAGGCACTGAGCTCAGCCCGTCCCACAGAAATCTCCTTTTATATCACTAGTAACTACCGAGAGGGTTAGGGGAGGCAATCCAGCTGCCACAGACTTTCTCCTCCTCGCTGTACTCCAAGATGCGATGGGCACAGAAACATTTACTTCCCACTACAGAGCCACTGCCAATTACAGAGATAGGTTCGCTATAAATAAAAGGACTTTCTACCAACACCTTTAGGCTTGTGCGGTAATGGTTAGTCACTTACAGCAGTGACAGGTTGGTCATTAAGTTGCAATATAAACTCAACATTAATTACTATGTTAAAATATTTTAATTCTGAGTCTGAGATCTGAGAACAATTTTATCTCGCACACAAAGGTACACAGCGACGTGCATATATCTTGAACGAAGATACATTTAGCCTATTATCAGAGAGGGCGACAATTTGGAGTTACCTTCTCCGAGTAAAAAAATATGCGAGCACATATTCTGTGTCTTTCTCTTTATTACTATATATGTTTTATATTGTTACATATGTATATATATACACACACACATTCTGTATGACTGTACGTACATTTCTATAACTACTGTGATTGCGGTACATGATTAAGTTATGAACTTTGAAAACACACCATTTCTTCTAAGCATCTTCATTTGTGGGATTCATTTTCTTCGCTGTGTCCAGAGGTTTTGATGTCACACTTTGCTCCCTACTCTATTACCTCTTTTTCTGCTCTCCAATCCCTTCCCGAAGGCTGAATTTAGAAGTTATGATAAATTCAACTTAAATACAGCTGAAAAGGCAGTAGAGGAAGAACTTGGTACCCCCTTAACTTACTAATGTTATACAAAAGTGGCCCAGGTAGGACCACCGGGTCAATGATAAAAACCTGCAGGTAGTCAGGAGTAATACATAGTTCTGAAATAGATCCCTCCACTTCCTGCCTTCTTACTGATTTTTTAATAGCCAATAGTGATCCGTGCAGCGAGGGGGGAAGGAGCTGGGACAGAATTTCAGTTCTTTATTTGTGTGGTCAGTCAAGTATATTCAGTTTCTAAGGAGTTTTAAAAAGGAGAAAAACAGAAAATACAATACATATCCACAGTGTCATAACCATTAAAGAAAAAGATTATAACATCATACAGCTGAATCAGCACTGAAGCGTGGCTGAAGAGAGAAACTCTATGTAAGGAACCAAGAGCTTAGTGTCACTGCCACGCATCAATCTGATCCGGATCAGGCAACACCCCTGTGCCTCCACTGGAAAGCGATCTAACTTAGAAATACAGGCAGCCAAATCCTAGAAAGGAAAGGCTGGTGTGTAACGTGCTGGTTATTACAATGCTCGCTCTCCTGACATGAACAGCAGTCAGCTGTCAGGAGCCACGGACTTCATGCTATCCTAGCACCAAAGGAACCTGGTCCTCATTGTGAATTTCTCAAACTCTCTTACTCAGAAATAAAATTTCGACGTGCTGCTTTATTTTATCAACTTGTTTCATGCAACTGTGCCGAATCACATCATTTCTACTTGCTGCTTCCTGATTTCAAAAGATTTTAAACCTAGCAGGGAAGCTGGAGTCTATTCTCGTGTATCATATAAGACATCATATTTCATCCATTTAACCTACCATTGGGCCCAACTACTCCTCTTTGGGTGTCTTGATCAGACAGGGTATCAGTCTTGATTTGAAGGTATCAGAGGTCCAATTTTGTGCCTGTGACTAATCATCCTCACTGCTAAAAGCTGATGCCTCCCATCCGCTCACCTTCCTAATTTCAGGATGTTGGGCTTTATCTGCCCGATATCGGAGACTATTAAAACTTTCTCCACTACATCAGAAGCACTTCAGTATCAAGTACTTTCTTCCTGTTACTTATATGCCATAGTTATGTCCACCTTGGTGTCCCCTCCGTGGTGGGGAATTACTCTGTCCTTTACAGGTAAATTTGACAACCTTTAAAGCTGTGCAATACTCATTTCATTACAGCCTTACCAAGGAACCAGAGAAATAATCCAGCTGAGGAGACTGTGCTCTAGCTGTACCACCCCCCAGTGGGATAAAAATCCTCCCACCATTCAGCAGCTGACTTGGGAGCTGGTCAAGACAGATTCTCTAGACCCCTAAGTCCAGCATCAAACATAACCATTACCATTTTGGCAGCATTTTACCTTTCCTGCTCCCACGCCCTAACAAACCAAAACGTTCTGCTCTAAAACGCCATTTCCCAGTCCCACTCGATCTCACCAATCAGATCTCTACTCTACAGGCCATGAGAAATAATTCATTAAGGAACTCACTTACAGCTATATCTTAAAAAAAAAAAAAAAAAATCAGAAGAGGCTGGCAAGGACTGGCTGTACGCAAACAGAATGCCAGAAGAGACCATCTGGCCACCTCATCTCATTGCAATAATCAGTTTCCTGCCAAGGGAACATGAAACCATCCACAACAGGAGCTGCAACAACCCTGTAAAATCCCAGCTGATGGGAAACACCTGCTTTACGTTGTGCACACCCTAGTAACTTCTGAGCTTATGCTGCTGCCCAGATGCATGTGTCCTCATTAAAAAAAAAAATAAGACCCTAAACCTAATTTACACAAGAATGTAGGTCAAATGGCTTCGTCTGTGTGTATCTACTTATTGCACATATTTTTCTGGTAGAACTTCTATCCCTTATCAGGGAAACACAAAGGAGAGCTACTAAGGGAAAGAAGGCAGATGGTGACAAGACAGCAAAGGTCGTAATGAGATCTCTCAAAGCAGACAGAGAGAAGCGATCTAAAGCTTAAGACTGTATTTTTTCAGCCTTTTTTCCTAGCATCAGCATGTAAAAGTAGATTTCAACAAATCCTAGTAGCAGAGAACAAAAAATCCAAATACATGCAAATACATAAATAGCACTAATAACGTATTTTTTGTTGCGGGGTCTGGGTTTGGTCTGGGGTTTTGTTTTGTTTTGGGGTGGGTGCTTTTTAGTATTGCAAGCACCTGTCTGTTAGCCATGTCTGGTGACAACTCTTTCCAAGACAGCGTGCTGCTACGCTGCTGACGCAGCATTCAGTGCGTGTCAGATTTCTCTCATGACTGCAGCAAAGTGTCGCTTCCCATCTAAATACAACATGGATTCTGAAATAAGGTGGAGAAAAGAGAGAACCACGTTAGTAACTTAGTATCAATACTGGGCAACTACACAGAACGGTAAGATTAAGAAGCAATCCACACAGCCAAAGCATAAAATAAATGTGGTTTGCCATGAAATCCTGTTAAATTCTTCAAATGCCAATAGTTCACCTACTAAAATGACCAACGTTCCAACCAAAGCCATCTTGTCTACAGAGTTATGATGACAATGCATTAATTGGATACTTGCCTCCGTAAGTTTTGGGGACAACCCGTGGGACCTCATTTTCTGATATAAATGTAAAATGGAAGATATTGGTTGTCTGGTGCTCCCTGGTATCTGCATCATAAACCTCACTGTGTACTCGAACCTGGATGTAGTTTTTTTCTGTGTAACAGACCTACACATTAAGGTAAGAGTTATAGTTCATAATTTATCACTGGCGTTGAAAAACTGTAACAGACTTCATTGCACTGTTTAACAAGAAAAGTCACACGCTCGCATAATGCACTGTTCATTACCAGTGATTAACAGTGACTACAACAAAGATAAGTTTTTCTCCTTTTCAACAAGAAATCAACTCCTACCTGTCCAGAAAGCAGTAATAAGGATCCAACCTCAACTGGCCTCTGAAACATGATATCGTCAACGGATACGATAAAAGGTCTGGAACCCCTGAGCAAGAAAAAGAGAAATTTCTTCTCAAGAATAACAAGGGTGTTTGGAGAAATTTAAAATATTTCATTGTCAGCCCTTTAATGAAGCGTTACTAGAAAATAGATCTCTCTCTTAAACACAGGCCACAGGAAGTGCTAAAGAATTATGTCATCACCCAAGACAAAAATAACTGGAGGAAACCTCTCACACGCATAAAAATACACGTTCTCTAAGGATACATTATTGCATCATTATTGTATCTTATGACTTACACTTGCTAGGCAATCTTCATGCCATCATTGCTTAGGCCTCAGTTTTCCAAACACTGACATAAAATACTTCACTTTCTATCAGGCTGTGCATGCTCCATTAAACTTACGCATAGATCTTTGCTGGGTGATGACCTCAGTCACATTTTCTAAGCACAAGCAGTTACCAGAAGTTGTTCAGAAACCATTCCTCTTGTGTACGGAATGAAAAGATGTAATATTGATTTGATAGAATGTCTATTTTATATGGTTAGAAAGAAAACGTATCTTCAAAAGTCAATCTCAATAGCTTGGCAAGATAAAAGAAAACAGAAAAAGGATGTGTTTTCTATCTTGACATGTAATGCTTAAAAACCCAGCTCCAAGGAGCAAGATGCAAATTTCTTCGTAAATACAACAGATGCTCTAAGGAACGTAGTGCTGTGCACTAATAGTGCAAGATTCTACTAGACACCTAGGTCTTTTCTACTCAGATTGTCATTAGGTTGGTTAGCGTGGCTTCCCGACATATATATATGGGCACAGTGCTCTGGATTATATAAATATTGCAGGTCTTCAGCTCACCCATAGCTGCAAGCAGTTGCCCATCCCAGTTCAAATGCCTTTCTCATGAGAAAACCCCCAAAGATCCTATTGAAGATGTTCCGCTCCTGTATGTAGAAACAAAAAATCAAACTGCTACATTACACATAGTCTTTTCAAAGCATTGTGTTGAAGTCTGCAGTTCAGTTCACAGTTTTTAACAGAACTTCCAGCATCTGAATGCTGGAAAAAGCACTACTGAAATATATATGCAAAAGTCCAAATGGCTGAAGCAACTTTACTTAATAGGAGCTCATCCGACTCATTGGACAACAGAAGATAAAAACTAAAAATTGCGTCAGCAACCAGAAGCCCAACTTAAACACTTTGCAAAGGAATTTCTTTACACAAAATGAATAGTCTGGTAAGAAAACAAAGTAATTTAAAATCTTCTATTTTGAAACGGCAATTCATACAGATAATAGGAAAATGGCAAAAGAAACTGAGATCTAAACACATTGCAAGGACTGCAGAACTGAAACAAAATAATGGATTGACTAGTCTTACAAGACAATTCATAAGTAACTGTTTCTGTAATTCATTAATATTTTTCAAAATACCTGAGGATGGCAAATCTGTAGGCCTTTTAGCTTTGCATCTTCCATCCACACTGAATTGGGTGGCAATTTACGACTCCGGAAACTTACTGTCCTTTGGAAGAGACAATAAACTTTACAGCCCACATTAGCAGAATTCAGCAAGTCAAAAATGCACAAATAGCAAATGCAGACACACACTAAAAAAAAAAAAAACCACCACCACCAAAAAATCCCCAAAACCCAGAAATGCTATCACTAAAAGCTGTTCCAACTGACCTTGAAGCCTTATCTAAAGTGGTACTTTGATTTGTTACTGCAATAAGCCTACGCTCCTGATCTTCCAAAAACTTCTGCTAATGTTCAAGCTTATGTGAATGAACAAGCTTGAGAAAGGTACATGAAAGAAAAGATGAATCACAACCACAAAGCACACACTTTGTCAGAATAGCCTTACTCTGTTTTTTAAGTCATAATATGAATTAAAAGCACACGATGAGCTAACAGAGTAATTCAACATCAAACATGCAGACGGTTTGAGGTTTTCAAATCCAGACAGAATGTGTACAAAATACATCTGCTAATTTTAAGGAAAAGCATGTCGCACTTTGGTAAACAGCTTTGAAAATAACAATTGTATAATGTTAGTAAGTTAAAGAAATTATAAATTATCCACAAATACAACACTGCACTAACGTCATTAGGCATTGTTCTATCACCATTGGCACCGGACAATTTCACACAAATCTCAAGTATAAGAGAAGTACGCCAACAACAGTCTCCCTCAAATAATGCTGTCAGGTATTATATTTAAAACACATTGCAAGGTTACCTGGTCAAAATATGGCCAATTCCTGCCCTCAGTTTTTTCCTAGACATCATGGCAGAAAACTCTTAGATTGTGCAAGTCACACAGCTGCAAAACCCTTCCATTCCCTTATTTGGTTAAACATCATCAACCTTTTTCCTCAAGATTACTCCTAACAGCTTGCTCAGAAGCTCTTTGTGCTTACACTGCCACTATCACCACCTTGGCATAGCTAACACTCCTTAACGACGGAAGACTCTTTTAAGAGATGCATATGTCACATTAAAGTGTTTTTACACACATTACCTGTGTTTCAAATAAAATGCCACAGAATTTAAATGGTGAAATGGGAAAACAAAATGTGTGCATTTATTCCAGACTACCCTCTTACAAGCACCCACTCAAAAGGCACATTACTTCTCTCTCTCATAAGACTTCAGCTCTCCTCCACCCCTCCCCTTCTTGCCTTGTGTCCAACGTATTAAGGAATATGTCATGAACAATGTTTCTTTCTTCTGCAGTGGGAGCCATTTTCAGTAAGGAAGCAGTGCTGAAATCAACCCTCTTCAGCTTGTTCACTAAACATTAAAAAAAAAAAATCATATTAGAGTTCAAAGAAAAATTTGGCTTGGCTCTGAAGATTTTAACCTGGAATCAGCTGTCTCCTTTTTTCTTTTCCCCCCTGTAAGTTAAAAGCTGTAACTTCACAATCCCACAGATTCAAACAGAAATTTGGATTTCAGAATTGACTGCATCAAAGGAAAAATAAGGCAGAAGTTCACTGTTACCTCACCAATGTGGTGAAGACCTTTTATACGTATACTATGATACTCACCCACCACTCCTACAGAAAACTTAAGTACTCCCCTGAAAGTACAGAAAACATATCAAACAAGAAACCCTACAGAACAAACAATCTTCTTCAGGTTTTGCCAATGGTACAAGAATGCAAATTTACGATAGAGCTCATTACCATAGGCCACAATGATTGAAATTTTAGCTTAAAAGATCTTCTGTTCAGTTTATTCAGTCTTTAATGTTTCCCTAATTCTCTGCTTTAAAACTCCAGCTTGAAACAAAAGAAGACAGAGCTACACGCTCCTTCCCCTGCTCTCCCCCCTTCTTTTTCCGAGTTTCTTTCCAAAAGGAACATGGGCACCCAGACAGGTAAGGAGCTGTGATGCACGCAGCAGAGCCACCATGGGGGCAATCAATCAGCCAGAGCATTAGGAAAGCCTGTGCTGCACTCAGGTCTGAAGTGGAGGGAGCACCCTGGAAACAGAGAAGTCTAGGCGGGGTGCAGAGCACATCAGGAGTGCCCTTATCTGTCAGTTTAGCCAAAGCATTTCCAAGAATGTGACAGCAGGCTTTTAAACTCTCTTATACTACTGACACACGAGACGGAACGTAAACCTGATTTTAAACAAATTAGGAGCATTTCTAAACAGCTGAACTTCTGAAGTCTACTTCCTTCCAGCTACTAAGTTGAACCTGAGGCAGATGTGCATACTACCAGGAAGTATGACATACATTCCCCTTGCTTGAAGATTTCTTCTTCCTCAGGCGTCTCAGGAACGACTGGATTAACGAACGCTGGCCTATGGACAGGAATTTTTTTTAAGTTACAAACATTATAAGAATTTGTCCCGTGAATACGTTATAACAGTCTTCCATGTTTGCTTACATACACATTACAAGATGAAAAGACATACACTTCAGGTTACGTGGCAGCTGCCAAGAGAATATCATATTAGCTTTAACTCTGAAGAAGCAGTTACGTGATCCAACCACTATCCAGTATAACTGAGAAAGAGCAAGCAATGCTTCTTAAAGTCTATGCTTCTTAAAGAGCTAAAACTGTACCCACAGATTATAATGAAGTTTATGGGAGTAGAAAGCTGCTTAGAAACTCAGCAAATGAAGATGTGATGATCTAGGATAGTCTAAAAGAGACACACAAAAACTGAACGGTATCATTCCTCCTGGAATAGAAAGAGCACAGTGCCGTAGCTAGCAAGTGTTCTTATAATCTACACGTTCCCATGACAGCCTTATCAACAGCCAAAAGCTGTTTACCACATGTACTACTTATCAAAGAAGATGATATGAGGCTGCCTTGAGTACAAATTTGTGTTTATTTTACTGCACAAATAAGTTTAACCTAATTACAGAACATTTAATTATTTCTTTTCACAAGGCAAGGCAAATGCTTATTTTCCAGAGCCATTCTTCCCTGTAATTTCCAATTATTATTTTTCCAATTATTATTTTTGCTGAACAGTTCACCTCTACCCCAAGCCTTTACTTGGGCTGGTGACAAGAGGCATGCAGAGAGGACCTTTTCGCTTGGAACAAACTGCTCTTTCCTGGTTTGCTAAAGCTCTGGATTTTGGAGACGCACCAACTCATTCTCCCCCTCCTCAGCTCAGGACACATCTACATCAGCTCTCCTGTCCGAGCCCCAGGCTGCTGAGATGCAAGTTTGCTATGGTCCAAAAGCCACACAACCATGTTTCTGTGGCACTATAACCAACCTAACATACCCTGCACCACTCTGAAAGCTTTTTACCTCACATAGAATAAATACCTTCCTTATATGGACGGAATGCTTCTGAAACACAGCTGGCTTCTGGCCAGCTGGCCTGAAGAACAGCCACTGAAGTTTGTATCTATCTGCACAAGTCCATGTAGGCTTGTCCTCAGTCAATCTGCCAGTGTACAATTACATCAGATTTGATGTAATTCTTTTGCAAAATAAGTCCTTAAAATGGGAACCATAAATACAAGGGGTTTTTAAGTGTTTAGTATGTTAATGGGTTCTAAAAAAATCTCATAAATCTGAAGGAAACCAACCTAATAACTACTTCTAACATTATCAGGACTAAATAATTAAGTCAAGCAAAACCCCTTCATTAAATGCAGGCAATTATTTAAACTAGTTAGAAACAGAAAATTGTTTATTACTTTTGCAGGCTATACAAGAAAGAGGCAAGAAATACAACGGATTTTTCTGGTGCTGGAGTCAAACCAAAACTGAAACTGAGCAGCCTGTTAGTTTAACAACTGAGGAATTACAGAGAGTAAAACCAGAAAAATAAGAGTTGGGTTTTTTTTTTTTTAAGTTCTGTGGGAATACTTATCAGTTCCATGTTACTTACATAACCAAGTTTTAGGCTGAGTTATTCTGATGACACTTCCATGTGTCTATTAGGGAATTAATGACATTGTTCACTCAAAGACTATTTAACTGTCGAAACTCAATCTTTTCCGTTTTTATGGCAAGAAGGCAATTAATTCTAACAAGTACTACAATGCCAGTGGGTTTCTAGCAGACTCATTCACTTCTGTGTTCATCAGGCCAGTCATTCAAACACAGGGAAAATCCGTTAAAGAAAAGGGTCAGATCCCAAGACTAACAGCAATTCCCGGTATCATCTGACTGCTGAAACCAGTGCTCTGAAGCTTGCCGCAGGAAAGTAAAACTTGCCAGCAGAAAACATTGACTATGTCATTTATTTAACACCTACGCTATATGGCTTCTACACACACATAGCAAGCTGCCGTGTTTGCTATTTTCACCACAGCAGGAGTCTGCAAACTATTTTCCTGTCCTACAAATTACCGTTTATTCTCTGGATCCCGGGCCACCATGACAAAGGTTGCATCTAACACAGGGCTGTAATCACCATCATGTAGCTAAGAGAGAGAGGAAACAATTATATTTTTAAACTCTAAAATTGTAAACGTGCTTAGCAGGCTATTCAGTTGACATCAACTATGCCGTCACACTGCTAATGTCGTTTGCTTTCGCGTTCCATCATCCCTTCCAAGATCTCTCACAACAGGTCGAAGAGAAGGAAATAACACAAATTAAAACTCTAGCTTCAGGAATTCTGCAATGTAAACATTAAGCAGGGAATGCTTCTTAACTACTACTTTCAGGTGGGAGGGGAGGAAATCAGCACAGGCATTGTAAAAGGACCCACTTACCCTTTATTCTGAGAAATGCCAATACAACGTTTTTTTGTCAATATCAAATTGCCACTAATTGCCAGCACTGCGAGGAGTTCAGACAAAGGTGTAACATTATCTTCTACATCAGAGACTTTACTTAAGGAGACCAACTGAATAAAAAAAATACTTACCTGTTTATCTGAATTATAGCCACTAATACCACTTCAGTGTTTATAGCATATCTTTGTTACTCTAAATAATTAAATAACCGAATTAACGTTTCAGTTAACTAATGAATTGACAGTAAACATTCGATAGAAATGTTAAGGATTTTTAACTGAATTATTAATATTCCTTTTGCTTCCTGCACAGTGTAGCCTAGTTACACCCTTCATTTAATTTATTTTCTATTATTTAGTATTTAATAACTTATTACAAAAATTATGCTACACAGTAGATAAGATGAACACAAGGGATACAATTTAATACTGAATCTGAATACCAACATTAAAATTTATAAATCTATAAAATGCAAAAGTATAAAGAAAATAAAGTTTTTCAAAAGGAGGGTGAAACTTATTTAGGAATGCGCAGAGCACAGCCACCTATTTTTTCTGTAGGAATACTGCATTGCAGTTTAATTACAAAATGCTGGTTAAGAAAAATGCATGTCTTGAAAGAAAGATTAGCAACAGACTATTGGAAGTCATCTTGGTCTTGAAACACTAGGGCTGTCTCAAGCCCTTCAAAAACAGTTATTCTAGAAAATATAACTTAGATTGCTAACGTCATCATCCAGAATTCCCCCTGAAGCACCTCATGCTTGTCATAAGATGGAGAGAAGTCACAGGAACTAACCTGCAGCATGTGCATCTTCACTTCCATTGAGGTCCTCCCAACCCAAGAAACACTGCCTGTGAATTTGATGTCACAGTCTGGATATATAATCCTTTTGCACAAATCTACAAGACAAACATTAGAGGTTACTGGAGACAGATCACTCACATCTAATAATAGAAAGACTGGATTCTCTAAGACCTTTTTGTGTCCTGCAAGTGGCAACACACGCAAAGACAACACAGAAAAGACAGTTGTTGTAAGGGACCACACTGCTAGCCTGCAGTTTCTGCCTTATCAGACTTGTAAAGCCAGAACAGAAGGAGGAAGAAGGCATACGGGTGGCAGACGGATGGCAGACCCACGGAGGTGTTCAGCAGAACACGTCACACAGGCAAGGTCCAACTCCACCAGAACAAACACTGTTCAATAACGAAGCTAAGAAACTCACGTGCCAAAATAAAACCAAACACAGCAGTACAGGAAGCGTGAAAGTTGAAGGGAAATATGAAATGTTGAAAAGCATCTACAAAACCCTCTTCTCTCCTCCCTTCAACAAAAGCCACAGCACTCAGAGTTCAAAGCCAAAACAAGATGAAGTGAACTAAACAGGAGAGGGAAGAAGGTATCCTCAGTAACAACCATGGGAAGGCAGTAGCTGCTGAAAGAGTAAGACAAACAGATGAAACCATTTCTACTGACCAAATTGCCACTTACTGATTTTATCCACCAGAGCTGTAACTATTGATAAGGGAGACCTTGGCTGCATTTCCTGCTTGGTGTGAGTGTAGCAAATAAGAACTGTGGAGAGACCGAAACCGGAGTCAGCTCTTTAACAAAAACTTCAGTGGAGCAGATCAAAGCCATCTTTGTGAAGCATGAGAAGTAGCTGCAAAACACAAACTAAAGTATCATGCTGTAGGAGTGCATGACTTCCACATTTTCATGTACGTAACTC
>NW_008824468.1:725335-737307 GCF_000699105.1 Pygoscelis adeliae | reverse complement strand
CAGCTGTCTCGGTTACATGCATATCTACTTACTACAAAGAGAAATTTAGCTGAGCATTTTAAATCAACCCATCGCTCCACTTCCAATCCCACGTAATCTCTTCCCTCTACCCCTGCAGCCCACTGTCTCAGATCCTTCCTACCTTCTGTTTTGATTTCATGCCGGTTGTCCAAGGATACATGCTATCTGAGGACTTATTTTTCAAATACTGATTCCTTTAAAGAGATGCAGATTAGATAAACTGTGCCTTACAGGCATGAAAGCATAGTCAGAGGTATTTATCACACTGTAATTACTACTAGCCAAACCACTATTTAAATTAATTAGCTCTGCTCATAAGAGCACATCCAAGTAAACAGACTCCTTAGAGTAATACAAGGCTGCAAAGATTTTTTTTTTCTAGCACTCATGATTTTCACTCAACACAGATTTCCATAATCAAAAGTATCTGTTTGTACTTAATGAGATAAGAGAGAAGGAAGATCTCTGTCCTTCCAGGTAATCTAAGAATTTTTTCCCTAAAATTACTGAAGTCACAATTCTAAAAACTGTTATGCCTATCAACTCATGTCATCAATATGATTAGTAAGAGTCTGAATGGGATTTATCTGAATCCCATTGCCAAAGACAAAAAACTAGAAGTCAATCAGACCTTTATGCAGTACATCTGCCGAGATCACAGAATATACTGGGGGGAGGGGAGGGATGAAACGGTACATTTTCCTGTGAAAACTGCTGACCACCATCCTGAGTATTCTGTAATTGGGACAGAATCTTGATTAACTCGAAACGATACATCCCCAGTGGAACTGACTGAAGCCCAGTATGACTACAAACACGGCAAAGACATTCTGTGCTGCAACAGGGAAAAACCTAAGATCTTCACAGACTTCCAGGAAAATAAACAAGGCACAGGATGAAAAACAGGCTCATCTCATCTACCAATGGAGGGTATCCAACAGTTTCAAGTCTCCTTTTCTAATTCAGGACAGATACTGAAGCCACTATCTTCCACATCCAGAAAGAAATATAAATCACCTAGCTATTTTGTCTACCCTTGATAGATAGGTGACATGCGTTCACTTGTTTCTCTGCCTTCCTCAATTTTGCCCATGTGGACCCACAGAAGGTCTTTCTTTCCTGCCAAAAAAGCTGTTCTATTCAGAACTTTCCCTTAATAAGCACTTATTCTTTGTCAAAAACCTCCATCACAATGCTCCCAACCAGCTACAGAATTCTGATGAAGAAGGAAGTCACCTGGTGACATTGTAAGAGAAAAGTATCTTCAAGTTGTATTAACAACCTAGCACCTATTTTAGCTGCAAACAAAAGTCAAAGATCTTGAACTTTTAAAGACCATGAATAAATGAAAAGGAGAAAAAAATTAAGAAAGCTAACTCATGAAACAACTGAGTTGCTTTCACCCTTAACATCAATCTGGAGACAGAACCCAAGAATCTATACCGAGTGTTTTTCATGTGTTCTCAATGGATACATTCTGTTCTTTCCAGATTATACTTTCTTCTCCCCAAAGGGAAGATTAAAATACTTGCACCTCACTATCTGTCGGGGTTTGTGTTGGTTGTTTTTTGGTTTTTTTTTAAGAGAAAAATCATGTTTTAATTTGAAATAGTGTGCTCTGCAAATTTTCTCTGATTTAACACTCAATGCAGATTCATAATCCAGGATCATTTCTCAGTAAATTATTCTTGTAGCCGGTCCTTTACAAAATTGGCAGAGGCAAGAAGCTGAAGCTGAGCAATTTTGCTTCTGTCTGTTCTTTGTCATCTTTCCTTCTCTTTCAGCATCAGCATCTTTTCTTCTTTTCCATCCCCTTTGAGATAGCGCACTGATGTGATTCCCTTCCTGAGGTCCTATTATATCATACCACACAGTGCTCAACAGTACTCAAACTCACTTTGTCTGCATTACTTGTGCCTTCTTTACAAGGGCGTAGATACATACCTCCTAAACTGTCAAGATCTTCAAGTATCCTTCCAAACCTGTAAGATAGGTTTTTTTGACAATTAAATACCTACATCCATAGTAAATGAAAGTTAACACTTACCTGTATGCGTAACACGGTTGCTTTGTTACCTTACACTGTTGTGTACGTTCAGGTACTTTTCTCTTATTTCAGGTTGACTTCCTAGAGGCAGAATAACTTCCAAGTAGCTATCCTTCATTCTCCTAGGAGGGAGATCTTCCTGCCGTTTTGCCAGTAAAGTATGAAGAGCTTTTCTTTCTTGCATTGCTTGCACATGATCCCTGGTAAGAAAAAAAACACTCTGTCTCAAGTATGACAACAGAACTGCAACCCTAGCTAAAAGATGTCACACTGAAGATTATCAAAATGGAAACAAAAAAGTAGTAAAAATAGCAAGACACAGTAAGCGTGCCTTGAAAAGAAAGTGAAATGCATATAATGAGATATGCTAAGCAAGACTACTGCAGAAAACTTTTAAATAGTTTTGTGTACAAGTGGCAAGCACATATTTTGCACTAACAAGATGAACAAAATTTATCTAATTCTGAATGCTACCAAAATGGTTCCCCTTGAAAAGAACAAATCAGACATAATTAAACCTATGAGGTTTTGTGCATATTCATGTCTTCCATAGCTACTGTATCACAACTCTTCCTACAGTGCCAATTTTAAAGGACTGACTGTCAACTTACAATCTCTCCCAAGAAGTAAAGCAGATGTATAGTGTTGGTTAGTACTAACAACAGAGAGAACTAATCTGCTAAGACTTGCTATCATCCACAGGTGACTTCTCCCTTTACAGTGTCAGTTCATACAGCATACACTTGATCAGCAAGCTAGAAGAAAGGGAAAATTAATCTATTTCTCTCTCTCTCTTCCTACCCAGTCATCTTACAACTGTACGGGAAAGTTACAGAAAGAAACAATACAGAAAAGGGAGCACTACCCCTTCAGAGCTGCTTTTCCAGCACCACCAAGTCAAAGGGGTTGCAACTCTCACAAGGCAGTAAGAGCCAACTTACTGTCACTTCTTTCCAATCTACCAACTTGGTTCCTTGCACAGGTATCTACGAGATGAAACAGTCTTGCCCAACATTCGCTCTTACCTGTTCCTCCAAAGTTCCCTCCCCTTAAAAGTGCAACCTGACTGAATAAAGCAAGTATTTCATAACATCCCTAGAATCAACAACAAAGCATTAAAAACCTAAGGGTTAAACATGCAACAGTTCCAGTATAAAGCCAAGGAGTATGCAAGACTATGAATCCATTTCATAAAGCAAGAGAAGGCATAAAACACTAAGTAACCAAACTTAATTTTAAACTTGTGGATATGTGCCATTCATTCAGTTGTGCATGCTGCATTGCTGAGATCTGAGTGCCATTGTGTTTAATAAAACCAATTTTTAAAAAACTTAGAGAAAACAACAGAAAGAACCTTTTCACCAAAAAGAAAATTTGTCTTAAGTTTTGACTTTGGATGAATTCTGGGCATTAACCATTTAAGATGAAGACTTTTTTGGCTTGAGGTTTTTTTTGGAAGAGGAGAGGCACAAAGCAGTCACGCTTCAACATATTTATATTCCCTCTTTTCTGTTTAATAATTTTGGGGGAAATAAGAATAATCCATGATCAAAGAGAGTAAAAGTCTAGCAGAAAATTTCAGTTAGTTTTGTTTGTTTGTTTTAAATATGAAATACGGTTTACCTCATCTGGGCAACGTGACTACTGCAGAGTTCAGAGAAAATAGAAAGGTAACAACCTCCTCCAGAGTGTTAATGTTTGAAGTTATGCCACTGCATAGAAATGAAACATACTAGATGACTAAGGAAAGATGTATGTCCAAGATGATGCACCTTTATGCTTTTTAAAAGATTTGTTTCCAAGGTCTTTCAGTGAAAGGTTTAAGAGAAATTAATCAGAGAGTAAATCAGAAATTTGTCTACAAACACAGAGAAACCAAACAACAAAAATTTAACTATATTCTGTTTTCACCAGTCCCATCCTGGCTCCTCCGAGATCAGCAGCAGAACTCTTCTTGACTTCAGCTTCAGAACGCACTCTTCAATATACGGAAGTATTAGGCTCAAGGCAGTAACATTTTTCAACAGATAAATACTCTTACACACTGCAGTACCGGTCATACAGTAACAATACTTCATCTAAGTATTAACTAATACCTGCCCTAAACATTCTGAGAAATGACATTATTTACTTCTGAAATGGCCACAACTCTATCTAGACTATAATTAGCAATGAACAGATTAATAATTTTAATTACAATTTAAGTATAAAACCAGAATAAATACATAAGCAAGATATTTCTTTCTAATACAAAATGCCACTGGCCTTTACAAGAGAAATCATGAACCAAAGTTTCCTTTTAGCAAAATTAACAGCCAAAGGCGTTCCTCCAACATGCATCTCTCCCCTCTCCCAGCAATGCAGATGTATGCACATCAGTCCTTCCCTAGTTCCCATTTCGGGACCCCTATCAAGCTATTCTCTTAGGTTTGTCCTCTTTAGTCATTCTGTGGTCTAACTCGATTAAAGCACTGGCTGTTCAGTCTCCACATGTATCAACTCTTTGTCACTCCATTTTAAAAGTGGGATCTCAAAGGCTACATGATCCATGGCCTCCAAACCTCCCTATATTAAATCCGCCATTCTCAAGCACTCCCAGTTATGGGCTCCCCGGCTTTACTTCTTCATGGTAGTTGAAGCACACAGTACTCTGCAAACCATGTCTGCTGTATTTTATACAGCACAAGAGACGCACCTATCTAAGAAAAACACTGCTGTGGTGATCCTGGCTTCAGTCTGCTCTCCTTCCAGAGCGGGGGCAGTGGGGGAAAAGAAACGGACGGAAGATCAGATTTGACCAGAGCCCTCTCAAATCTCGATCCTCGGATGGTATTTCCCTATGGTGTGGTTCTTCCCCAGCCATTCTGGGCTGCAGGAAAGGCTTTTTTAAAAATCAAATTCTAGAGCCCTTTTCAGCTGACCTACCAAAAATTTCAAGTCCCCTCATGCTTACATACTAGTATTACTAAGCAAAAATCAGCTTCCCAGATTGAGGCATCTTCTTTAGCGTGCCTATAATCCTGTTTAGACAAACCTAGTCAGAAGGCCTGGACATCAGACACTCCATCCAGACAGGCCTCTCCGTTTCCCCATCAGTGCACAAAGTGTGAAACAAGAGCTCAGCAAACACAGCCATAAGGAAATCAACAATCAATACAATAAATATGGGACCAACCAAACAGCAATATGTAATTTCCCCAGACTGCTATACTGACTTATTCAGAATTGTTAACAGTAGAGGATTACAGTCAACTCTGGCTTATTCGACATAATGGAGCGGGAGGAAGGTAACCTGAATAAAGCCAAAACATCAATGATTTAAACCGTATGTAAATTAACCTAAAATTAATTTATAGCCGAGAAAAGAAATACCCGAGATGCTCCTGACTAAGGAGACACAGACCTCAAGCTGACAATTTTCCAAAGTGACATGGGTGCTGCCAGGCCATTCATAACGCAGCCTGCTTCATGCTGAACCAGCTCAGTTGCCTCTGAATCCAGTGCAGGACAAGTCCACCGTGTGGGTAATCCACCAACAGGTAAGTCAAGAGGTAACAGCAACATAACATTTCAAGTCAGACTCTACAGCTCTTAAACTTCCATCAGATTCAAAGCTAATGGGAGAATCTTTTAAGCCTCAAGATCATGTATTTTGTTCCTTTGGTGCTAAAGATCTTCTGCAAGAGAAATCTCAGAAGTCTGTGACCCACAAAGTAACAATTCAGAAACCTTGTTTGCATTACTTTTTAGCTTGGATCTTTTTTCTTCCCCAGTCAGCAAGCTAACATCGTTAACTTCCACTACGACAACCCTGAGCTCTCCCCGGGTTTCACAGATAAATTAAAATACATTTAATGTACACTGTACCTCCAGTTGGTAGATGCTCCCACTATATCCCTCAATCTGCTCCGCACTGGAAAAAAAAAAAATCAAAGCAAATCAAGCTTAGTTCTGCAGGTGATGAACATGAGGTTGCCTGGTGCTAAAAGGCACAACCCTCATCCCAGAACAGGAAAATTAAGCAAATTCATGCAAATAGCAGCCCAGAAACAGAAGTTTGGCCAAATTCGCTGATGCTGTTAGTAGGCATATCACAATAATGGGTTGAGTAACATGATTCTGTAGCTTACTGTGTACAGCCAACAAAGAATGCATCTTGAGCATTTGTTAATGCAATCGAACACCGGCAATGCTAATTAACAACTGAAAGAGACAGCAGATCAAGATCAGATTGAGAAATTTTGATGTGAAAATATTTCAGCCTCAACACAAACAAACCGTGGAAATAACAAAAATCAGAAAGTCATAAAAGAACGTAGAAAGGAACGGTGCAGCTGGGAGACAGGGAATGAGGAGAGTACTTTTTAAATAATCCCACCCATGAAGGGCAGGTAGTGTCAGCCGATTGCCTGTTGCCAGCAGGGTCTCATAGCCTAAAGTTTTAGCAGCCTCAAAGAACACAGTGTTAAGACACTGGAGACAGGCCTATAAAATTGCTTCTGACACCGTCTGCACTATCAGAGTTAATGCTAGCTCTGCACAAGTTCTTCCTAAATTTCAGAAATAATCTGCATAAGCAGTTTTTCTACTCCTTCCTTGGATGAGGCTATTAAGTGTGCTAAGGTCCCATCAAATCTATCAAACTACTCTTATCACTATTAGGCAGGTGAACGTATGCTATCTGGAAATACCTGAAAACAAGCAGCAACAATTCCCAGACTCGGAACAGAAGAAAGCCGAGAACTGGATAGTAGGGATTCCTTGCTTATTTACAAAGATTTTTATACAAGGGGGTTCAAATATTAGGACAAAATAGCTAGGGACAGACCAAGGAACGGCTACCAAAAAAACCCCAAATTTTACGGTGAAACAGAAAAAGGGCTGCTGGTGACTCACAAGCTGATCCTTTTTACTTTTAGGTTATGAGACATCATCAGGCTTGGCACATTCCAAACTAAATGCCCGGTCAGAGCATTCACAGTGATCAGCAAGCTGTCCTGTGAACCCTGGAGTAAGCAGAGCTTGATTTCCTAGGTATTTAAATCATATACCCCTCCCTCAGCCAGATCCACCTGGCTCTGCCCCTCTCCTCCCCATATAGTCACTTCAGTTTCTGCTGCTTTCCTGCCCGAGTCCCCACACCTCCACCACTGCAATACCCCTAACCTACCCTTTCTTGCTCCTTCCCCTGCAAGACCTTCAGCTTCAGACACCCCCAGCCTGCTTCTGTGTTGCCTGCCCCCTAGACAAGCACCAGCACGAGCTGTGGTTAAGCCTGGAGCTACGCAAGGCTGACTGCCAGCCAGCACATAGATTCCAGTCACTCGCCAACTGCCAGCAAACACCATGGTCCGTGCCTGATGCCAGCGCCAGCTCTGGCACCCTAATGAACCTCTGATTCACGAGCCAATTTTCACAAAGCATGTGGAAACACGTTTCTCTTCGAGATTTGTGCTCATCTGTTTTGGCTAACATCAAGCAACAAAAGGCTCTGGAAGAAGAGGGGGACAAGAAGATAGGCAGACAAAGACAAAATAGCTTGCTTAGGCCTCGTTTCTTTAGGAAATTAGGCTAAAACATGTTTTGAAATTAGAAGAGTTCCACTACTAATTCTGAGAACAAAAAAAATTTCAGCGAAAGCAACTGATTGAAAATCTTAGAGTTGAGGGGGTTTTTTTTCGGAAGGGGGAAGGGTCTGATTCTTTTTTTTTTTTTTTAAGAAGCAGCGGGCTTGTTCACAGAATAGGTACTACTTTCCTGTTACTCACACCCCACCTGTGAAGCTGCCATAGCATGCATCCAACCAATACAGTGTTAGCAGAAATACCGTTACAGCTTCTAGAACACAAAACCTCAATTTTCCAACAGCGTCCACTCTGTGCTGGGATGGAGGGGGAATAAACAGCACTTTCTCTTTGTTTAAACTAGGTTTCTCTTCCCTTTCAACTCTAAAGAGGTAAAAAGCTCTGAAAAAAATCTCGGGTCCAAACCTGCAAACATGTATATACACTGTTAGTCCCATTCAATACTTCTGATTTCCATTTTAGACATACGAGTAAACATTTGCCCAGCTGAGACCACGTAATTTTTATTTTAACAATAAAAGGACAAAGCATAAAGTGTTTCTAAAATTTTGCCAAACTAAATCTAGTCCATTTTATAGGCTCCTAAGTACATAATTTGTCTCTTTTTTCACTGGGAAAACTATATTGCTCTTCCAGATATTAATTATTTTACAACAGAAATTCGAATAAGTAATTAAGCATAAGAATCCATAAACTCTCTTTTCTCAGTTGGGAAATGTCTTAGGCGTGCAAAACAACCACAGCAAATGGGTTTTATCCATCATTACCACATTGCGTATTTCACAGTATCTCCTAAACTGTGGTCAGTGGATCACTAATGCCAGAGCAGCAGGGCCTGAGTTTATTTGCACCGTGCTGTGACGAAGGACACGGGGGCAGCTGGACAAGGTCACTGCATTCACCTCTGCCAATGAGATCCATGCCCCCTTGTGCTGGTGCCTCCCCAGGCCGCATCCAGGTTCAGGTAGACCGCTAGGATGTATTTTACCACCAGTTTTGGTATAGAGCTTGGTCTGGACTTCAGTGAAAGACACAGATTCAAATGTCTAACATGAAGCTAAGCACTGCAGGAGTTGCTGTGTAAGAGATTTTGTATCCCACAAGCCTCTTAGAAACGTGTTATCCAGCACGCCACCAGAAATACAGTGTGCTGACAGAGATCCAGTACAACAATATTGCCACAAATAAGATCAGAGCCATTCACTGAAGGCAAAGGGGCTTTAAGCAAGTCGACAGAAAAGAAGAATAGCATTTCCTTTTTCATGAATGCTGAAGTAAGGAAAAACAGTAGCTGAGTAAGTTTAGAGTTATAGCAAATACTAAAATATGTATAGACTACCGCAACACACCATTATTCACGTGAATGGGTAAGTCACCTGTGGAGTGGAAAACACAGGTTAGATTAACAATTTTTAAAAAATGCAAATTACATCTATTAAGGGGTTACCCGATTATTCTACCTGCTTGAGTACCATTTACACACACGTTCCTTAATTTTAGTAAGCAACTGTAGGCAACCTGTCCTTGCCTGATTTACAGTCAGTATCTCTGTGTTTCCAACTGAGTTCGTCCTCTCCTTCAAAGCCAGCTTTCCAGTTCCTTTGTCTACTGGCTCTGTGCAGCATCTGCTTGCAGTGTAATTCCAATCTGTTTTTCAAACTTGGTGCTACCATGACAAACGCTATTAACTTTGGAAAGAATAGCTGGGGCATTTTTCAGGAAGCGGCATGAGAGTTATCTCAGAGGAAACGTCCAAAGTCCTGCTTGGTGTAGCCTTTGGGAGAGCCATGGGAGAAGTGAGGGCATTCACAACTGGGACCCAAAGTTGGGAGGAAGCATGTGAAAAGCTAGAAAGAATAAGTATTTGCTGGTTTGTGAAAGCATGGATACCAAATTAAAGGAAACTAGTTTACATATCAGCAAAAGTTTGCATAACATTATTTAAATGTTAAAATTTTGGAACAGAATCTCAAATATTTATAGTTATTATAGCCCAAAAAATATTAGTATTCCTTGGAAACAAATCAGAGGCAAGGCCAGGATGGCCTCACTTCTTCACTATTTTTACTGGCCTTCTAGGTGGTATCGTTATCAAATATCCAAATAAAAGAGCAGTGTAATATTTGCAAGTATGCAATATTCTGTATCCTTGCTTCTCCCCTTTAACCTCCCAAATTACTATTTATTAACAATAATGAAAAAAGTTCTCTAACAACGAATAACCCTCCTTTTCTTTTACTGGATAACCTGTGGTTTCTATTTAGAGAACAAAGGGGAAAAGAAGATCTCAGAAACAAGCCTCCACGAAGGAATTATTTGTGCCTGGCTCTAGCCCTTTTCCTCCTTCCCTTTTCTCAGTACATGGGATTAGAATGCAAGAAAACTTTTTTAAAAGCTTCTGAAAGAGGAACATTATGGTTTATTACTATTAGAGCGCTAAAACAATCTTTCAACACAAAGCTCTATTGACAAGAGCATTTTCACGAGGCAATGCTGCTGATCTGATTAAAAGATTTCTCTATGTTTACGAAATGAATGGTATTGACACATTAGAAGTTCTGTAAGACATTATTTCCACTCAGTTCCTCCATTTCTTGGCCATTCTCTCCAGTCACCATAGTACCTGTCTGTACTGTGTTGACTTCCTATCTAGAGCCAACTTGAGAAGCAGTTGTCCCTCCAGAAAAGAATCACACTCTCTCTTCCAAGACTAAAGAACCAGACGAGCCCCTAAATCTGCAACTTCAATGATTATGCATATTTGTTGCCATTGATCTCCAAACACACACAGTGATTTTCTGCTACTTCCTAAACTCACTATGAGCTAACTGTCAAGGGCATGTCCATTATCCAAACCATATCAACACATGAAGGGCCACCACCTGAAAGAATAAACTCCTTAGAAACATTTCTGAATCTTCCAAAGTACAGCCAATTTTTTTACCTTCAGACATGTCAGGAAGTACTGAGGAGCCACTGGTCCCAGAAGTGAGTGTCCTAGCCAGAACAGAAGGAAGCTTCCTCATGGTGCACAACCTATAGGCAGAGCGGAAGAATTTAGTGTCATTAAAACTAATGCCATGGAAATAATTTAGGATTTATTTTTGGAATGGCGCCGATTACTTCAGAAACCCCACTCCTTATTTTTAGCCTGACTTTTAGAACCAGATACAATCCGTACAACAGTTCAAGCCAGCTGAAATTCCAGCTGATACCTGTCCTTATCTGAAAACAGGAAGGAAGAATGATTCACTGATGGTAATTGTTCTCTTCACTGACTATTCAGATGCCCTGAGACAACCAGCTTAGACCAAACAGCAGCTTCTACCCTGTAGACAACCTAACACAGACGGGGTCCGTGTGCATCTGGGAAATCATCCGTGACCCTAACCATACGCTTCTCCTGCACTTGGCTGGTGCGCATAGCGGTGGAAGGTGGAATATCCCAAGAAGGATATCACAAGGCCTCCCACACAGTCCCATTCTAGCTAAGCCTGGTATTCTCCTCCATGGCTTGTACTACTGCAACTCAGAACAAGCCTGAAGTGCAGGATATAATCCTCTTAGCTGTTCAGCAAGAAGGGACAACCACGAAACCCTTCGAGAGAATGTAATCTGCCCAGCAATTCAGTAAGTGTTCAACCAAGTGTTCAGCAGTCGCCACTGCGACTCCTCCAGGCAAGCAAAACTGTGGGAACGCAAAAATACACAGAGGGTCAGCAGGAGTAAAACCCCTCATGATAGTTCACAGCGTTATCCTGACAAGGAACATGGGTTACCTGTCCCTTAATTTTCTTCAGCTGAGGCGGGGTTTCACCTCAAAAAAAGAAAAAGAGGCAAGTCCCCAAGAACCAGCCGAAAAGCAGGGCCACGCACACATCTCTATATACATTATCCCTCACGTACATATCTACACATACACATCATGTACACACAAGCTTCCTTTGCCTGCAGGTATACCAGGATTAGTTAAGAGAGTAAAAGGGGACACACACACACAAAAAAAACCCCAGAAGCCAGCAGAGTCTCTTTTGCACCAGAGGTGACACCAACGGCAATGGCGAAAACTCTCTATAACTGATGCAGCTTCTGGACTCAACTCGCGTCTCGCGGCACCGCCAGCAAACGGCTTCCCGCTCGACCCAGCCTGCACCCCCGCAGGGTCTCACCAAGCTTGCTGCCATTCAGGGGCTCTGAGCGAGGTGACAGGCGCTCCCCACACAGACGGGCCAGCACGGGCGAGGCCAGACGCCGTCACTCCAAGCCGCGCTGCCAGCGGCGCTGCTGGAAGTTTTAGGGGACCGCGCCCTGACAGCGCC
>NW_008824468.1:719723-724472 GCF_000699105.1 Pygoscelis adeliae | reverse complement strand
GCTCTCCGAGCCGGCGGGCCCGCAGCGGGCCGTCCGGTCCCCACGCGGCTGTGGGGGGACGCGGCCTCCTCCCCCCGCCGGTCACTTGGTGGCACTGTTAGGGAAGGTAACTGAGAGCCTTGGTCTTTCTAAGAAGAGGTTTAAGAAAACACTGCTGAGTCAAATAAGCTGTGCGTTTTCCACACGCGAATAATCAACAGATGTAATTCATTAGAATTGCTTTCATCACTGGGAGCTAAAGAACCTTGGAGCAGAGGGGACAATCGGCCTGCCCCGGGGTCTGAGGGCAGAGAGGCAGCTCCTGCTCTGCACAGAGACGCCATCGAGCCGGTAACGACGCGATTTTCAGAGAACTAGCCTCTACCTATGTCAGCACCTCCGAGTGCTTTGTACATAGGTGGCCTGGTGCAGCCCGTGGCGTTCACACCGACCAGAATTTATGTGGTTCTCTATGGTCATTTCAACTTGCCAGCAAAACGGTGCTCATAGGAGGCACGAGTTAGCGTTGAAGTTGTTAAATGTACCTTGCTAAAGGCTTACCAAAGACACCACTGAACTAAGGCTACGTGAATTGAAAAATAGGATGCGTGTCTCTTCAATATGAGACCTATGATGTATTGCCGTTTTCCCTCTTGAAAAAGTGAGAGACTGAAGTTGCATGCCTTGCACACCGAGCGAAACCCGCCCGGAACCGACCCTTGCTATGAGCATGGTTTTTCTGTCATGGTTGTGGTGCGAGCGCTTCCCTCCTGTTTCATGACAATATAACCAGGCACAAGCGAGGGGCCTGGCGGGAGAGCCTCATTTGTGGAGGAGGCAGACAGCGGGGAGAGTGGCAGGCATGGCACGGTAGGGGAAGGGGTCCTCCCGGGTGGCCCAGCCCTGAACGTCTTCCTCGTAAGTCCCATCCCCAGCCACAGCCCTTGTATACCTCAGCCCGTACAGTCACACGCCTCTTGCTACGTGACCACACATAGACCGGCTCTGCGGGTCTACAGAGGAAAAATCGAGAGCGCTATGGCAAAGCTGCTTGTTCATCTGGTCAGGAGAAAAAAATGTGGAAACCTGGTGTGGGTGTGTGCGGAAGGTTCAATAACCAAGATGCCATGAAAAGAATCGCCTCTGGACAGTGCAGAAGACTGCCAAAAGACAAAATTGTGATCATGACATCTAAGAAAAACACCTGCTCATCGTGTGAACCCCCTTCAGTTTTAAGGAAAAATTTAGATTCCCTGGGCTTCTCTTTAGAGCCTGAGATACTGCACCCAAGAACACCGATTTAAGTATAGCGCAGGATCAGAGCCAAAGGGCTTCTACTGTATCCAAAACATAAAGTTATAAAACTGAGGCCTGGTTTGACTTTTTCGCCAACGTTTCTCTCTATAACTTTTATACCCCAAATCATTTGCATGCATGATGTAGATGATTTGTGGATGCAGGCAGGTAATTAGTTATGTCTAAATCCCAAATTCATCAAATTGCGTAATTACAAATGACAAGATGAGATATATCAGCTTATAGGAATAGGTTCTAAAGACCTAAAATATGTCTTCAAAGGTAATAATGGAAAATGATGGTCCTTTCATTTCCAGTAAATGGAAATTCATGTAGTTTTATTATGTGAAACTGTTGATTTTGCATTTGCCCCAAATTTTGAGCTGTGCTACTGCAGTATTTATTTACCGTTCTGTACTATTCTGATAGAAATGAGTATTTCTACGTACAGCGTAGTGTTAATAAACTGTAATTGTAAGTTGCTTGAAACAAGTATCTGGAAGCAACTGTGAACTCATAAATATCAATGCAAGTTCCGAGTATGAAAAAGAAATCGTGCAGTTGAAAATGCTGAGAATCCTGAATGTTGCCCAAAGACTAGTCTGGAAAAATAACAGGTCAACGCCGAATATTAATTGCATTCGCTGCATTTTGCTCCAGAGATTTGACAAGAGATTTAATTTGGAGATGCAATGTGGAGCTATAATTTGGATTGAAATACTTGAGAACATTTAATACTGTAATCAAAAGTTATTAACTCACTGCATTTTAATGTGGAACAAGCAGTTCTTCTCCTGCCCTCTTTTATTTATTATAAACAGAGAAACTCTGAGGCACGAGAGAGGCATTCATATAGGAATTCAAGGAATCTTCCTAGGGAAGGAGGAAATCAGAAATTAAAGTACCAGCAGTAAAGGAGAGTTTGATTAGTTGAACAGTAAAGCAAGTAAGCTGGTGCCCACTTTCAGCCTTTCCCTCCAGCCTCCAAGATAAGAGGACATTCAGAAATTTAGATGCAAATAAAAATACGTTAACAGTACAAGTGTCCAGCTGAGGTCCCATAACTCTCCGAATAAATTGTTCATTCGCGTCGCCATGAAAGGATCTTGAGGAACTAGCATGGCTATTTCCTGTAGCTTGAGACTAGACAAGACCTCCATCTCCAGAGAGAGGATGTGAGGAAAACTTGCCTCAGTCAGACACCTAGCGCTCTGTGTGCTTGTATTAATACCAGTTCCTGTTGCACGCTAAAAAAGAAAGTGCTGCTAGCTATTTTGCATGAAATTTTCTGTCTCCCCACTTACAAGTAAGATTTAGGGAGGAGATAAAATGAGAGCAAGAGGAACAATGCGCATGAGCTTTTTAGATAATTCTAACCATTCTACCCCTGAAATGCCGAAGTACCAGCCCTCCTGGTGGAAATGCAGATGGATTCACAGTCAGCAGGTTCTGCATGGAAGAAGCTGCTGGCTGGTAACAGAAGAGCGAGCTAATCCAGACTTCAGTGCATATTTCATTATAACAGGTTATTTCAACATCGGTTTACCTTAAACACGTTTGCTAACCACCTTACAGCATACATATTTGCATAATTTGAGAAAAACTTGATAGTTTTCAGGAGACTTACCACTACTCGTTCCCTCAGGGAGAAGTGCAAGTAAAGAGGCTGACCATTCAAGGATAAAACCCCAGCCCTATGCGAGTCATTAGAGAGTTCATCACTGACCTCAGCTACGTCAAGATGACACGAAACCTGCTCAAAGACGAGCAGACCTGAAACAAAAGGAAGAAGCTGTAAAGTACAAGGCCCATCAGTCTGATTCATGCACAAAACTGAGTTCTTGTAGAACCTCTTTGTAAAATATTACCATTCTTATTAATCTTACTTATTCTGAAAAAATACCTCTAGTAATATATAACTAATTGCAGCGTAGTCTCTGAGATCTAGGTATCTTAATTATGTATTTTTAATTTTCCTTTTTTTTATTCTCTGCATTTCCTATTGTTTCAGGAAACTATTTTTGACACTTCAAGAAATTTTTTAATAGTTTTTTCTTCTGCCTTGTGAATTTGAAAGCTAACTCCAATGAACTGTATTCACTGGGGTAACACAGTATCAGCATATTTCTGAGCAAGTTAAAGCAGGACTTTCAAAAACAGTCAAGGTTGGAAAATGCTTTTTTTTTGCTGAAACTTCAACTTCTAAAATCATATGACTTTTCTGACTTGAGAACGAAAGAAACCAGTCACTTTCTGCTCTTACACAACAGGTTTCCTGACAGCACGACTTCCTCATTGTGAAATGCCAAACAAAAAGACTTGACACAACACAAACACTATTAAGTCTTTCACAGAGACAGTATTCTCCATTTCTGCTCCCAGTCAGATCATTTCTAGGGATTGAAAAAAATGTATATTCATTAAATGTATGTAGTTAGGCCGAGTCTGTTCTTTGCTAGTTTATTCAGCTTCAGTCTCCCTACCAAAAGCCCTGTCCTGAAGGATTTCCAGATCCATAACGCATGAAACAAATCTTAACTTTTCTACTACTAGCCACTGGCTGTTGCTTTGTGTTTTGGAAATGCTTCTGCTCTTTGGACATCTCCATTTTTGCTCCAATAGAGGGTAAACTGAGCCAGTTAACTGGCGCTTGCATAAATCCTAAATTACTCTTCCAGGACTCTAGGCAGCTTCCACTGCGTGCCAAAGGATTTTTTTGGCTAACACCAGCCACCAGAACACACGCTTCTTTATACCGTTCTCTTGTAGTAGCATGTTCCACGCTGGCCCCCGTGTCTAAATGAAGGTGAGCTCAAAATAGAGCGTGAGTGTTGTGAGAGTGTCTGGGAATCCAGGTTTTCAGGATTGTTACTCTGCAGCAGTAGCATGACTTAGTGTCTTCCCATATCCCAAATCACTCTTAAAACAAGTCAGATTAAGCTAAATGTAAAATAAAGAGCTCCTTTACAGTATCTAAGAACGGACATGATGGTTGCGAAGTTTCTAGAAGAGGGTGAAAAGAAAACCATGCGTATGCCAAAGAATTACACTTCTCCTCTGGCTGGCCTAGCCGGTAGGTCTGTAGACACGCACGGCCATCTAGGTCAGGATCCTGCTCTCTTTCTGCGGCACAGATCTACATCTGTAGGTCATGTTCAGAGGAGGACCTGGGCTGGGGATAATTCATCCATCCTTTCACACTCCAAAGCCATTTTGGGGAGTTTATCCAGGTTAAATTTCTTCATCACACCCACCTCTCTCCTCAGGGACATCCATACCTTCATCGGGAAGGAGTCCCGGCCTCCCTTATGGCAGACTACTGGCAGATCATTCCTGTTTTGAAAACGCTCCTGTCCTTTGTGCTTCTCCCAGCACTACCCCTTACTCTCCCGTCAGGCTGGTAAACCAGGTCTGTTACGGTGTCTGTGTCAGGCTGCAAAACGTCCCAAGCCCAAAGTGAAACGTCAGTGTTTT
>NW_008824468.1:712701-718496 GCF_000699105.1 Pygoscelis adeliae | reverse complement strand
GGGGGGGTGGCGGGGAGCGGCCAATCGGGAAGCGGCCGCGGGGACCTGCGGGGCGAGCCTGCTGACACGTCCTTCCCTTCCAGGAACTAGCGAAATACGAGGACATGGAGGATCAAGTGGTGCTAACTGAGAAAGGTATATAAGCGGCACCGGCTCCCCGGGTTGGTAGCCTAGCGACAGTGTCTGTAGCTCAGGTGCCGATTTACTCTGCTTTTCTAGAGCTGCTTGAGGATGGTTTTGGCGAGCACCCCTTCTACCACTGTCTGGTTGCAGAAGTGCCAAAAGAACACTGGTCGTCTGAAGGTGAGGCTTCCTGATACTTACTTTTAGATGCTAAATACACGAGAGGCATCTTATACTTAATGTTATCGATGATACGTGAGCTTCCACCAGTGAATTGGGGTAGGAGGAGTAGGTTAACTGTTAAATGCAGTAACATATAGTGATACTCTGCTGAAGTAGTTGCTAATCCTGGAGGCGTGGGAAGATCAGGTATAACATGATGTGCTTGACTCCAGTTAATTAAATGGCTTTTCTTGTTTGACCCTGACTTACCTTTATGTAATCCTGTTGAATCACATTTTTTTCTTTAATTTGTCCCCAATCTTCAGGTTACAGTCTCTAGCTTCGCCATGTACATGGCCCTTCCGTGTACATGGATGGGCGGGGAGGTAACTAAAAGATCCGTTACACAATAAAGTAGATGATCATAATATGAGGTAAGGTCTACAGGGACAAGTGCTATGTCCCAAACCTTTACCAAAGACACAGTAGATCAGAAATCTGTTCGCACGCTTCTCTTACAGTATGTGCAGAGTGTTATGGCAGATGTAGTTAAAATACTCGAGGTTTAGGTTTGAGTGGGCTGCTGTCGGAAGAGTTGGTTTCTCTTCCCTGCTGAGCCACAGAATTATAATTGAAGCTGCAGCTTTACTTACCTTGACTTTATGGTGCTGAAGGTAAAGAAAACAGTGTGATGCTCTCAGTGGAAGCATAAGATGAGGTGCTGGAAATGCTTCTGTAAAGGTGGCCTGTGAGCATGCCTTCTCACACAGTGTAGATACTGAGGAGTATACATTGAAAGATCAGCGTTCAGACTTTAGAGTTTGATACTGTTTCGGTTGCTAAGGAAGCAGAGTTGGGGCAATCATCTAGACTGTGAACTGCTGTGTAAAGTTTTCACTTGTATTCCAGAATGGAAATACTGATAAATCAGTAGGGTATGCATTTGTTTGTAGATAAAAGCCTTGTGTTCAGCACTTACCCTGAAATCCTCAAAAGTACTACGATAGTATGGCAAGGGCAGTCTTCATTCTGTTAGGTTGATACAAGTTCGTGAGAACTCATTTTCAGTTGTGTGCTTACTTGCCAACTTCATTCTTAATTCTAACCTAATAGCGAATGTCTGCATGTCACAGAAAGACAATCTGTACGTTTAAACATGCATGTAAGACTTAATATTTTTGCCTTTTAAGTTCAGACTAGCTAAAGCTGCACCCTTTTGTTTCAGAACACTGCATTGTGGGCTTTGCCATGTATTACTTCACTTACGATCCATGGATTGGAAAACTGCTGTATCTTGAAGATTTTTATGTGATGGCTGAATATAGAGGTATATATTACAAAATTAGATGAGTTGCTTCCTATAGGGCTTCTTTAAAATTAAAACTTAGTTTCTTGTTGTGTTTTTTTTTTAGGGCTTGGCATTGGGTCAGAAATTCTGAAGAACTTGAGTCAGGTATGTCTAAGTGATAAGTCTAAACAAGCAGAGCTGAGGACACATGGCAAGGCAGTGTTCTTGCTCTTCTGCTAACTGCATGAGAGCTTCTCCTTCAGCACTACTCAATTAAATTAAAGGAGGTGACAGGGCACTAGGTGACTTAAAACATTGCCTAGAGTCTTTTAAACAATGACAAGTGCTGAAGTGACCGACAGAATGAACTTGATGACTTCTGGTGATACACAGTTAGTTGCTGAGTAGTCCCACCAGTTCTTACTAGGCTTATCTGGGGCTGTTGTTCGAAACATGTCTTGTTGCGCTCTTTTGCAGGTTGCTGTGAAGTGCCGCTGCAGCAGTATGCACTTCCTCGTTGCAGAGTGGAACGAACCATCCATCAGGTTCTATAAGAGAAGGGGCGCCTCTGATCTGTCCACTGAGGAGGGGTGGAGGCTCTTCAAAATTGACAAAGAATATCTCTTGAAGATGGCAACAGAAGAATGAGATTATCCCAGCAAATAAATTCTTTCTGCGAATATATATGCTCTCTGAATAAACTCCTCCTTGCTTTCTGTGTACAGTTTGTAGTGGAATAAAGTAGTGTGGATGCTAGTAATGAAATTGCTTTGCAGGTGTGGTCATAGAGTAATTGGTACTGTGATCTGGAGTTGAGGCATCTGTGAAGTTGAGTATGTGCTTGTGTGTGTCCTTTACCAGTGTGGGCTTGTAATCTTCGTGTATGGAAACTTCATTCTTGTAAGTGTCATTCAAATGTGTACAATGTACACACTGGTAGGGTTTGTTTTAATTATTGCCTTTTATAAAAATAAATAGTGTTTTCACTTCATGGCAGTAGTTTTGACTTTAATTCTCGCATACAGTTTTCAGTTAGATAACATGCAAATTAATAAAACTCTTCAATTCACCCAACTGCTTTCACGAGTGAAGCATGATTTGCCACGGTGCCAGGGCGATAAAAAGTGCACTTGTGTGCCTGCAGGACCCAGCGGTGAGGTTCTGTGCCCCTGTGCTGAAGCTGAGCACGTGGAGGGGTTTGAGATCAGTCTCTGCCTCCTGTGTGGCACAGAGCATCCTGTCCAGTGGGTGTTCTGTGCAAGTGGACTAAACTTGAGTTACAGTTGGTTTGTTTGGAGTCCCTCAATTAGGCTGCTGCTCTCAGCCCTCTAGAAAGCAGCTCCAGAAAAACTGGAGCTTGTGCCATTGCCTCCTTGGGACTTTCAGTTAACTGCGGAGCACCTCAGTCAGGAGGGCGTAGCCTTGAAGGGGAAGATGCACCTAGCTGTGGTTTCAAAACCTAAATCGCAAAAATAGGTTTGACTGGTCAGGAGTAGGAGAATATTTTTACAAACCACAAAAAAACTCCCTTATGTGAGTCTTAAGACATCAAACTTGAATGCTTCTTGTAATCTGGGTTTATGTACATGATTTCAGATACTGTACGGAGTTTGTCACGCGCTTCGGTGCTGTGTAGTCAGTGGCAGTGGTGAGCTGCGTGAAATTAAGTGCTGTGTTAAGCAGTGAAAAACTCTGACCCTGCGTGTTCAAACCTTTGTACAGCAGTAAGTGAAAACAATGCTGCTCATCAACTTTTTAATCAGCTTGGAAACAAACTTACCAAATTCGCAATACTGTGTTTGCCTTTCTCATAAGTCAATGGTGAAAGTGGGTGCATGCAAGTTTTATGCCGCTCTCCTCTTGCTCTGTAGTAACCCCACAATAAAAGGCTTCTTTTGGCCAGCACTGCTTTCACTTCAAAGGAAGAGAAGAGACTTACCTGCCTTGTAACATGCACGGGTTTAAATAAAACAAGGTTTTAAACTGATTTTGATGGCTGCGTAAATCATGTGTCATCTGGAAGATGTCTTCTCGTCCTAGAGAGTAGCGGGCAGTGACTGCTTCAGCCATGGGTAACCCTAACCTAAATTTAAGAACAAGATGTCCCTCTGCCTAGCACCAGCAGCAGGTTGTGCAGGGCATTTAGCATGAAACTCCTCCTGTTTTCTGTTTTGTTTTTGTTTTTAACTAAGGCGTAGGCAGCAGCGTGCCAGCTCTGCCCAGGTGCGAGATATGGCTGTCGGCTGTTGCCTCAGGAATGAGAAAACCAATAAGAAATACAGGAGCTCTTGGAAGAGAGCAGGAGGTAGCATGTGTCCAAGTGGTTGTCCAGGCAAACACAGGCTGGACTGAGCCCAGAATCTGTCGCGTAAATTACCCTGATTTAGCAGATCAGGTTCTGCATAAGAAACAGTCATTTCCAGACACTCCCCGTGTCTGCGCAGCACCCCAGCTGTGAGAGCGTTCGTATCACACACAGGAGCCTGAGGCTCAAATCCCACTCCTGCCCGAGGGGAACAGAAATCTGTGTTTCTTGCTTAACAGCAGATTAACTGCTAGGCTATGAACCGCCCTGCACTTGCAGAGATGTTTGATACTTGCTCTTGTTGAGCCTGTTCTATTCTGCAATTCAGTAGGCCAAAGAACATGAGAGTAAGCCCATTCGATGAACCGGTCCAGTAACTAGAGCTGGAGGCGGAATGGGAAGGACGAGATGGTCTCCAGCAGCTCTCGCTGAGCCTCAGGGTGTTGCATCTTCTCATCGGTGAAGCTGCAGTAACTTCACTGGTAACCCAGTGAGCTACAGTAACCTACTCGTGCATCGCAGTCATAGTGGAATCTGGTTTGAGGTTATTTAAAGCTGGTCCTTTTGGCTCTGTATGTCAGTCCAGAAGGTGACTACTAGTAGAGCAGTTTAAGAATGTTTTTATTTCCAAAGTAACTGTTCGTTAGATATCTAGGACAGAACTGCTTAAATCTCAGGCCCCAGACTTCTGGAGCACAATAAGGCTACCAAAGCTGCATGACTAAATGGAACAAGGTAACTAATTAGGCATTATAATTAGGAAAGTAAGCAGCTTAGTCAGATTTTCAATCAATTTAAAAGTGTTTATCGTATCTTGTTCATCTTCTTCTGCCAATGCAGTTTACCACCGCATTTTCTAAACGAACGCTGCCGAAATAGATTCTCAGGGAGTCACAGAAAACAAGCGAGGCAGTGCTAAATGAGAAGACCTTTTCTAGCCAACTGTGATAATCTTAAACATTCACACGTGAAAGTAAAGACAAGGACTAACCTTTCAGATGTGACTTTCACTGAGATCCTACTAAGAGGTAGGGTTTTTAAAACCAGCAGAAATATTCTCACAGTTATGGTACAGAGTCTCCAACAGAGAGATGTAATGCCATGGCTCAAGAAAAGATCATTTTTAAATTCCCTCAATAACTTTTTCTCAAGCTACCAGGAGACCAAAGTGACTCTGTAACTACAATCAAGACATACAGCTGAGTGTTTTCTACCGGTTTAGACATGGGAGAAACCTCACCCGGCTTGACTTTCTTCATTTCCAGGATCATGATCACACCACCAAGCTGCAGTGCGAGCGTATGATCGGGGCTAAGCAACATCAGTAGGCTTTGAGCTGGTCACCGGTATCACACCTGTGGGAATCCATCACAGCACAGGCACAGGGCTTGCATGGGGCCTGCAGGTATGTCAGCCTTCTGCGTTACCCTATTTCCTCGATGCAGTGTGCCTGCCTCTGGGGAAGAGTTAGAGAGCGGGTGTTATGACAGCACTGATAACATCTCCAGGGAGGTGAGGCACAAAGAACCTCGTTGCTCTCACTCTCAGGCTCATCACTCGGGAAGTTCTCCTCATGCCAAGCCAGCCAGCAGAAGACTTTACAATTGAAGCGTTTCCACATTCCCATCAGGTGGGGATAGAAAGGTGGCCTCAGACAAACTTGCGGCTGGAGGACAGGGTGGAGGGCCATACCCAGCTACAAGAAGAAGGAGCGCTGGGCTCGCCGCCCCCTCTGCTTGGCGTTTTCCTGCTCGCAGGCTCCCGCACAATGATCTGAGCCGTAGCCATAGTGACAGCACGGAAGGAGGCTTTTTTGTCTACATAATTTGAGTTAAAACATAATATATGCGAGGAAAACAACCCTTCCCCCTCCCCTCTTCTTTTAAAGAGCCTTTGCTCTCAATGTAATTCAAAAAG
>NW_008824468.1:706736-712634 GCF_000699105.1 Pygoscelis adeliae | reverse complement strand
GAGACTTGCCGTCCTGGAGCCCGGCCAGCTGAATGCGGAGGTCTCGCTGACGCAGCTGCAGGGAAAACACCAGCTACGTGTGGAGCAGGGACTCAGGAAACCATTGCGTAATTCACTGCTGCACAGCATTACCTCAGGCCGGAGGCTAGCTCAGAGATGTGCTTCATGCCTCCCTTTCTTTGAGTTGACCAGGTTTCTTTCCTTCAGCTAGCACACGTTTCCTCCTCACAGCGCTCGCTCCCCTGGGCTCTCCCTCCACACGCCTCGGGGGAGCAAAAGCTGAGCCGAAGGAGCACACACACGCACACGGGCACGCGCCGGCTGATGGCAGCGCCGATGAAACCTGCAGCGTCCAGCTGTTTGCCTTGGTTTAAATAATTCACCTCACGTAACAGACTCAGCTTTGCCCAGTTGTTTTGCTTGCCTGGGCAGGATTGCTTAAATGCTTTTTTTTTTTTTGGAACTCAGGTTTCAGAGAAGTGGCCGCAATTTAAATAATGGCATTAGCTGCTGTCTGAAACAAAACATCACACGACTCGCACGCCTGCCACTAATGTTTAATCTCACTACAAACTCAAAGCAGGCCGTAACTTCACCATCCAGGCACGACTCCCTCCCAGGACTCTTCTTTCTTCCCCCAAGACCTGGCTAACTTTTTCGTTGTCGAGCAGGTTTTTGGTAAGTGCAACCTTGATGGGGGGCTTCAGGGCCCATCAGGAACTCAGACTATTCCCCGCAGGGAGCTCGTGGAGGAGAGGCTGTAAGGCTGAAGATGGTGGACGTGGGCTCTGGGGTAGGAACGCAGGCCGACACCAGTGCAGCACTGCCAGGTGCACTTCTCTGGTTCCCCGGGCCTTGCCCTACTGCACTCTGGCTTTTTTGCTATCAGAAACACTCACTGTGGTTGATAACAGAATAAAGTACAGGTACATAACTCTACCGAAAATAGGGAGGGGGGAAAAAAGAAATCCATCTTCAAACCAGTTTCGGTTTCATTTCACATATTTACCGGAGGCCAAAGCAAGAGATAAAAAGCCCCAGGGGATAATTAGCTCATGAGGATGAAAAACAAACACCGGTTGCAGAAACTCCTCTAAGTTAAATAGTTTTGTTTATTTGCATTTGGACCTTTGCGTATTTCTATTGTTCACACAGCAGGTGTGAGGTTGTCACGTTCACTCAAAGGGAAAAGACATCTCCATCTTCTTGTGCGCTGTTTCCCTTCTCCACCAAAACAGGTTAAAAAGAATAGGCTTTGGTAAGATGAAACCAGATGCCTGTCCTCTCCTGAAAGTTTGCTGTACAGCATGATGAGGTGGCTTCACGTCTTCCAAATCACCCCCCAGGAGCGCACCGTGCGAGGAAGAGACATGAACCCCTAAAATTCCTACTAGAAACCTTCTTCCACCTGGGGAAAAAAGCATGAGAGAGACGGTAGCTTTCCACATGAAAGCCCACCGGTGTTTCCAAGCAACCTGGATATTGCAGTGGTGTTTTCAAAATACACTGGTAAAAGTGCAGGGTGAGATTTTTCAAAGCTGATTACTATAATTAGGCACCCAGATACCACTGCAAAGATACCTTTGAACAGTCTTCCTCTAATTGCTCTCATGATGAGCAAACTCCAGTCTGGGCTCTTCACAATCTCCCCGAACTTTCACATTTGACCCGTTCCAGTCACCGACGTAGAAACACCACTGCACAGCTCGTACAGAAGGAAACAAAAGGACTTGTCGTTTTGGTCTATAGTCTTGTGCCTTTTGCAATCAGTTCATATGGTACAATTTTGGTTTTTCCCCCAGCCAACTTCCTATCATGGGCTAATACAAATGTACAAGAACATTTCCCACCACACAGCCTGAATATGTTTTAGCTACAGCTGCAGGCATGTGGGTCTTCTTTTTTCCCCATTTTTTCAGAGCCAGTGTGGAGGGAAGGCTCAAAATCTGCGTTCACCACTCCTAGAGGTAATAACCTCTGTACAGAGCTGTTGCTTTGCCATTGGGGCAGAAAATGTAAAGAAAAAAGGAGGCAGGAGGAGAGGTCTGCAGCAGTGAAGGGATGCCAGGTGCAGGGGCTGACCATGTGGGCTGCCACGGGGAGCCACGTGCCCCGCGGAGGCAGTGTCATCAAGGGAAATGGTTTAGGCTTTATTCTTTCCAAGTAAATGTAATCAGAAGAAACTAGAAGACTCTTATTTTGCAAAATCGGAAGTCTCAGAGGTAAATTCCTGGGATACATTAATACTTTCTGGATTATTTTTACCTCCCATCAATCTCATTAGCCATAACTCAATGGATTAGCAAGCACTGGATTCAGTGGTGCAGGAGCAGGAATTACTTGCTGCTGAAGAGCAACAGGCAGAACTGGCAGATAGAGGCAGCAACAAGCGCTAGCATCAAAGAAATAACACTATATTAAACCCGTTTTAAACAAAACTAGCTGAAAATTCAAGGGATAATGGCAGTCAGTGTATGCTGTTCCTTAGCCAGGCAAGGAAGCACGCCCATTTCATGTAACTACATATCTCTGAAAGCTGTCAGACTGTAAATAAGACTGATAAAACAAAGTCCACCACATTACAAAGTACAGCTGGTCCAAATGACGGTGAAGTGAGGACAAGGTTAAAGAATCCCAGAGGAAAAAAAAAAACCTTTTCATAAGCAAATACTCAGGATTTATGGGCAACAGTTGACTACCTCCTCAGCACAGGGAAGTAATAAAATGATCCTGCATTTCCATGCTGAGTTTGCCGTCACCAAGGTTTGACTGAAATTTGATTACCAAAGTTCTGAGGGGAGTCATGCCCAGGGGAAACCTTGTGTGTGTGTGTGAGGAAGCTGTGCAATGGCCAGAACCCCAGGGCTCCTTTTCTTGCCATTTGGGCTTGGCGTTAGCAAGCTGTTATTTTCTGCCGTTAAAAGCCAAAGTACTTTTTCACCCCTGCAGTTCAATGTACTCAGACATCCCTGCTTCATTCCCAGGCAGGACCAGGTTTGCCTCTATGCACCCATAGCCACGCGCCTCTCCAGCACAGTTCAGGCAGCTAGGGTTTCCCTTACACATGCTTACGTCTGGTTTCTCAACTAGGGTATTTTCTGGAAAAAGCACAGGACTGCGAAAGTCAAAGGTCCTCTTAACACAGATCTAAAAGCAAGAAGAGTTCGTGAGGTGTAGAGGAGGATGTGACATTATCTCTTGTTCTTAGAGAAGCTGTTGAGCTTTTGGGATCCAAGAAATGATGGTCCTTTCATTTAAAATATAAAGCATCAGGTGCTCCTGTTCGCAGGAGTAAAGAATGTAAAACAAATGTAAACCTGCCTAAAGCCATGTGCAGCTTGCAACAAAAGGGTTAGAAACACAAGTATGCTGCGAGCTGTGCTGGGCCAGCCCTCGCCACTTGCTGGCATGCAGCCCCAGCTCCTCAGCTGGCTGGGCTGCCCCATGCGCTTCATAGCCCCAGTGTTATGGGGACAGCGGCACTTGCAGCTGGTCCTTCTGTTTCATGATCTTTTCTAAATTCAGCCATGGTGGTCTTACTTTACACAGCTCCAAACAGCACCCACGTCCCCCCACCAAACCCATCACAGGCGCTGCAGTACGTGTTTCAGAGGAGTTTCTGTGGGAGCTGGTGCAGGATGGAGGGGCACGGAGATGGCCATGAGCAGCTGGAAGCCCTCAATCCCTTGGTGCACAAGCACTTGCCCTGCATTGAAGATCCCGCCGAGTACTCCACAGGAGAGCTGGCTGCCTGGGGAAATGATCACAGACAACTCCAAGTGTCGAAGTCTCATAGCGTCGTCCCTGGTGCTACTGCAGCCAGCAAAACCTGCCTGGCTGCAGCGTGGGGAACATCTGCAGGCTCAGAGCCTGCTGACACACCACGTGAGCGCCAGCCAAAGCCAAAACAATGTCCCTTTCAGGTGAGGCTGAGCCCCAGCAATCTCATGACATGGCAAACAGTATTTGGGAAGAGCCCAGGTACGTCCCAGCCAGCTTCTCTGCAGTGGGGTTGAGCTGCGGCAGCCGAGATTTAGCGCCTGCTGGGACATGAAAGCCAGAGTCGTGGCCATGGGCTCGCCGTGGTCTGCGGTGGGAGCACAACAGAGGAGAAACCTGCTGAGATAAACGTGGGAAGACGTGGGGAGCAGACGTGGGTTTGTCCCTCCTCAGGCGTTTGGGCACCTGACCAGCTGGCAGGGAGGCCCAGGCTCCCCTCTGCTGCCGGGCTCCCTCGGCAGCCATTTTACATCATGGAGGAGAGGAAGCTCACACTTCTCCTTCAGGCAAGGACGTGTCTTGTCTGAAGAGATTTTTGGACTTGAATGTGATATGCAAAGGGTGTGTTATGGGGCCATGGATGCACACTTGGGTATATGCCTCACAGGCTGCTGCCCAGCACAACACTTGGTAAAACATACACCGAGTTTTATAAGCGAAGAACTACAGTCCCCTGCAGCGAAACAGCAGGCATTCCCAAAAACAGGTTTCTGCAACACAGCTGGCATGAAACTTTTTCCAGAGAGCCTCTTCTACCAAACCCCTGTAAACTCGGCTGCCGCCTCGGCCAGGCAGCTGCCGGCGGTTGGGGCCTGCACGCATGCATTTCGGGAGGGCATCAGGGTGTCCCTGGGGCCAGGCGAGTATGGCCAGGAGGATGTTCAGGGCTGCCCTTGAATCAGACCTTACTGCAACACCTGCCAATGACCTCCAGGGACATCCGGCGGGGTTGCCACCATTAACTAAACACCCTTTTCTTCAATGTAGTTTATTAAATCACAGAGCCTCATAGCTATGTGTGACTCGTATAATGTGTGAGTGAGCACATGTACATGAGTTCCTCTTCTTTTACTCCGTTAAAGCTATCGTTAAAAGACTTTTCCCACAGAAATATAGTAGAATTTTACTTAATTCCCAGCAAATACAGTACCTGAGTGATAACATGCATAAATAATGCATAAGTTGCACCTGGTCATGACGCATTTTTGCGTTATTTCCATTAAAGGAGTAACGGTGAACTTCTAATGACCATATCGTGAGGAAGCCTACAGAAATTGTGCTGAAGACACTAAACGCTGCATTTATGTATAAAGTAATTTATTCTAAGTGTTTTATTCTTGAGACAAGCAACAGTACTATTAGAGCATTAAATAAGAGACTTTTACAACCACCAGTAACAAGTGCGTACTATGCCCTCTGTTTTGGGAATTGCTGCCCGTTGCAACCAACCGCCATGTTTTGTGTAGCCTTTGCCCAGCCAAGAAAGACACGCTCCACCCGGCAGCCCCAGTGTGTCCCCAGCCACATCCCAGCAGGGCGAGGAGCTGGTCCCCACAGCAACAACCAGCAGCCCCAGAGCGCCCCAGCTCCGGCCGGTACCTGCCGGCTGCCTCCCTGGAGGTGTTACGGGGCTTTTTGGCATGGGAGGAGAGCCCACATCCCGCTGAGCCCCACGCCGGGGATGACTAATGGCTGAGCCACATCTCCGGTGCAATCCTGTTTGCTTACAGTGAGCCCACCTCCCCTCTTTTCCTGGAGGGCAGGGGGTGGCTGGGTGCCATTTGGGCTTTTCTTCTTGCCTTTCATTTTGGAAAAAGGGCAGGGGGCCCTAAGGCGAGCCCCTGGGCCAGCCACGTTGCCCTGACGTGCGGAGCGCAGGGTGTCAGCATTGCCTCAGGACCACCTTCCTTAGGCTGTCACCTCGCGAGAGGCCTCGGTGCAGCCTGACGCCGCGGGTTCGTGCCAGGGCCGCCTGCAATACCAGCTTCCTGCAAGTGAGCCCTAAAAATACCGGTCACGCATCCCGCCAGTTTCTTTTTAGTCAGAGGCTCCGTGATACTGGGTTTTATCTGTCCTTTCCTGCCCTTCCACAACCCCTCATGTCACTGACTCATCTGA
>NW_008824468.1:670787-706703 GCF_000699105.1 Pygoscelis adeliae | reverse complement strand
AGGAAATTCTCGCCTCTGCTGTGGCTGCTAAAAGGTTACGAGACGCAGCTGTAACCTTCAAGCATGCACCAGGAAAAACATCTGGCACACTTTTCAGCAAAGCATTTAATAACATTTATTAATCCAAAACCACCACCGGACTGGGATTATCATATGATGTATTACTTCAGGGTGTCTACTTTTGTTTTCAGTAAGATAATCGATGGCTCAAGCTTGTTAATCTACAAAGAGAATTGGGGCACTGTAATTACACAGGCATGCTTGGAGAGGCCCAGATAGTTTCTTCGTTGTTGGAAGCACAATTTTGCTTATCTCTTCCTTTTTTTTTTCTTTAGGACAAATTAAATACATCAGATGAATAAATCAGTGGCTAAATCTCCATCCCAGGAGAAGCAAGCAGCTCTTCTGCACACATTACTACAAGTAAGTTGTTCTCTATGAATTTTTTAAAGATCTCACATTAATTTCCTTCTCCTGAAGTCGAAATGTTTAAATGTCAAAATGTTTACAGAATATATTACCTAGAACAATCAAAGGAAAGTCAGCATGAAATATGTCTTTGAGCATTCCCTTTCAGCACTTAAAACTTGATCTGATTCTCACACTTGTTATCAACATACTGTTGAAGAATTGCTATTTCTAGTAAAAAATAAATCCCACCTAAGGAGGGGAGAAAAACTCTCCTAGATTTATTAGCAGGCAGGGTTTCTCCTCTGCACACAAATTAGCACTCAGCCTCCGCTATGCCCTACCACAAACCAAATAACGTCAAGACCCCTTGCAACTACAAGGGTACATTTGGAAAAAGTGATTATAACAAGACTTATAGGGCTACTGTAGCACCTTGAGTGAAATCAGGGCTGGGAGGGCTGTGTCGCTGGGTGCCTGCCCATCGCATCCTGGAGAAATAAGAAGTTTTCTTCTTACGCGGCTGGAAATCACCCACAAAAATATCCCTTAAGCTATAACCTGGGGAGAAGTGCGGCCCCCCCTCCAACTGTACTGCTGAGCTGGGCATAGGAAAGGGGAGAAAGGAGAGGTCGGAAAGCAGTCCTTACTAGTGGGGGTAGAAAGGCAATAATGGAGAGCACGCATACAAAAAATCTACCATAGTTTCTTTGCATGCTTTCACTGCATCTTTTCCGACCACGTTGCACACTTTTGCTCTCCCTTGCTCTGATGTTTCTTTTTTGTCTGGTTTGTCATCGTCCTCGTCCCCGCACTCAGCATGGAGGGAAGATCAGGTCCGAGAAGCCCACCTGCCCATGGGTACCACCGTGTCCCCCACCATTGGGCTGGCTGTCCCCCATAACTGCCTTCACACGAGCAGGAAACTGAGCATTAGGAAAACAAATGCAACGCCAATCTCTTAATAAAGGAATACTCACATCCTTCAAACACATCCCTTTTATACAAAGCATGCTGTAACATCCTTTCAGATGGTTTTGGCTGCAGGGTGCCAAAAGCGCTGCAAAGCTGCTGTTGCCAGCCCTTTAGGGACAGCTGCCCAGATCTGCAGCGTGTCCCGTAAGGGAGGAGAGGCTACTGCTGCGCCAGCATGGGAGACAACCTGCACGTGCCCACATTGGCACTGGACGATGCGCCATGGCCTTGTGCACCATGTGTTTATGAATAACGGCTCGGGGGACACCAGGAGTCCTCCAGACATGCCGGTGCAGAGCCGAGGCCCCCCCCCCGTACTGGGTCAGATGAGGCCATGGGGCCAGCACAGTTGTCACCGCTAAAAATTAACCTGGCTCAAAACCTTGATGTTTAAAATAAATTATATTAAAAAAAGAGTGACCTTATTGTTGTCCAGCTCTCAAAATAATAATTGACCAGCATTTAAGGAAACACCGTCTCAAAATCAGTAATAAAAGCTGCTAGCGGTAACTATACATGAGAAGGAGCTAGAGGAATCCATAAATGAGAAACCTTGAAAGCCGGGGCGATGAGGTGTCAGAATTCCTCAAGAAAATTACCGAGGCAAGAGAAAAATGTTGGGAAGACCTCAGCAGGGCCCCCGGGCCAGGGAGCCACTCCAGGCAAAGCCAGGAAAGTCCACCAGAGAGAGAGGTCACAAACGCAGCAGGAGGAGAAAGGTGAGAGAAAACAAGTCAGCACAGAGAATTAAGTCAACAATCAAATATGGAAACATTAGAGGATCTTCTGCCTAGGGACCCCAGGGTTGAGTCCCCACAGACGTGGGCAGAAAGGGTCCCTCTTTTCCAGTTGGGAGGGATGGTGTTGAGCTCTCCTGTGCTCCAGGAGCACCCCTCCGCGGCTGGCAGGTAAGCTGGGTGGTTCACACGATGCTCCTCAGCCTTCCCGCAGGCAGGGCAGTTTTCCAGCTGCAGGGGAAGAGGGGAGAACTCATGTGCAAAAAAACCTGGTCCCCTCATGCCTTTCACTCCGCAAGGAAAATAGAAACGTACAGGAAATCCCGCAGGATTACCAATTAAAAATTACCACTTCACACCTCCTTAACTGTTATGATTTTATTTATGGCATTTTACTTACGATTGATGGCTACGAGTTTATTAACGGTAGTTAACCCAGTAGCCTTCCAGGAAAAAAATCAGTCTCCAAGCACAGCATGTTCTTAGCTCAGAGACTTGTGGCCTGAGGTATGTAACAAGCTCTGCACATCTATGTCACACCTTAGCTTACCCACCTGGAACCTGAAATCACTTGGGTTTTTTGCTCCCATAGTTCTGTTACTTTCAGGTGTGAGTCACTGGCTAGCTCAGGGCTGAGGGTGTTTTTACACCACTGCTCCTCTAACATTCGTCAAACAAGAGAGTCTCAGCAGCCTAACATCATCTACAAATAGGAAAATAGTGTAAAAACAATAATGCTAAAAAGGAACCAGTAAATATCTGGCTTTTTTAAGAGTTTGAGAATGGTCGTGGTAGTAAAAGAGGATGTGCTCACATTTACGTCGAGTTACCTCTTTTTTCCACAAGCTAAGACTTCTTCCCCTTTACTGTTTTCTTCTTGGTCAAAACATGGTTGCTGATTTTAGCATCTGTGTATTTTGCTCTCTCGTACAAGGATAGATCGTACTGATCTTACTCCATCAAGGCAAAAGTACAGCCAAAGGTTGTTTAGCCCCAGGGACATGTCCTTGTACAGTTGGATGCCGTGCAAAAGCTGCTAAATGGCAGAGGACTCCAATATTATGTATGAATTGGCTCGCTCTCTCTTTTGGCAGAGATGGGGGAGAGCTGAGCAGATGCACATTTCCTTCTTCCACCAGCCAGTAAGAGCTCCTATTTTTATTGTCAGATGAACCTGCAAACGAGCACAGAAGAGATAAACACAACAGACTGTGCCTCATTGATCTCCCACCGAACCACAGACAGGAAAATAAGTCCTTTGCTGCTGGTAGCAGCTGAGTTTTCTCCAGCATCTTCATTCAGTTTAGCGCACGAAGGGTTGCGTTGAGTTCCGAGCCTGCCCGGGCTTGCTGGTGAGGCTGCTGTGTAAGCACCGTGCGCGGCACTCACAGCTCCTGATGCCATTCCTCATCTCTGGCAGGATATGGAAAATGTGTCAAGCCTGGCACACGATAGCAAATGTATTCCTTTGGGCTGGCTTTGGTGCTTTCACCAGCCCGTTTTAGTTCGGGCAGTTTGTAAACGATGCTTTTAAGACAGAAGATCAAAAAAAAAAACCACCGGTGCAGCTCCTCAGTAAATGCAAAGATGACTTCAGCGTGCTGTGTTGAATAACAAAACTCTTTTTTCTGTACAACACCAAAGTATCGGCACAGTGCACGGAGGTTACCTTTATGATTCACAGCATGAATGAGCACTTAGTGGGCGCATACAAGAGCACTGTACGAATCAGGAAATGGCTCTTTCAGGTCTCCTTACAAAAGGAAGTGAGTCTGAAGCTTGCTAAATTTACAGAGAGGACGTTCGCGAACTTAATCTAGGGCAGGGGATGGGGGGAAGGGAATAATCCCTCTTCTTTCACTGTGGGTTGATACACTAACTCCACATGTTTCCGTACCCAATTTTTAACAACAAAAAAAAGAAAGTAAAGAGGCTAAAACTGTGGCAGTGAGGGCTGCCTCCGCAGCCGCCTGCCTACGACCCTTAGCTGGTGCGTGCGTACAGCCACGAAGACTCTTCTGGCTTCATGCTTCAGCGTCCCCCCCCCATCACTGGGAAAATGAGAGTGCTTTTCGACGCCCCTCAGGTAAAGCTGTGAGTTGGCACAGAGGGAGCATCACTGCTCTGCTCGGGGCATCCTTCCTCCTCTGCCACTCGAGCCTGCTGCCTGCAGAGCCAGGGCACAGCAGGCTCGCGGGGTGCCTGAGCACTCCTGGCCAAGTGCTGGATGCAGCTCAATTTCAGTTCAAAGAAACAGATTACTTCTTCAAAAGCACGGGTGCTGCGCCCTGGAGTTGAGCGAAGGTACTTCAGGTTAAGACTCGGTGTTGGGAGATTTGGATGCAGCACGACACACACCACCAGATTCGGAAAGATTTCAGTACAGGGGGTGGTACGGTTCTGTAGCCTTCACACCATAACAGCCAAAGAAGGGTGAAATGAGGTTCTCCTCTTGAGGTTATTCTTATATTCAGGCATGCCATTGCTGATCTCACTACTACCTTAAAATGGAGGGCTCTCCAGCGCTCATCTGCACAGTGGTGTCAGGGCTGCAGGCCTGACACCAAGTCCTTCTTCCTTGGGTAGAAGGACTGATGAACCCAAGTGGTAAAGGACAGCAGCAACAGCCTTCCCAACACAGCGTCTGTCCTCTCTGCCAAAAAGTGCGTAGCAAGTGACCCACCTTGTTACTTCATGGGGCTGTCTTACGAACTTCAGGTTAGTATTGCTGAACAAGATCTGGACACTCAGACTACATGTAAAGCACATCCTTTAGCTTTAGTCTCTATGATAAACTAAATTCTTGAGTCTTGTGCAGGTTTATATCCACACTATAAACAAAAAGAGAAGTTCCCTGACCAAGCTGTCCCATTGCCCCCACTGCTGTTTTCATGGTGGGCACGATGAGTCTGGGATCATGAGTCCGAGCGCAGCTCAGGCTGCTGCGTGGCTGTTCCCAGGCACACAGTAGTAAGTCACCTGTGATCTACCTTCCTCTCTCCAGAAGATCCAGCAAAGCTTACCAATAAGAAGCTCATGCCTCAGTAACTGGGGCCTGGTGAGGGAGCATCACATCCAGCTTACCTGCCACAGCTGGACGTGGCCCACATGACTGACTGGCTTTGTGTGATAGTTTGATTTAGACTTTTAAATGCATCCAAAAAAAAAAGGCCAGGAGGCCTTTCTGTTTTGCTGGTCTGCTTTGTAGTTAAGATACTCTTATCAAAGGTTTTCCTTGTAAACAAGAAATTTTTGTACCTGTCAAAAACACTCCACAGTGTGGTTGACCTAGCCAGCTGCCAGGCCATCCAGGTGCAATAGCCGACCCTGCTTTGGGATGCTACATCCAGGAAGGTCCAGCAGGAAGTCATGCGGGCCTCCCCAGCACACCTGAAGAGCCAAAACGCTCCTTGTCAATAGCGGTTTATTGTGATAAAACTGGCTTTACAAGGAGCTTGGGATTTATGGGAAGGTACGGAAATAACCTTTACAAAACAAAAAAAGGGAAAAAGAAACGCATGCAGCAGGAGCTCATATTTGTTCTGAAGCAAATGTGCTCACACTGAGATTTTTCTGCCAGGGTTAATGGACAGAACGGTAGCCAGCCCCTTGAACTCCCAGGGCATTTTTCTCTCTAGGTCTAAAATATGATTCCCTCCATACAATCTTGCTCTTTATTGAACTGCAGTTATAGCTCTCTTCGAAGGTGACAGATGCAATGACAAATGCTCCAAAACATTTCAGTTACAACCTCTGCTAATAAGTCTGTGTCTGGGGCCTTCTACAGTTAGAGCACTGAGTCTAACCCAGATTTTTGCAATAAACACTTGTGGCAAAATACTGTGTTTTTATTCAAGGCTGCAAGATTGTGCATATTTACCTGGGCTAACAGGATTGTTCCGGGTTGGTGATGCTCCTTCTAGCAAAAGGAGAGGCTACACTGCCCACTTTTACTCAGACTTAACTAACACTACCTAGAGGAATTGTCATCCCAGCAGTGAGGGCTGCATAGGCCAGCCTGATGATCTCCACTTCTATGATTTTCACATGCTGCAGAGATTAAAGATTGTGTTTTTAACAGAGAGTACTGCAACCTGGCCCCAACATATCTGCTAACGGCCACTATGGCTGGGGATGCTGAGATGAGAACACTATTTCCTCAGTTGCACAGACTCCAGTTACCAAGCTGAAAGGCTTCGAACGGAATGATGACCAAACTGTTGATGTGAAATTTGGGTGGGGAATATACCATTTTTAGCTTATGTTGTAATACCCACAGGCAAAGCCTGGCAAAAGATAACACATGCATGCACAAATTAGTTCCATGCATCTGTGTATGTGTACATATGTACATATATATATATGAACTGTGGTCAACTGCTCTCCTATTCCTCATTAGGAAAGTCTGTGCCAAGTGAGTCGAATGTTTACGATCTCCTGCACTCTTACCAGCATGAAACTTTTTTTTTTTTTATTTCCTGTACTTGTAAAAACCAGAAGACATAAGGAAAGGATTTCAGTTAGGGCTCTCTTGCTCACATTTTGGAACCATCTCCTCATCATGTGTGTATGCAGGTGCTCCAAGGCAGTCACTTCCTGCTAGATAAAAGCCTTCTGTTTTGATGTCTATCATTTGGGATGTTTTTAAGCAGCAGCGTAAATATGCAGTATGAAGATGTGATCTAGTAAAAAGCATTTAAGTCAAGTGATACTTATTTAACCCAGGATCTTCTAAACACGCACACACATGTATATGTAAACAAATAAAGATTAAAAGCTGTTGCATTTGAATGAGGATTAGCTAATGAAACAGCCTGGACATGAAAAGTTTCACATTGCCCTCAGAGGCAGTAAAAAGAAACAGAACGGCTAACAACTGCATCAAAAAGGAGAATGAGGAAAGCACATCTTGGTGGAGTCTAGGAGTGAAAATACCCGAATTATCAAGTAATTATGTTCTTAAATGCCACTGTAGGATACGCCAAATACTACTGAAAAAAATACAGGCATCTAAATCTGTATTCCTAACTCAATGGTAATCATTTTCTCTAGTGAAGGACTATCTTTAAGGGAAGAAACAAATCTATGCTTGTATTGCAAGAGTGGTGTAACAGAGCAGTTACAGCTATGACAGATATTTCCCAGTTTTCCTTTCCACTACTGACAAAAACACTACTTTGATCCTCCCAAGCCTGTTTGAACTATGCTGGCGAAGCTGAAGTAAAAAAACCAAAACACACACACACCCCAAACCCCACGCAAGAACTCTGCTCCCTTTCCTAAATCAACATCCATCTTCACCAGCCTAAAACAACCAAAAACATGCACTGAACACGTTGGGAGATACTGTTCTTCTGCCTGAGGCAATCACATGCCTTATGCCTATATTAAAAAAGAGTTGGCCTGTTTTATAATGCCCACACAGACTGGTATTCGCATTGCCAAGGTCTGTTTGTTTTTCTCTAAAAGTTTGTGGAATACGCTCAGCCAGAATACCTAACCAAGTAACAACAAAGATGTTTAAAAGCACTTTGAATAGGATTTGTCTTTTCTTCCCTGTTCTTTGTAGAAAGCTAACATATCATACAAGCACACATTTAATTCCATCCTTCCCCCAGTCCTCATATTTACTGATTAATTTAGGAACATTTAAGAGTCACCAATAGAGCTTTAAATGCTCTGAGCTACTTGGATTACAGTAACTTGTGAAGCATCATGCCCCAAAAAGAGAGACTCATGGAAATGTCAACAAATGATGAAAGGGTTTTATTGTGCAGAGATTTCAAAATGCTGGAAATCCTTTTGTACTTCCCTTCGCTTCACTTTTTCTTCCCCTCCCCTAGCTGGGAATAAGGAAACAGCCAAGTTATTCTATAGCTGGTTCCCACCACCGAAACGTTCTGGTTCCCACTGAGCTGTGCATTCAAGCAAAAACAAGAACGTTAACAGCTCCATTCCCATCCATCTACTAGACAGGAACTCACAGATGCTTCATTATATACCTCCCGCTGGCACTGATGAGGCAGAAGATTTGTATAGAAAGGAGGGGGCGACTCAGACAAAACACAAGAGTCATTGTAATTTTTCTCATTCGTAATTCTATTAACTAATGTTAGCCAAAACATCATGCTACTTTAAGCTTTTCCTCACTGTTAAAAAATACAGGCATTGTCAACAGCATCTCGAGAACCTTTCACGTATTGTGCAAGTGTCACATACATGAGTTTAAAGAAGATAAGAGGAGGGGAAAAAAAAGGACCATTTTGCATAACTGGAATTTTATTTTATATATAAATAATGACAAGAGACTGAGGAGTTTTGAGACTTGTTACTTGCAATGCTGATCCTCCAATGGGACAAGCATGGGCAGACTTGAGTCCCACTGCAGAATTGAGGACAAGGTCTCAGGACTGACCCAAAATACTTAGTGTCCTTTCACGGATTCCACACCAGAAGCCCAAGCAGCACACTGTCAGTCTTTCCTGAGGCAGAAGGCAGACTAGTCACATTCAAAATCAAAACAGATTCAGACGGTTTTCCTCTTTTTCTTGGGAAATTGTTGCTCATATCTATATTTTTTGTTTACCTATAAGCAAGGAAAGGGGACAGAGGATAAGGGGGAGAGGGAGGAAGGAAGAAAGCAGAATTAAATACCACAGGCCTTTTCTCCCCGTTGTCGAAGTGCAATGAAAACTTTGTTCCTCAAATAGATTTTGATCAACTTGCCACGTCAAAGAAAATTCTCAATACCAATTTACTTCCAGTAAAGAGATTTAACTCTTCACATTACTGACATTAGAGCACTAATGATTATGTCTGCTCTAGAGAACTTAATTCCTACAGTTGAACTGTATGAAAATATAAAAGAGAAAGAACACTTCATAGCAACAAAACACCAACTGGAATCTTGTGTAATAAACCAACTTTCTCAAACAGAATTCTTTTAAATTCCCATCAACTGCATTTTTTCCTAATCTCACTGACTCTAGTGTAAAGCTAGAGTAATTTAACTCGAAGAAATGGAATTACATAAATACAGAACCTGAACACAGTGAAAGTGAGATATGCTATCTTCATGGAAAAACAAAGCCACGTCGCTTCCGTGCAACTCTTCAGCACAACAGCTGGATAAAATTAAAGCTTGCTTCTCCCATGATGTGATGTGCTTTGAGCTGTAGTTTGCATATAATTATTGATGACAAACGTAATACAATAAAGGAGGTGCAATGCTGCTGTTTTTTGGAATGGAGAAATATGTTACTGTCTCCAACCCAAAGTGATTTTGTCCTTGGCTGACCATTCACAATTCAAAGACCCATGCTGTGGCAAAACTTTATGAGGAAAATGAGATTGTATTTATTTTAGTAAGCAGATTCAACTAGGAATATTGCCAACAGTTGAAAATACAGTGAGACTTTCAGGACTGATCTCATTCAGAATAAGCAAATCTGTCTTTTCAAAGATCACAGCAGCATTCTCCAACGTTTGGGATCACCCAAATCCAACAAAACATCTGGACTTGGGTATGGAGTTAAACAACTGGATTTGATTTCAAGCAGAAGTAACAAATCACCACCCCCGCAGAACAGCTGAAAATTGATACTGAATTGAACTTTCACCATCTGGTTTCTCTAGGTCAAAGATCTAGCAGTTGCATTTATGTATCTCCTCTAGAAACATGTGGCAAAACAAGTAGATTTCAAAACCAGCAGCACCTAGGTACTTTCAGCACCTGAGCAATTATCTTCACTCTTTAAAAAGAAAGACAGTAGAACATCTGAGACAGCAGCTGTTAGTGAGGTTCTCCTCAAAACTTACTTATATAGCATGAGTATATTTGTGATTAAAATCCTGACAACAAAGGGTCTGGATACCAACTTTAGCATAAGTCTTCCTGACAGCTTTGCTCCTTTCCTTCCACCCCCCCCCCCTTAAAAAGAAAATGTGCCTTAAGCAAAAAGCACTAGCATTTCAAAAAGTGAATAATGACCTACCAGAAATTATATTCACGTAGTAAGAAATGCTAAAAGAAAATAAAAGCTATTTACAGGTTTCTGTTTTTAATGCACCTTGATATTTGTACAGTGTCCCACATACATAAATGAAAGTTCAATTTTCCTGGCTTTTTATCATTTGGTAGCTCTGTCCTAGTTCACAATAAGCACAATATTTTAGTGAATTTTAGAGAAGCTTTCCTTCCTCTTGGTTCTCCTGGGTATCTTTACTCAAAACAAAACTGTTCTTCCTATTTTTTTAAATTTTTATTTTACATGGCTATTTTATAAAATACTTTGAAAACACATATTCTTGAAGACTTTATATTCATATGTCTGAAGGAAAAACTAATATAGTCAGTAAATCAGCCAGCCAACATACCTTTCTGCCCTTGTGAGAATCAGCTATAAGCAATTAAAAATACATTAAGGGAAATACAACATTAGAAACTAGTTTTGCTTTTAAAGCTGACTGTGTAACAGTGGAATGCTGTTGCTCAGCAGATGTGTGCGTTCCATCACATCTGCAACCAGATGTGACCGGTGATGATGCATGGAAAAAAAAAAAAAAAAAAAAAATCAGTGCACTTTGCTAAATCCAGACTCTATTTACACAGTTGGCAGTTAGGAAAAGAAAGAATTTTACTGGTAAATGGAACACTGCATACAAAATTAATGAGGAGTCCCTACAACGCTAGGATTACTTTCCGATGAAAAGTAAGTCTTTAACATAATGTGAAAATAACGTAGGGCAAAGACAAGCAACTAGAAAACACGTTCAGAAAAGACATCCTTTATCAACCGATAGCAGAGTAGACATTTGATTTTGTATCAAATTATGTCCAATTACATTATCATTAGCAATAACAAGCCTCAAATAAAGAACATTTTTTGTCCTATGAAATTGAGCCATCTTAAAAAAGTTGAGAAGGTGTTTTTGTTTTGCTTTTCTAGAAACTGTAAGAATCACGGGACTTGCTTGAGTTTAGAAAGCAGCCCAGCAGCCAAGTCAGAAACAAAACTGGCTTCTCAACTCGAGTTTCTGGCTCGGAGAACTGGGAAACGCTGCCTCCACTTCCTCCATCATTCGTTCCCAACTGATGAAGAATGCTCATTAGGGAGGTGCAGCAACATGAAAGGTCAACACATCGTGGACTGTTACAGGCTGTAAGATAATGCTGTACCCTGGCATTGACAAATCTTTAGAGAAAACCCATCAGTAGGAAAGAGGTTTCTTTCCCGCCCTTCATACCTGCACAGGTGTGACAAAGAAGGCAAAGAGGTTTTTGGTACGGGGGCAGAAACGGGACAGGAAGGAGGAAAAAAAAAAACCCAATACATTAACAAGGCCTTGCTAAATTAACTCAGAACCCTTGGAAGAGACATAAATTTACTTGCTATGCTCTAAAGATGAAGAATTTAGATAAGTTAAATAGCGTTAAGGAGCACTCATATTCTTGAGAAATGTTAAGATGAGTAAAATTATTACTTCTCTTCCCCTCTTTCTTCATCAATGTGAAGATAACTACAAGTCAAACTTGCAAACGTTCAGCTTTTCCAGGCTATTTTGCTGCTGTAGCCACATACTGTTATCAGTCTTTTATCTTTTACCTGTTTGATGCCAAGTGATCTGGTGTTCTACTTCGGGGCTTGCTCTTCATTTGAAGCAGCATGGATTTCCAAGGGCTTGTCACTATCTGCATCACCCTTGAGGAGGGAAAAATATGCACAAAATTTCAATTGAGGCAATCCATGATTAGTGTTTTTGCTAGAACAGAAACCCTCTTCAAAAGCTGAAACAAAGACTTCTTGCAAAATCAAGTGGTTGATGAGACTAATTCAGTATAATATACTCAAATATGATCTTCTCCCAAAAGGTTTCTAGATTTTTGTCTTCCTGTAGTTAGCTGAGCAATTAAAGGATTTGAAAGAACAAGTAGTTCAACAAAAATGCTTTAATTGACTCATCTTGCCTGCACTAGTAACAGAGGATAAATTCCCACAGAGTAGTTGCTATTTTGCATACTCTGAATTCTGTGTGGATTTATACAATAGGTCTCTTTTAGTACATATCCTTTGAGAGAGTGTTCTCACACTTTCCCCAAAATAAATGATAGAAATCAAAGAATGAAGAGGGGCTTGTTAGAGCGTTTGGTCTATCTCTTTGCCAAGTATGCTGTAATGAACAGGCATTTGGTTATAGTTTTAAATGCTTATCAATAAAAGAAAATACTTAAAGGGCCACACACATGGCTAGGGGACTGAAGCAGATGACATACAAGGACAGGCTGAGAGACGCGAGTCTGTTCAGCCTGGAGAAGACCAGACAAAGGGGGAACCTAATTGCTATCCACAGTTCCTTAATAGGCATTTACATATTTGGAAGAGCTAGGCTCTTCTCAGAGGCTCACACCAAAAGGACATGGAGCAAAGGACACAGGAGCATGGCAAATTTCTATTAGATCTAAGCGGGGGGGGAGGGAGGGGAATGTATCACACCACTGATCAAGCACTGGAGCAGGTTTTCCAGAGAACTTTTTCAATCTCCATCCTTGGAAATACTCAGCACTTGACTGCACAAGGCCTGAGCCACCAAATCTAACTCCGAAGCTGTCTCTGCTTTGAACAGGGGGCTGGATGAAATGATCAGAGGTCACGCCCAGGTTCAATTATTCTTAAATTCTACATGTGAAAATTAAATGGCATTTTCTTTTTATTGTAAAAAGATATTTTTACCAATATGACTTAAATGTGATGGAAAATGTAACAAAAGAAGCCAGAAGAGACTGGAAAACATAAACATTTCACAGGATGGGTCAAATTTTTGTCCCAGCACAAATTAAACACCATGAATAAGGCACCGAGTCTATGAGACCCTGCATATGCTGCGCTGGAGATAGGGACTCAATACATCAAGATTCAATTATGAAGATAATTCTTAAATTTCTTTTTCAAAATATGCCCAGCAAGACCTTTAAAAGGTAATTCTTTCTTTCAAAAACTCATTTTGTTTTCATCACTATCCCGGATATTTCAAAGTATAGGAAATCACATCCACAAACCACACCCGTTTCAAAATAATGATCTACTCCGTAATTTTCTTGTACAGGAACTTGCAAGTTATGACATTTTACTACAATTTATAATGAATAATCTGACTCACAATGCCTCATCTCAGGGATTACTCAACCGTGAACAAATGAACTAAAAATAAGTTTTTCACAGAGTTTTCTATGTTTTTCCACTTGCTTGTTTTAACTTGTAAAAAGCAAATACCATCTAGGTAAGCTTTTTTATTTGTCCTGAAAGGGGGAAAAAAACCCAAAGCAACACACACAGACACACAAACGTACAGGAAAACAGAGGTCTTGCTCAGTTCCTTTGCTTCTGTGAGCTCAGTAGGTCTCATCACAGGGCTTGTCTTCACTAGCTCTATTAAGCCCGAGTTATTTAATTCAAGCCAATCCACTGCTGAACGGTCATCCCTCACACAAACTCATTTGCTGAATTAGCAATTAAGAAGTTCTTTTACCTCCATCCACTGCATGTGCCCACTACGTAAACAGTGAGCCTGAGTGAGACTGATCAAGCAGTAATATGGGTAGCCAGAAGGGACATCCTTTGAGCTAGCCCAGGGCATAAACACACCTAATTTTACAACAAAGTGTCAAGGTCCTCTAGTCACACTCAAGACCAGATCAGAAGTAAAAAACGTGTTTAGATCAATGACCCAGAAGACAGGCCGCCTCTGTGCCATGATGCCCTCTCATAATTAGAAGCAGGCACCTATTCAAGATGGTCTTTCTACTTTCTGGCTCAACACAACCACCCCATAATGTATCTGGGTGGCCAGAGGAGTTCACGCATCAGAGCTCTATCCCACAGCAGAAGGGGAAATATTTTGCAGCATTCTTACACATCTGACAGTTTCAACCAAAAGGTGACTGATAAGAAATCTCCATAACTTATTCATTAGTAAAGTGTTCAATACATTGGGATTCCATGGGATTAAAAAAAATTTCAAAGAAATCATTATTTGAAATTGCAAATAATATTGGAACTAAGGCGACTGTACACAATGCTTTTTGTAAGGTTTCAGTACACGAGTGATTAAAAGACACCCCAACTTAGCTCACAGTATCTAACAGAGATACATTGAGACCTCAATTTGAAATTACAAACTGAAAAAAAAAATGCAATTATTTCTATGAAAATTTTCCTTCAATATGGAGAAAAATGCCCAAAAGCAACTTAGCCTAATGTCAAAAACCCAAATGTGGGGTGGCTTTTTTCTCACATTACAGCCTAGTCTAATGCAGAAGTTAGTTTCTGTCGCTCCCTCTGAGAAAGTCTTGCAGATGGCCAGGCCCGTTTTCACTGGCACCTAACCTTAGAAATTATAACTCCAAAGGTAGGTATACATCTCTCTTATGCTTATGGAAAACTCTTGAAAGGTAGAGTCTGGCCACCACAAAAAAACAACAGCTGCAAAAGAAAAACAAAGGCTCATCTGGGCTCACAGATTAATAATTTACCTTTTTTCCTGTCCTCTTCTGTTTGCAATGTATTGCTTAGAATAAAGAGAACGTCACTGGTTTACCTTATTCATCCTCCCTCAGTCAATCAATAACTTACTCTCCATCTTTTATTTTTAGCTGAGCTTGAACTTAACTCTCTTAGAAATATGAAGCACTTCTAAAAATATTACTCTTAAGTTGCCCTAAAAAACTCAACTTTGTGGAGTAGATTCTGTCTTTCCTACCTCTAACACATTTAAATTCACCACAGCCCAAACTAAGGATCCAATTTTACAAGTTTTACTCTGTTGTTGTTCTTACTACCAAACAATAAAAGCAGAGCGTGTAACAGGGAACAGTATTTTCTGTCAGAAGTAGACATTTATCTTTTAGTTCAGATGACCAAACTTTTGCTTGTCTGTTCAGAAGCTACCGAAGACAAGTCTTACAAGCATTTACTGTAGAAAGAAGCTCTCTCAGCTGCTTATGTTGGGTTTTAAAAGATGCTCAAAACACAAGTGACTTAAAAACTCTCCTCTTAAAACACAATTTAAGGTTTGCTATCGTCACAATCCATGATGCTTACGGTAAAGCTCCCCAGACAGCCACTGAGAGCACAACTTCCACCAGAGCTTTCAGGTGAGGAAAAGCCAGGTCCACAATTTCCTTGATGCTTGTTCTCAGCAAGCGCAGGAAATAAGAGCCCAAAGCTGAGCAGTCTTTGCACTTGGAAGCACTCTGTCACCAGCTAACAATTAATAAAATACTCAGAGATAGCTATATAGATATAGCTATATTTTTAATATTTATAGATTTTTATATGTGTAATAAATATATATATAGGTTAAAAATATATAATATATGTTAGTATTGGTAAGTCACAGATGATTTCTATCAACAGACTGGGCAGGAATGAAAACCTAACAATAAGCTGCTAGAGTTTCTCTCAATCTCTGAAGCTGTTTAAACAACCAAATGACAGACAGCAAGAAAAAAAGAAAAAAAACCCCATCAGTTTTCTGTAAGATCTTATTACTGATTGGACCAAAGTGCAAAAGAGCACACCTATGAAGAAAGGAACAAGACCTGAAAAGGCGGGTGTTTTTAGAGTTCTAGTGCTGCTCTGGTTTTTCACATTTCAGTAAAAACAATGGGTGCCTGATTCCGTGTTGGGGGAAGAGAAAGAATCCAGAATAGCTGAAAATACAGCAAAAGTCTTTGAGCAGTATAAAGAAAAGACAAAGTGAGAACTAACTGAAAAAAACCCAAACCTGTTTTTCTATGTGTTTCAGTACATATTAGTGTACTGGCTGAAACAAAATCTGGGTTTAAGTGACTCGGTGCCATAACACATGCCCTTGTCACTTGAAGACGAAGTCGTCATAGTATGAGAGCTAACAACCCTACAGCACAATACAACAGTACAAATTATGGAAGTATCCAAACCAGAGGCAGAAGAGGAAGGGCAAAAAGGCTGCATTTCATAAAAATAAATATCAAATGAGCTGACTGACAAACAGGACCTGATTGTTAGAAACTTACAGGTGGTATGTATTGAACTGTGGCTCTGAAATACTGATCTTTAAGCAGTTTTCTTGTAAAGAAGTTATAATCCTTTGTATGTAAAACCACAGTCCTTAACTTTATGCTGTTGCACAAAATCTTCAAGCTGATGTGGTTCGTCCATCCCTCTGACCTAAGAACAGGTATTAAAGCTGATAAACTCAGCCAGTATTAAACAGAGATCGCTGCGAACAAGAAAAAAAAATAAAAGCTGCTGCAATTCACTGGCTTAACAGTTCAGCTAGTTCAACACTTTTGTAGGCACTGGAAGGCAAAAAAGTGTAGCAGAAAAGAAATGTAGAAAAATATGATCTTGCACGAACTATGATATTATTAGGCAGAGCAGAGGGACCAGTTACTCACAAAGACTAGCTGAAGACAATGCAGGGTATTAGCTTTCATAATTGTAAAACCCCATTAATGAAAGTTTGATGCCGCCTGAGGCTACTCAAAAGGGTTTCAGACGCATCATTCCAAAAAAATTCGTCAAGGTATAAGTTGGTATGATTCGCTACAAATTTTGCAAACTAAGTTTAAGATAAACAAGGTTTGAGGAACACATCTTCCATTTCACTATCGCTTCCCCTAAGGATTTACAACCTGATAATAGAAATGTTAACACCAGTTCCACTCATTTCTATGGAACTACTTCTTGTGAGTAAAGATCACTCAAGTAAGCAAAAGATTTTCAGAAGATAAAACCCTTAAAATATTCCTGGCCCGCCAACAAGATGGTTACATTTCTTCTACCATCTCCTCTACCTGGGGGAAGAACGAGAAAAGTTGTCGACTTTGTATCGATAAAGTATGCAGAAGCTGAATAACTACTCCTGCTGTCCCGTATTAGGAAAATGTTTCATCCTTCTGGAAATAACAAATGTGAACACTGATTTTTTACTTAATGGTACTCGTGTAGCTTTAGCAGAGGGCTTTCATCCTGACATCCTGAAGAGCCGGCTCCTTCAACAAGCCAGCCTCACGATACCAGAATGCTATACTGTAAACAGCGTATTCAAAACCTTATCAGACAGACTTGGTCTATGGAGGCGCTCCAGCCACAGTGTTTTGAAACGTAGCAGCAGAAGGTCCTGGAATTCATCTTTCTTGGCAGAACTTAGATTGCAGTTGATATGACCTCAATTTGGCACAGGTTTGTGTTTTTTTTTTCATAAAACCTTCAGAAAATTAACATACCACATCTATTTTAATGACATATTGCTGCACAAACATGAAGTTATGCACAGCTGTGGTACCTATGACTATCAAACAAATTATGAGCAACATAACAAATTAACACAAGCCAAGAAGAGCCACCCATATATTGCCTGACTATTTGCAAGAATCCTTTGTGTAGCAACAGGAAAATGCTAGAGTGAATGTCACAAAAACAAAAAAAATAACATCTTTTGCCTGGCATGGTTTCACAAAATGGGTTACATCTGCTGTAACGATGCCGTGGTTTAACCTCAGCCGGCAACTGAGCACCACACAGCCGCTCGCCCACTCCCCCCGCCCCAGTGGGATGGGGGAGAGAATCAGAAGAGTTAAAGTGAGAAAACTCGTGGGTTGAGATAAAAACAGTTTAATAATTGAAATAAAATAAAATAGTAATAATAGTAATAATAATGATGATGATGATAAAAGAATATACAAAGCAAGTGATGCACAGTGCAATTGCTCACCACCCGCCAACCGATGCCCAGCCAGTCTCCGAGCAGTGTCCTCCCCGGCCAGCTTTCCCCCAGTTTATGTACTGAACATGACGTCACATGGTATGGAATGTCCCTTGGGCCAGTTGGGGTCAGCTGTCCTGGCTGTGCCCCTCCCAGCTTCTTGTGCCCCTCCAGCCTTCTCAGTCGGCAGAGCATGGGAAGCTGGAAAGTCCTTGACTAGTGTAAGCACTGCTCAGCAACAACTAAACCATCGGTGTGTTATCAACGTTGTTCTCATCCTAAATCCAAAGCACAGCACTGTACCAGCTACTAGGAAGGAAATTAACTCTATCCCAGCCGAAACCAGGACAAACAACAACTCAAGAATAACATTTATATTTGCCTTCACTAGTTAAGGAATCTAGCTGCCTAATACAACAGTAAGAAAAAAATATACAAAAACAACCCAGTTCTGTCACAGGGCTGTCAAATTAAGACAGAAGTCCCAGAATCTCTCCTAGAATGCTTTGCTAATTTTAGTACATGATGTTAGAAGTATTTACTTTCTTCCATGACACTTCTGTATCAGTAAAAGCTCCAATAAAAATACAGCTTATATTTATAACAGAAATTCTTTTGCTGGAAAAGTGGATACTGATTTGGAGGATCTAATCATCTGTATGAACAAAAAGTACTCTTTTGCACTAGTATAACTACACAGCATTAGAGACAGACTGAAAAAGTTTTTCTAGGGTAAACTTCACCTCTCACATCTCATGTTAGGGACACACCAGGGCTTATATGCATAAAAGAAGGTAGAGGTTTTCATTATTAACTGTGACTGACCACATCCTGATAGAACATTGTAAAACTATCTTAGAAAAAAAACCAAAACCCCACAAAACAACTAAACAAACAAAAAAAACCCAAACCCACCCCTACCCTCCCAAATTCTCAACTATGTATTTTACTCTGCTTTACCAAAAGGAAGTTTCAGAGCAGACTTCTTCCATTAGAAATACTTTTCAGTCCACATTCTAGTGACCTCAAAAGCACATGACTTTTTACAACTGCTGTTCAGCTTCTCTAGACCCCAGGAAGACAATACCCTCTCTTCAACAACTTCAGAGGACAAAGAAACAATGAGGCTGTATACTCCAGTGGTAAGAGATCACTGAACATCTGAAATGCAGGCAATTTCATCAAGTGCATCGTGCTTCTTCATTTGAGTCACAGGATTTTTGTACCTTGCCTAATCCATGAAGTTAAATAGCAACAGTTAACACTAACAATACCTGATCAATTAGATGAACTTTAGGAGGAAACCACCCAGTGGCATTTCACTCCTTTGTGCAAATAACATATTTTGGCAACTAAGGGGTGTGATTTAAAGATTCTGCAAGGAGGAAGAAGTGTGTTTACTTAGTGGTCTCTGCAGTTTTGCATGTCGTTTGTTTTTCTGCTGAGGTAGCAAGTGCTTGAATAAGCCTTATAATAAGATGAAAGCTTCAAAAGTTTTTGCCTTCCAATAACAACCACATGTTTCCCTTTGAAAGCCTGGGATACAATAAAATAAAAAGCTCAGCTAATTTTTACTGATGCTGTCAGTTTGTCTTTCTGAAATATTTTAATGTTGCCTATTTTTTTTTGAGATACTTTTTGACAGCCTAGGTTTTAGGAAAGGTACAGTATGATTAACTAACCTTTGTTTATTCAAAGAGCTATACAAGAGCATTTACTGAAGCACCTAGGGCCAATACAGGACGCGTATCCACTGATGAAAGTCTCCACTCTCATAAGACTCAGCAACGGACAGGACACGTGAGCATTTCTCCAACCCAGCTTGTTTGGAGCTAGTCCCACACCTAGACCTACCTAGGGAACACGGTCCCATACCTGCAGTCTACTCAAGTGCAATTGCCTCTCCAAAACATCTCTCTCTCAGTGGCTATCTCCCTTATGTCTTAGGCCTCTGGGTTGAAAATAACATGTTCTGGTCAGATAGGACTTCTGGTTTACAACAACCCGGAAGCCATACATCATTGTCAACCTAGTATGAACTGTTACCAGTTGCGAGCTATGGCTCAATCAGGAGGTCCACAGTAAAAGACCAAGACTTTCTGCTGGTTCAAAGTCGTTTTCAAATCACCTGTTAGTTTTGCAAGGCTACATTAAACAACTGAAATAAGAGATGGGAAGCAGTTTGTATCAACAGAACAAGCATAGTTGCTTAGAAATCAGGAATTAAAGATGCAGTGAGTTTAGAAGTGAATTTAAAACCACAGAAGCTTTACGTTACGCACCTGAACTTTTATTTCTTTAAGTAGCAGTTAAAAAAATTCCCTAAAAACCTTACAGGCTCTCCCTGGCACACATTTAATCCACACGCACAGTTCTGCAGTCTCTTACACTCTGCTTCACTGAGCAATCTACATATATTTCCTAGAAGTCAGTTTGCTTATCTGTATCAGAGAGGTATAACTACAAAGACAGCTTGCTCCTGTGGGGTAACAGAAACGTCTAGTAGATAAAAAAAAAAACCATCATTAAGATACTTAACTCCAGCAGCTTCAGGCAGGTTATAAATTATGATCAAGACATTACATAACGAAATGATTCATTAAAACAAGTTCCCGTTTCTTCACAAGTCAGTGCTAATCTTCAACTAGTATCATTAATCAATCACACTGCACTGATTTTGAAACTTGGTAGCATTTTGTAGAATGCAAAATGCATTTGAAGCAGCAAAATAAAATCTTATTTAGGATTTTTTTGGGAGAGTATTTATAAATATTTGCTCTAACATAATGGTGTCACTGGGTACTGCTCTATTGGACATTACTATCCAGTCATAACATCTAGCAATTTGTAGAAGTAAACAATTATAGATATACAAAACTAAAACTCTACAATTCACTACAGTAGTGTATCACGTTTGATGAACTCTACAGATAAAGTTTAAGTACCATGTCCAGTTCTAGGCTCCCCGGTATAAGAGAGACATTGACATACTGGATAGAGTCCAGCGAAGGGCCACACAGGTGATTAAGGGACTGGAGCATCTCTCCTATGAGGACAGGCTGAGAGAGCTGGGACTGTTCAGCCTGGGGAAGAGAAAGCTCAGGGGGGATCTCATCCATGTATAAAAATACCTGAAGGGAGGGTGCACAGAGAACGGAGGCCAGGCTCTTTTCAGCGGTGCCCAGTGATGGGACCAGGGGCAATGGGCACAAACTGAATCACAGGAGGTTCCCTCTGAACATCAGGAAACACTTTTTTTACTGTGAGAGTGACTGAGCCTGGCACAGGTTGCCCAGAGAATTTGTGGAGTCTCCATCCTTGGAGATATTCAAAAGCTGTCTAGACACAGTCCTGGGCAACTGGCTCTAGGTGGCCCTGCTTGAGCAGGGGGTTGGACCAGATGACTTCCAAAGGTCCCTTCCAACCTCAACCATTTTGTGGTTTTATATAGAAACATAATATACATTATATATATATAAAAATCTAATATAAAGTCTTAATATACACTGCTTTAACGCACACAAACATACAAGCAAATAGTTAGATACCAATACAAACACTAACTCAAAACCAAGGATAAATTCATTCACGTACACTGAATAATGTGACTTAAATATAGAGCAACTACTTTGACGACTATAAATCAACTATGGAAGAGCACACTTGCTGAGATATTGAGATTTAAAGTAACTAAAGGCACACATGCCTTAAAATGGTGGTATTGTATAAGCATGGACCACAGGAGTGCTAGAAAAAAAAAGGCTTCCCTTCTCTAGTAAAGTACGCAAGGAAATCATACCGTATCATTGATGCTGTGTAGGGGAATTAGGAAAAGCTGCTCTGTAGGGGGAATAAGGAAAGCTGCTCCATTCTAAAACTGAAAATAAGCATGCAGACATTCACTTAGTTGTATTAGCATTGTTAATTCAAAAATGCTGTTTTAAAGAAACCACAGTGCTTGCCAAACTCTGGAAAACAAAGCCATTATGTTAGCATTTGCTCTGTCATCAGATGCAAGCATCTCTGTCATCTAAGGCAAGACATCAGCCTGCTTAGCCTAACACAGAACAGTAATGCCAGACCAAAAAAAAAAAGGGACTTGTAGAACAGAAAAAGATTAATGTTATTCTAAAAAAAAAAAACAAAAAACAAAAAACACGTATGTGAATGTTTTGACCCCTCATACAGTGTTTAACAATTGGAAATCTAGAAAGCAGAAACTTTCAGCAACAACTGCACTTGGTACCTCACCAGGATGCCCAGTTCAAATCAGATTCAAAAGAACTCAATTTTTATTGGCAGTCTTCTGGACGAGAACCAATTAAACCAAAGTTTCCTAAAATAGTGTTGTAAGTATTAAACCACACAGCTAGTTATCTATGACTAAAACCCTAAGAACTGCATATCCCTGTAAACTGTTGTTTTTATGACAAGATAGTAACATCTAATAGAGCAGCACACAATGACATCATCGTGCTAGAGCAAATATTCATGAACATTCAAAGGAAAAAAACAAAAAGGGAAAAAATTGGAAACAAGATTCTATTTTCTCTCTTTCAAAGAGGAGATATGTAATGAAAAAAAAAGTTATTCCAGATTTTTAAGATGGAGCTTGTCAAATTAAATTACTTTTTAAAAAAAAAGTTCATTTTTTAAAATAATCAAGACTGTAAGAGCTTTGATCCCTAGCATTCCAACCACAATACTCCCAACTTTCCTATTAAATACTTAATAGATTATACTAAAGAAAACTTCCAAACAGCATTTCTGAAACTTTAACTTGAAATAAGCTTAATATGTTTCCACAGCTTAGAAAGATAGAATGAAATCTGTCTTAGAAATAAAAGCTGAGTTAGAGTAGAAAAAACCCACCATTGTTCGTATATTCTTTGTCTGAAAATGCAGTGCTAAATTCAGAAATCAAGTTCCTCCGACTTCTTACCTTATCACTTTTTTTCCCAGATTTCTTCTTCTTAGGATTATCCTTCCAAAGAGTTTCTACAGCAATATAACCCTGAAGACTCCAGTCATACAGCTGTGTACCAGCAACCTTCAAAACACAAGATATTAGAAAGCATGAACTTAATAATCTGGGAAATATTATTTTGCTTCTTGTTTAAGTGAAAGAAGTGTCAAAACACAAGATCTTTAACATCATCCTGTTCGAGCTCAGGGTGTACAGCATTAATAAACATCTTGAAAAAAAATGACACATGAGGAATAATAAAAGCCAACTTGCTAAAAAACTGTTTGAAGACTACCTGAAAATATATCTGTATAAAAAGGGGTGGAATTATGCTGCGTGGAAACAATTCTGGTTTTCTTAGTATTCGACATTCCAACAGATTTAACATATGCAAATTATTTCTTAATTGACCATACTCATTTTAAAGACCAAAAAAAAAAAAAAATCCCCTAGTTTGTCACTATTTTGCAATTTTACATTTTTACTGCTTTGACAGAACAGCAAGAGTACCCCTTTGTTTCTTTTTATTTGCTATTTAGAAGAAAGACTTAATTTGCTGATAGATAGCTGTAATGAATAACCAGCTGTCAATTCTCAGAACAGAAGACAGCTAGGAAAGACAGTGTTTGCTATATTACACCAACAGGTAATTTTACAAAAGGAAAAATCCCTAAGTCTAACAAAAGAGTATCTCCTTCCCCTTACATGATATAGGAACTGTAATATTCATAGCATCCTTTAAAACCCCGGAGTGTTAGGCTTTTACAGCTCCAGGCTCAGGTCACTTTCATATCACTATCAGTTTTCTTACAAATAAAGAACAGCAAAAATGGACAATTTGCCCAGCTAGACAGCTATCAAACTAAAAAACTTATGAAATCAAGAAATAAGAAGGTATCACCCTATCTCCCACAGCAGGAAAAGCTGGCAAACCAAAACTATGAGAACAGAGCAAGCATAAATGATGTTTCTGAAACAGTTTCTGAATGAAATTTTTAGGTTTCTTCCAGTCTCCAACAGCTTGCTCCTCAGAGATTTCCTGAGCCAGAGGTGATTTCTGTGTGTGTAACAATGCCCAAGGAATTTCCCTCCTATGAACTTGTTGCACTTCCCCTTGAACCCCATGCAAATTTTTAGCATCCACAACATCCTGTGCCAAGGAGTTCTACCACTGGGCACACATGGTACAAAGAACCACTTCCCTTTGTTTGTCTGAACAAAATTAAGTACACCAGTTACGTATCACAATGGTCAGAGATGTGCTTCTGGGTAGAGATCATGTTACTACCTTACAGAAGAGGCTATTTAATAATTAGAATTAAAAGAAAACAAACCCAAATCAGCAACTACATTTCCGAGTCACAACTAAATCCAAAATGTAGCCTGTTTTAAATACAAAGAGCTAGCATATTTGTCACCACATCTGACAATTACAGTTGTATTTTGGTTATAAACAAGTCAGTATGATGCACTGAGTTTTCTCTATATTTGAAGGTGATAAATGTAATCAGAAAAAAGCACACCAACTGTTCCAGCAATGAATGTGTTAAATCTCCAAAATCCCTCAATTCAAACATTACAGGTATAGACAGTTATCTTCTTTTTCAGTATCAGGAGTGTTCATTCTCAAGTACTTCAACAAGCTAGTTTTGAAAGTCAGAGAAGCCTACGGCTCATCTGGAAAAATAGTTATCAGTTGTGAAAGCAGTACAAACCTACCAGGACTGAATAACCACCACAGTAAACAAACAAACAAACAGAGGTGCTTTTTGTCTGCAGTGTTACTGAGGACACAGCTATCAACACAAAATTAGAAAAACCAACTATCCATAAGCCTTTTCTTGTTCCTGCTTAAAAATACTCCATTAAAATACTTAAAAACACTCTAAATACCTAACAGTACAAACTTAAACATATTCTTATTATAGGAGTCATACGACCAAGTGAATTATGAATTGCACTAAATGAGAAACAGTCATTCACGTTGCTGGAGTAAAGTAGCTACATCACAAGGTACAGCCACCCAGATAGTTTAGTCTGCCACAGTCAACCAATGTTCCAACACTGTACACACCTCCCAACAGCTGGGACCCCCACACACACATTCACAGCTCACATGGGTTGAAAAATACAATTCTAGACAGACTGTAAGCTGCAAGGCTATGCAAGGAACATAGCCAAGAAACTTTTACAACCACCCAATGCATCCTCTCATGAACACAACACAAGAGTCATGCATTAGGCTTGTGTTTTATACCTCTCTTTCTCATGGTGCAGTTGAAGAGGAAGCAGGTGGGTACTGCAGTTGCCACCACTATTCTTGGGAGTGGCAGTTCCAACCAGGAAAAGTAAAAGGAACAATCATAATACAAACAGTTCATTCAATTGTTCAAAGTGTTCATTCCAACATTCATACAAAGAGTTCCTTTCGAAGAGGGACAAGTTTTTCCATTCAGTCATCTGGAATTCTTAATTTCTGGAAGGTAACAATTCCCAGCTTGTTTGTGTTAAATTACAACATGCTAAAATACCATCTCTGTTCAATGCAACACTAAGCAAGTTTGTATGCTAAAATTTGAACAAACAAGTTCAAAAGTCAGACTGAGTGGTTCTCAACAGGGACTCTGAAATAGTTTGAAATTGACCTTGGGCCACAAACATGCGTACTAGGCACTACTGGGGTAGCATCAGCCGTCTCTAAGGCCTAATGTGCATGTAAACAAGCTCCCATATTTTAATTCCACACAGGACCATAAGCATATAATATTGACTATACCGTATGTTATATGTCAAGATCATCGAGCAGAATTATGGCTAGCAATTCTTTATCTACATTGCATGCTGAGAAACTGAGAATCTGCTGGCTTTTCTACATTTATATTGCTACCAAAGTAGTCATAGTGCAATTTCACAAGCATTTCATTCTGCAGCAAACATGGACCAAGTGACTCCAACTCCTTCTTTTCAACCCACAGTTCCTGTAATCGTGTCATGCTCTCAGTTGTGCCAATACAACTGTTTATGCCTTATGGACTGAACTGGGCAAGGGACGAGGTCTAGGTTCAAAAGACACAGAAATAATTTAGTTTGTTGTCAAAGAAAGAAACACGTATTAGGAAGCTTTTCTTTCTTTCAAGAAGGTGGTAAGTGTAACACATACTACTTTAGGCAATTTGTGAAGTTCTAATAACAAGGAACAAAAATTCATTCTAATGATAAAGAGACTGATTTAAGTAACTTCATAATGGAAAGGTTTTTTTCCAGATGGAAGATAAGCCACAGTAAATACAAAATATTTTGAATGTATTATGATTAGCTGGAAAGCAATACAGTTCCAAAACAGTAGCTGAAGTTCCACCAGAACAAAATAAACTTTAGTATTAAATTCAGTTCCCTTACCACATATACAGTCTGACCATTTGTTCAAAGTTATACAAATAAGTAATACTAGCAGTGAGGAAATAAATCCCTTACAAATTTGTGATTTATTAGAATGATTACTAAAGCAGGGAAAAAAAAAATAATTAGTCTGTGCATTTCTTCCACCTTCAGTTAGACGAACAGTGTCTGAAAACTACCTATTAGCAATGATGAACTCTGTTGCTATAACTTCACTCAGCAACTCATACATTTTTATTAAAGAAAAAAGTTTTCTTCCAGACAGATGCATCAAGTGTTGTACCTCAACTGCAAATATATTTTGCTGTGTTTATTTTGAACTCTCCAATGGAAAGTCTTTAATAAAGGTGGGAAGGGGAAAAAAAAAAACAAACAAAAAACAACACCCAAAACTTTTTTAGTCTTTTAAAGTATGGTCAAATCTGAAAGTTTACCACATGAAGGGAACTATACCACTGTAAATGGAAAAGCAGTGATGAAGTACTCAAATATGGAAGAAAAATAAGAAGAACATAATAAAAAGAATAAGTAAAAAAATTTAAAATTTATGTTCCAGAATATTTCCTATACTGTTCTATTAACTTGGCAAGTGAGCTTTGTACTGCCGGCATCCCTTTCTAGGCTTACAGAAATTTTTTGAAAGGCCTATGAAACATTTCAAAATAATTACTAGAGATAAAAGTGCTTCCAATTTCAGATTAAAGCATAAAAATTATGGATAGTAAGATCCGATACGCTTAAAACTTTGCTTCTTTAAGAAAAGAAAAGAAAAGCGCAAGAGAGATTAGAAGAACCAAAACAGTATCTAGGATATCACTCTCTCCACAGAAGTTTTCAAACTCATACGTCTAGTGTCCTGACCAAGTCAACAAAGCTAAACCTATTCCAGTCAAGTTTCAGGCTCATGGTCTCATATCAGATTTTTTGTTACAGTCAAACTAAGAACTGTGAATTAATCAAAGGGCAATCATGCACTTCAAAGTTTTCGTAAAATAAACAAGGTATTGTGAAGCTGTTAGTAGCAAATCCATAGTTAAGACTGATCTGAGCTTCTTTAACAACAGTAACATCAGTTTGAACACCATTCAATCAATTCCCACTCCACTGTTCAGAAGGCAACTAGAGTTTCAATACACAGTTTCCAACAGAAATGTCTAAGCTTCTTAAATTGTGATTTTTTTTTTCCTGCCACTTGCATAATTTTCACTCCCTGAAAATAAGTCAACAGAACTATCTGTATTTAGAGCATCTGAATCCTGGAAGCACTAAAAAAAGATTCCATCAAAGATCAGCGTGTCACCATGCTGGCAGAGTTCAAACACAGCGTTTTTGACTCTCCCTAAATCAATGACCTTTCAGTTTTCAAAGAACATCATATGTTCTTGAGAAAATCACATTTTCATCCTGACATCTCAGTGTCATTCACAAGGTACCAATAACTGAATAGCCAGTTTACCAAAGCCTGAAATATAAAATATTTCTGACACACTAAAATATGTGCACTGTGAGTGGTTAAAAGCTAGATTTGAAAAAGAACGTGGTGGAGAACTGAGAAATCTGCCAGTACAATTAAGTGTGGACAGCAAGGCACATGAACTGACATCAGTAGGGGCTGTAAGCAATTGACCGGTCTCTTCACTTCTTTCTTTCACAGGAAACCCACTGAAGCAACTGTAAGTTATCATGTTTCTTATGTGCCTGAAACAACAAATGCATAAACAGGAAAGGCATCCAATAAGCAGCAGCATTCTTACCCCATTCCAGAATGTGCATGCTATCTTTCTTAAAAAACTATCCAACAAGAAGCATAAAACTTCAATAACAATGTTTACCTCAGAATGTTGTTCCTATGATTTCTCTATAGAATGTCCCTTCTTTTTTTTTTTTCCTTTTCTTTCTTTCAAACCCTGTTTTCATTTGCTCTCAAGATATTTCAGACTTCCTTAGTATTGTAAGTAAACATGCAAACTGCACTTACTAAGCATATTTACGTTAATTTATAACTACTTGAGAGACTCAGAAAGGAAATTACGTTCCTCAAACTGAAGACACTATTGCAGATGTTAGGGAGAAAAAAGTCAGTCAGTAAAAGAAACAGAGTATCTGACTGTCTTTCAGCCTACAGTACATGTTCTTTGCCAAAATAACTATTATTTTGTTAAGTGCCAAGCACACTGACAGGGCTTTTAAAAATGGCTTACCAGTTAATTTGAAGGTAGGAGACAATAATCAAAGTAAAAAACACTTCTCCAAAGAAAGGTGTCATCACTGACCTTTGCAATAGAAACCGCCTGCTGAGGGTAATACATGGAGGCACCAATACCCATGAGACCTGCAGGATACACTAACTTCTTTATTCTGGAGCCTGTTTCATAACAACAACAAAAAACCCAAAACATTGTTAGAGTATATGTTAACCAGGACAGCTGAATGGCCCTACCTTTTATTTATAATCAAAACAATTTTATTAAATACACTTTAGCATATTTTCTGTTCAGTCCTACTGGTTTCTGAAGGAACATGGTTACTCTGATCAGTAATTATTCTTTTCTTTATTATTACCTTTTCAAGAGAATATTTTTATTAACATCTTTCCATAGTGAAAATTACCTTACAACTATATTTACTGTAGTAATACTTAATTTATTTCAGTACCGAATAATGAAGTAAAAGCCACAGTTAAGAGATATTTAAGAGAACTATACCAACTGATATTCTTTTCTAAACTAAAAGGAACAACTCGGGCAAAGAAAGGTTAGGATAGCATTCTTTTGATACATCAAGCAGAACAAGAGACATTCCAATACAAACTTTGTAAGTTACCTTGACTCACAAATATTGATTCTTCCACAACTGCTCTTATGAATAATTTTTCTTGATTCACTATAGCAATTTGCAAAGCATTTGAAAGTACTTTTGAACTAAAGTACTTAAAATTATGCTATATGCCTATTGCTGAGTCCCCAACTAAATTTTGAACATTTTAATCAATTTGAACTCTCCATTCAACTATACAAGTCTAAAATTTAACTGCCTGAAAAGTTCATCCTCTTATCACAGCTGGCCACAGGTTGTGTATCCTGGCCGGCCAGTGACAATATGCATCACTGAATCAGTTACAGGGCATGCTGCAGTTTATCCAGTCAGAAAGGAACACAGAAGGGAGCAGGTAAAGGAGACAAGCAAGCAGTACAGGAAAAAAAAGGTCATAGAACAGACGTACAGGAGTCAGGACGCAGTAGTTCTGTTCCTCATAGAACAGCCTGTTCTACATGCGAAGCCACACGTGCTTCTAAATAAAGGAATAACGAATTTTGAAGAGGAAATGCGTATTAGAAGTGTTTAGTGTTTCCACTAACGTATGCTCATGATGAGACGAGAAACTTCACAGTAAATGAGACACTCATAAAGCGATGTTGCTAGCCTTGTGAAGAGGGAACTTGGTACCAATTAGCTATAAGAAAGCACAGAAAAGGCAAGCTTCATTGCATCTCTACAACCAGAAAAACTACACTATTGTTGGAATTTCTGGGAATGGCGAAATCTTCCTTAGGGATAGCTTATCAGTGTGCCTACAATATCACTTCAGGAATAAAGGTAAAAGTTGAAGATATTAATGCCTTCCAGCAGGCTGCTAGCTGCTGGAGAAACCCATCAGAGAGAACTTTAGGAATACTCCCGTGTCCATTCCAGTACTACTCAACAAGGTTAGAACAAATTATCTTCAACAGCATTTTAAACCAAGTTGGACAACTGCACAGTATTCACATGATTAAACTCTGAATACTGTACTTTCTACTTTGTGGGCAGCTGCATCTTCAAGTGTTATGGTTAGACCTGGAAGATTTTATCTGTACCTTCCAAGAGGGCAATTTTTCCAGTGAGACCAAGGGGGGGAAGGGATAAAAAAAGAGGACATTTAGTTCTAACTTTCTGCAGCATCAAAATTAAGGGGCACTTCCTTCTACAGTTTGAATGCTTTCTGGAAATAACAGCCAGTATTGTAAACTATAAACAGACAAAAAGTTTTAAAATTACGGCTCCATCCTAAAAGACTCACAACTCAGACATTTGTATTATGAGGGATTTTTATTAAACTTAGGACCCTCTAATCTTTCAGATCCAGCCCCAGGACTGCACTTCCCCCTCTCCCAGTTTTGCTACACTCATAAAGGCTGGAAGCTGATCTCATTCATAACAATATAACTCAAGAAGCAGGAATTTGAAGAGAAAGAACTTCAAATGGGTGAAGTTGGAGACCTTGATTTTCATTAAAAAAAAAAATGCTAGGGAAAAAAAAAAAAAAGAGTACTGCTTTCATCATCATCTTCACTGGAAAATTAAATATTGAGGAGTGCATATATTCACAGAATGCTTTCCATTTCTACATAGCCAAGCACACACTTCCAGTTTGTTCAACATGTACAGGCCCCACAAAGGTGTATTTTTATCCAAAGCAAGTCCTCACTAGTATTTAAATTCTAGAACTTTACAGTTCTTTACAAGTTTTCCTCTTGTGTTACTATATCTCAATACAAACACAAAATATTTTTTCACAATTAACATTTCTTAAATAGCATTTATTTCTATGAAAGCATAAACGTATTAGTTTCTTCAACTAGTGTGATGAAATTAACTGTCTCACATTTCTATAGCACAAAATGTGCATGTATTTATAGTACAGCCAGAGTTCAGACGTATTTTTGCTGAATATCACCATCTGCAGCAGCTCTGTGCCTGGACACGCAATACTTTGAAGGAACTCGAACATACAACTAATTGTACATGTATCATAGTTCAGGAACCTCTGTATTTTACCATAATTTATTCCTCTATAGTTTCTACAGTGACATGCGTGATCAAGAACTTAAGTAATTAAAAAGATTTTTAGGCTAAAAAAAAATCCTTTCCTACTTTTGCTATAATAAGCTAGAACTGGAAAAGATCAAGGACTAGATTCCACTAACAAATACAGTATTCATAAACAATAATTGATGGTTATTACACACCTTTTACATGAAGTTTCTTTATAATTGGAGGAACATTGTAGAAACGTGCTTGTACAGTTAAGCCAGATCTCATGCGTCACAATTAAAAATTAGTATCCAAAAACCACAAATAAATTAGTTATCCCAAATCATAATATAAGCGGTTCAAAAGGTTCCCACTTACCTCTAGCAAGAAACAATCCAACAATTCCAGCAAAACCTATCACACCAAGCCTTGGATAAAATCCAGCAGGGGGGTTTTGGAGAAATTCACAGCCCTCTGAAAAGAAGTCAGAACAAAGTGCTTTAATGTAATGTGAAAGTGTTTTTGTGATAAGGAATCATCAATACATGCTGGCAATTGTTACAAAACATAAAGAGTTATCAAAACACATTTAACTATCATGCACATTTTTGATCTGCTGGCATAAAATTCAAAGCCTTTGAGATCTTCTCTAGTGACACATGAATGAAACTGAACATCGTATTGTATTTACCAATTTTCATAGAAGCTTTTGCCTTTGCTCCTGGGCCATCTGTTTTGTTTTGCTCTTTTGCATCTCGATTATGTCTTTTTCAAATTAGTGATAAAAACCTTTGGAAAATGGATTCTTACATTTACATGTTAACATGAATTAGTTTCACTAAAACACTGTACAAAAAACAAATCACAGAACAAAGGAAAGACACAGCATAAACAAAGCTCACTCCAAGATGGGAGTCTGATGGGGGAATGGAAAACCATGAAAAACCTTCCATACAAAGGAGTTCAAAAGACTGAGACTGTTAAGTTTAAGGAAAAGAGGCAAAGTATCTGAAATGAGCTCTAGATAGCATCCATGCTCAGTCCTGAGGAGCTTAAGTATGAAAAGATGCTTCCAAAACCAAAAATAAATATAAATTATTTTGGATTAATTCAAAATTCTTAGGACATCCAAGGAAGTAAACCAAAATGAAAAGGCTAAACATTACTTGTTGCAAGTGTTAGGTCTTTTGTTTGTAATAAACGTTGCAGGAAGTTTCAGTTACTAGGCTGGCTCAAGCAAATACTACCGACTGGGAATAAATTGTGAGGCTTCTTTTCCTTCTTTTCCTGCATAACTGTCATTTTTAGTGACATTGGTCAACGTAGATGCAGGTCTCAGACTTTAATTGTTTAGAAATGTAGTGTCATAATGACCTACAAAGGAAATTTAAACAGATATACAGTGCAAATAAAGTAGTCTTAAATGCATTAGAAATTATATATATAATGATGCTTAATGGAATTCCCTTTTAACAGAAGATATAGTACAGTCCTGCATTTTAAATTGCTAGTTAAAAAAACTAAACTGATTTACCTCTACCATGCTCAACAGCTTTTTCTAATTTGGGCATAGCTTTGGCATAAAGATCCTAAAAGAAAAAAGAAAAGAAAACAACAGTAAATAGATACCAAGTAAGTAAAATATTAACTACAGATGGTAACTGACCTGACGAAGAAAAAAAAAAAAAAGAAAAAAAGACAACCAAAAAAAAAAGTGTTGGGTCCCTAAAATAACTTCTTTTTATTCCCACTTCCATCCTTCACTTACAGGGCTATGCTGCTCAACTTTACATTTGGCATAACATACAGCTTTTTCTCAAAGTAGTCTTTGGCCACAGGTGAAATATAATACCTCAAAACACAGAAGTCAACTTCAATATTTCACTGAGTTCCTGATCAGGTAGCTGAAACTCAGGATTCTCTCAGGTTTCTCAGTGTACGTATGTATCACAAAAATACTTGAGCTGATGCAAAGAAAGGAATTACAACACTGTAATAAACTCCTTCCTAGCACTTCACAGGAGTACATGACACATTCTGCAAGGTGATAAACTCTACTTCCCAAGAGACTATCTTAGGCTAACAAACTGCATTTTTGAAGTGACTTGGAAAATGAGATGTCCATACAATGTCCAAAGCAAATCATCAAAGAGCACTGCATCAACGCCCGTGCAATGTCCCAAGTAAATCAAAGAGCACTGCATCAACCCCACAAACTAGTTCTAGATTTTTTTTCCTCGGACTGAAAATATGCAGGAAGTAAAAGAATTCACGCTGCCTTTTACCAAAGTAGAAAAAAAAATGTCAGTAAGAGCAACGCCGCTAATTGTTATTATGCTAATAATCCTTTGGAGAGACAGTGTAAGACTGTCTACAATTAGGGAACAAATTCATAAACATGTATGCCCAAAGCTAAAGCAGAGAATGGTCTCGCAACACCACTTGAGCGGTATCTGTGCAGAAGTGAAAGCATTTGTTTAGGATACTGCATGGGGGATAATATCTTTAGAACTTTCATTTCCTCACTGGCAAAAATGACTTAAGAAAAAAACTTGTCAAAAAAAAAGTGTTAGCATGTGACATACAACATACCTCTAAATGGATGTTGGTCTTATTAAAAGCCAATGAAAAAAGAACATGCTCTGAAGACCCCAGAGGCTAAATCTGATCTTCTGTCACAGCTCACACATAACTGGCTCATTTCTACATCTGTGTTTTGAACTGTCTTTCCACTACAGTTAAGCAAGCAATTTTGAAAAAGTAAAATGGATATACAAACATAACCAATTTTATTCTCATTATCTTGGGTTATGTTTTTAATTTTAAAGACAACTGAGACATACCTAAAATGTTATTTTCTTTAACATATCAGGGGGTGCGGGTGGTGTAAAACCAAAATTATCTCTGACTACAGTTAAGCAAGCGAGATGACCCCAAATCCATAAAGTTTACATGCCCACTTCATAAAATGAGTCAGTAAACCACTGCCAGGAAATGGCTTGTTGTGTGTGAGCAGAAGAGCACATCTTATGTAAATGATCACCACACAGACAAAAAATAAAGCAAACAGGAAGACAACAGGCCAGTGAGACGTAAAGCACTGTTCAAGGCTTACCTGCAGTCAGTCCAACTGGGCAACTTACCCTCGCCTCAAATTTCATTCCCAGTTATGGGTACCCACAGGCAATCAAACAGAACCCATGTGTTTAGGAGGTCAGAGTTCTAACTGTACTGTGGAAAATCCCCCTTCTCCTTCAAAACTGAAGTCAGTACCCCTGCTGGTGGCACTTTAGAAACACATCACTAGACTGAAAAAATGTTTCAGTACTGTTAAAGGTTGGTACCACAACACAGAACTTCTAGGCAGAAAGGACACCCTGATCTCAACAGCTTGGCTTTCTATGGATAACTGGAAAACCAGCTTGCAGCTTAAGAAGAGGATTCACAACAGCCAGAGTGCAAAGTAGAGAATCGCCCAAAGTTGCCAAGAAGCAATCAGATGACGAGGATGTCCTTGCTTCCAAAGTAAGCCTCAACATTCACTGGGTCAGGAAAGAGCAAGAAAGCCATCACATGATTCTGCAATCTAATATCAGTAATTTAGGCCTTGATTACAAAGATCTTGGTGTTCCTCTGTGCTCCAAAGACTATTTTTGTATTTAATGACTGTTTAGTATAAACATGCTACCTAATAAAACGTATAAGAAAATTTTGGGGTAAGGTCTGGGGGCTAGGTTTGCCACTACTAGTGGCCTGGGATTTCTTCTCTTCCAGAGAGCCATGTTCCTTCCCTCAACATTCCAGTTCAGCAAATACTGATTTATTTTCTGCAAAGTTGTGTTTTGTCAAGTTGCAGTGAGGACAACTCGGTATTGCTGCTCCAAAACACACTGCTTGGTAATTTAAGGCCTTCTCCTTGAGCATGGGAGATGTAAATTTAATCACTCTCCCGTCTTCCTCAGTCACAGGACAGTACCAAATCCAGATATCCCCAGATATCTTTAAGCTTAAAGTTTATTTCAGACAATGACTCTAAGCTTTAGTTAATTTTCTTTTAATTCTTCTGGAGGGATACGAAATGTGAAAAAGCAGGGGTTTAGTTCAGCAAATTAGTAGAAAGAAACAACTGGTTTTGTATGGAGGGGGTAAAAATTATGACCTGAACTGTGGAAAATTTTAAGTAATGCAGCGCTTTGGAAAAATGCTTGTACAGCTATCAACTTTTACTTTGCTGCTATCTATTAATTCTGTCCCTAAAAAAAAAAATAAATCCCAGCTCAACCCTTATCACTGAACCACTACCAGATGCGATATAAAACCATTATACCTGACACCAGGCTGTATACGGTTCCATAACATGCCGTAAACGCGAAACCCCCTCTTCCAATTGGGTTTGTGGATTCTCCACATATTTAGTCTCACGAGCTGGAGAGGAGTAGAGTGACAGCTGTGAATATTAGCAAAGAAGAGGTTAAAAACAAAGGTGTAATTGTGTAAGCAGGTCTTCAGGGCATGAACAGTCTAACCAGAGAACAGCTAACACGGGGCTTACTACATAAACAATGCATAATAAGAATTCAGGCACAGCTGTGAGACAACCATTATGAGCAAAGTTTAATTATATACTACGATGAAGATGACTTCTAATTGCTATGCAATTCATCCATAGCTGCTATATGATCCAAGTCACAGGTTATAAGTGAATATTAAACTAGTTTAATAAGAACACAAAACATAATTGTGAAAAATGTTTCTTGTCTTAATCAGCACTTCTGGTTCCCAGTTAACATACTAAATGTACTAGAACTCTGAAATCACAATCGATCATTTTCTATATTTGCACAAGCCATCATTAAAGAGTCTAAGCAGCTTCTAACAAAGGTAGCATCC
>NW_008824468.1:664235-670727 GCF_000699105.1 Pygoscelis adeliae | reverse complement strand
GCAGTCATTAACCACATCAGCAACTGACAGCATTAATAGCACCATGGGGCTGAGCAAATAGGAACTGTAACATCCACCTGAAGAGCAACGGGCATCTTCACATAATAAACACTAAAAGACTGTATTTAGGGTTTAGCATCACGATGTATTTATTACTATTACCTAAACTTAGCTAAAATTGTATTCCATTAAAAAAAAAAAAAGACCAAAGTCTATACTGCTGAAGATGAACAGCAAAGTTTAGATCAAAACAAAACCTGTTAAAATTCCTAGCAGTTTATATACTACGCTGATGTTTCGTATAAAGCGCTTATATTTTATACCACATTTATACTACCTTTAGTAGTTTATTATAAACTGATGTTTGCACATATTGTTGCATCAAAGTGTAGCTAGCCCTCTTTTCAAGGTAAGTTGGAAAACAACTGTATCTCTATCATAATAAAAAAAGACACTAACTGTAACACAATATATAATGACATAGAATTTGTCAAATAATTCAGTAACTTGTGCAGCTGGATTTCCCATAAAACTTTGAAAGACAAGCATTTTAAGTCTCATTTCCCTAAGAAATCTGGTCAACTCTGGCAATCATAGTCACCATCAGTTTAATTTTGATCCTGTTAGACAACCTAACAGCCACGTCTGGCACAAGGATAGAAGTCTCAGAGATAAGGAAACTCCCATACATTTTATGAAACTAGACAGCTGACAGTAGAGATCCAAGCTAACATACACTGTGAATTTTAAGAAAAGCAGCCAAAAATCCACAGCTTGCACATTCTGCTTTGCTGAAGCTCTCGTATTATGCAAGTGAACTGCACATGCAGACACATCCGAAAGACCTAAGTATACACAAAAATTAAGTTTCGTTTAGACTCATTGCTCAGGTAACAACACTTTAGCTTGGTTTGACGTACTTAAAACTTCTAAACATCTACAAACTCTCATGGATATAAAGCTGTATTTAGTTATGAACTACAATTTATTTTTTTTTAAATGGTGGAGACTGTTAAAAGCCTATGTAACAATGCTGGTGAGTCTACAGTTTGACAGGGTGTTTTAAAGCTTGACTTGTAATATAACCAAGACATTTGAAACACCTTAGAGAAACAATAAAGTAACAGGCTTTATTATTACTACTTATTGTATTTGTTGTTGCTTAGGTCTGAATGGTGTAAAGAAAGGAAAACTGATGAAATTCTGTAGGCTACTATATTGGATTCAAAGCATTGTCAGAGAAGAATTTTGCCTGTAAAAAAGAGAATATTTTTAGAAATAAAAACTTTTCATTTGCTGTTTTACTAGAGAGCATAAATGAAATTTTATTAGAATTTGCCAACAGTACTTGTAATAAAAAATACATGGCGTTACCTGGATAAAAAGCAAAGAAAATATTCCTGGGGATTTGAACTGTGACCACAAGTAAATCTACAAACATGAAAAGGTAATTTCTGAATGAAGAACAGAAGGCTTTAATGCAGGAAAAAGATCTTGCACACAAGCAAGCCTGACGCTTTCAAGCAGAGGGCATCAAATGCAACCCTCAGGTAAAAGAAGGAAAACCATATCGACACGTCTATTACTAAAAATAGAGAAGCAAGTTTAAAGGCAAGAATACAAAGGGTGAAGAGACATACCTAAATGCTTTCACGCATCAAAATGTAATGTCTTTCAGAATTCCGTAGATATTTCCATATAGATAGAACAGCACTAGGACTCTAACCATACTTACCTCCTCAATTTTCAGCAACTCCTTTTTGGAAGTCTCCTTCTCTGAAGAGGAAGCATAAACCTGGATAGAGAGCAAGCTCAGGCTAACAGGGGTGGCCCCCAGCCGAATTACCTACAAACATTACAGGAAGAGATGTAAATCATTAAGTTCAAACAAAATGGCAACATGTTTGAACACATCCATGTAGACAATGTTTATGTTCCTGTATATGTTAATTAGTGACATATTAAGATGCTTTGAAGGTAGGAGAAAGGAGAGTCAGTGGTACACAATCTAATCCTCTCGGGCACTCAAATGATAACACCTAATTATTCAGATGGTATTTAGAAAAGCCCAAGGCTAAAGGAGACAGTAGATATAAATGCTAATCTCATCAGTTTTCATCTCACAAAAAGATCTTGTTTTCTCTCACTTGAAACATAATTTTTGTCAACTTTCTTAGTATAGATACTAACAACATTATATTCATATTTTAAACAACTTTGTGAAAGCCCGTAACACCTCCATTTTTCCGTAGTTAGTCCCAGGAAGTACCAAGAAGACAATTACTTCTAGTTATTGTCTGCATCTAGATTTAGGAAAAAAATGAGCCCTACAGTTGAAAGTATCAGAACATAATCACTGCTTTCTAAGAATTTTAGGAATGTCTCCTACTTTTCTGGAAGAAACATGAATTACAGCGCATCACGACAGATACTTGACTGTTTTTGAATACTTAAGATTCAATCCAGTCATACAACACAACCACCATGAGTAAGGTGAATATATTTCTTCCTATATTCAGGACGTACGCTAAATTGTATTTCTTAACAGGAGAGACTGCTTTAACTCAAAAAAAACAGAAGATGAAAATCTTAACTGTGTAGCAAATCAAGAATGTACAGAAAGCATCTTCCAACAAATGCACATCCTTATTAACAGCAACGCTTAACTCAAGAAACGGCAGTTCCAATGGGAAACCTTTCAATGTCTCATATTCACATTACTGCTCAGGTAAACGTGCAGAGTTACAACAACCTGTGGTTCGTTGTATCAAGTTACAGCGTGAGTGAATCTAACAGCCTGCGGCCGCCAAACTGGAGAGGTCTGGCTCTGCTCGTGGCATCCGTTCCCAGAAGTCCTGCTGGCTCACATTGCCCTAGCTTTGGTGGCCGGACGCTTCCACCGCGAGGCAATTCACCTCGCCAATTTGGCCAAAGATTAATCCTGAAAAAGAAGCGGAGAGCTTTGTGCAGGGTTAATAAGTTGAACCCATCCATGAAACAGCCTGACAGGCACCAGGGGAACTGTGTGGCCAGGGAAGAGGGGATGAAAAAGGAGAAGGCAGCAAGCCCTCCTCCTTTTCAGAAACAGTAAGGGTACATTACATTGACCTAGCTGCTTGTGAAACTGAAGTCTCGATCAAACCAATACATCCTTCATGCTGTTATGATGATAACTGACCTAGCATCAGGACAATTACTCTGAAACTTTGTTTCTGCCCCTTGCAGAACTGTTAGAAAATAGCTTTGAAATTATCCAGACTATATGCTTATTGCATACAGATCAGTATTTGCAGCTTAAATTTCTTCTACTGCTTTGCGGGCGGAATATTTATTAAACGTAACCAAGAGACTTCCCAAACTCAAAACTAGACTCTACAGTTGTCAAACTTCCTGAAAATGTTCATTTACGTGTAGAGAAACAGCACACAAGAACTAGGTCATAGGATTTATTTTCAGAAAGGCGTAAGGGATCTGATGGATCAAAAGGTATGGAAAAACTTGCTTAAAATTGAAGTTTTTCCTTATTTGTATTTATGGACTTATTATTACAGCACTATAATGAAACATCACAATGACCAGATCAGCTGTTTCACAGCCAAGGAAAGACATGAACAATCTTTAATAATCTTTGTTTAAACAAAGATTTTTCACATACTTTCATTAGCCAAGGTAAAAACGTGAACGTCACCAACCATTAATAACTGTAGAATACATTTCCTCATTCTTTCCTTTTTTCACTGCAAAACTGTTCTGTCACTGAAAAGGCAAAAATCTGCAAGGCACTTTCATTCTGAAAAATATGTTTTCAGTAAAATATTACTTCCTGTGATTTTTGGAACATTTAAGAATGAAACACACAGCTAGAAGAGACATCAAGACATTCCCGACTCCATTCACTTTCCTCAAAGCAGTTTCAAGTTTACTTAAACTACAGCTACCAGTTACCTGAAGAGCCATATTCAGTGCAAATATTTCATGTGAGCCTAAATTTCAAACAAGTCCAAAACTACAGACAGCTTTGGTAGAGCAACTACTAAATCAGTGGCACATACTACACCCAAAAGAGGTTAGCAGCAGAGAAGGCTTTTGAAATAAGCCCTAAAAAACACAACTTCAGAGAGAGCCACTCAGAGACAAGTGTCTAAAACTTAATTCCTGAATATGGCAAAAGTTTGTTACATGAATACACGTGCAGAGTTTTCACATCTTCTATTTAACATTTCTACAAGTGTCCCTTGCAGTAAAAAAAAAAAAAAAAAAAGAAAAAACCCAACAGCAACATCAAAAAATAATACTTTAATTAAAGTATAATTCATTATTGATAACCCCTGTTTAGGAAAAATAATCCAGTCTGATGTGTTAAACAACAGTTGTGGTTTTTGCTGCTATTCAACACCATTTATATTGTTTGAAAATTATCTAAATGTCACCAGCAGAAACAGTAAATCCAACTGCTGTAAATATTTGAGATTTGTATATAAAGACACACACAAACAGCAGAGCGTAAGAATGGAACCACCTTGGTTTCACAAACAAATATCAGTGATGACAGAACTACTCATACTGAAAACACCACATTATCAAAATACTGAAGTGCAAACATTTTCCAAAGGTTTCATCTTTACATTTTAAACAAAACAAAATTAACCACTAATAGTGCAAGAATAATCTCTCCTTAAATGGACTGTTCAAGCTATACTGCAATGGTTTTCTACATCAGCTAAGTTTATGGGACAGATACAACCAGCACTAAAGTACCACTACAAGGTTTATTCGGTAGTATAAAAGATTAACCGTTCTACTTTCTGTTTCCAAAATTCACTTTAGGATCTCATTTCTTAATTTCATATTAACCACGTATTACTAAACCAATTGGTTTAGTAAAACATTTTGATTGAGCTGTGCTTTCAGTCTGCCTGCCTTACAGCCACTCAGTTGATAGCAAAAAAGTAGAGCTGACGTTCTTCTCTCTAGGCAATGCTCTGCATTTACTTTAAGTAAAAAAAGATATTAAGTTTATTCCTTTCTCTAGCTGAAGAACTCAACTTTATCTGTAGACACGAGATCCCTCATAAGCAAGTTCCATCTGAAAGCTGGAGGGAAAAAGACTATCACATTTCATCTTCCATTGTCTTGCTTTACTGTCTTTCTCAAAGTTCTTAACTAAAAAATGCCTCTGGGAAGAATAAATCCCATATTAGTTCTCAATACAAACTGGGGGGAAAAGAGCTAAAGATTAACTAGAACTTTTGTCTTTTTTCCTCGTCTGCGGTTTCTCAGTTCACTTGTTACTGTTATTGTCAGCCTGTCAAAACTGGGGAAAGAAGCAATAAAAGGAAAAAAATCCTTAATCATACTTTTCTGAAGGCTGATATTTGCCCTCATGTAGGAAGGTGCTTCATTTTTCTCTTCTTTTTCCGTTCTTCCCCCTATTTCTCAAGCCCAACTAAAAAATCCAAAAACCCAAAAAACTAACTCTTGCGCGCACTCCTGTTCCCTGAAGCACAGATATCACGGACAAGAAGCCAGCTCCCCCTTTTGCTCTTAGAGGCAAAAATTCAGGTTGGCCTGAAGCACTGGCATCTGCCTAACCTCAGTGGTTGTATAAAAGTAGCGATATTATGCATAGTACCTCAACCCACGGGTTCACGCAGAACCCCTTTAATGACAATTCAGTGTCACTTGCGGAATTCACAACGATTATGAGATAAAATCCCTACATAAGAATTCCAGCAATTGCCCCAACATTACAGTACCAAAAAAACAAAGTTGCGACAAGAGTAAAGCAAGCATAGGCTGCTCAGCCTATCAATATACCCACAAACTATCAATATTTAACAAACAAAAAAGGTGCAAAAGAGAACGGATGTCACAAACCAAGTGTCACCATTTTTCCTGCTTCTTGAGTAGTCACGACAACAATTTGATTGAAACATACAGCTTGCTTTTGGCCTGAAGGGATCTGGGGGTCTTCTTATCAGAGGCAAAGACCTTTAGGACAATTATCTGATTTAAGCCCAGATCGTGCACCTTCACCCCTTTCCACAGATTCTGCCGACTCCCTACATGCAATAAAGGGAGACTTTCAAGGCGAGGGCTTTCGCAACTGTAGGAATCCAAACTCTGCAAGAGCACCAACGCGCAGCTCCACGCTGCCGTATTCAAGAAGTAATTTTAAATAACGAACGTGGTGTTCGTGCGCTTCTTTTTGTGCCACGCGGATAGGGCAGGCGATTTGGAGATCTGAAAGGGAGAGGTGATGGAGCTGCAACGAGGGCGGGACGAACAGCTGGCGGGAGCGACAGACAACGCTCTCTAAAACACCCCGGGTACAGCTGCCGCCGGGCGATACGGATGTCGCAACGGTTTTAGCTCGGACGTGAAAAAAATCACTCGCTGGTAACAAGGCCAGGGTCTTCGCCACCGCGCCTACTCAACCGAGTAACTAAAACCCGCTTTAAAACGGGAAGCGGGAGAAACGGGGCCCTGCCG
>NW_008824468.1:660205-663601 GCF_000699105.1 Pygoscelis adeliae | reverse complement strand
GGAGATGAAAGCAGAAGGGGCGGTAGCCGCGTAGGGTCAGCTTCAGGGAAAGGAGGCACGATGGCTCGTCGAGGCTGGGTGAGGACGTGACTTCCCGAGCCGGCAACACGAAAAGGGATACGAGCACGTGTAGGCGTAAGGGGAATACACCAGAATTCAAGCACATCTTGAATTCTTTTGTAAATTCGGACTTACTTCGGACTTGGATCTTGCTTCGCATCAGTCTATGCTGGAAGGAGCTCGGTGATAGAAAATGTTCTAAATTTCGGTAGCTGCAACGCAGGAACCTCTCTTTAGAACTTACTTGTTCCGTGCCCAATCTCAAAATATTAATTAAATCAAAACCAATAAAACTAACGCCTTTCTCCCTACCTTAACGCTCCTTGGTTTCTGCAGCCGAGGGTGCGGCACGGCCAGCTCACTTGAGCGAGTTGGACGGCAGAGAGTTTTTTCCGCTCACATCTGCTGCGAGGGAGGGTCTCGTAGTCGTCCTACGTTGTCGGACTTGTTACTCAGTGGTAGAATAGTATCAGAAATAAGGAGCGCTAAATTCCTGCCAGGTAAGATAAACCAAGGCAATATTCTGTTCTGATTTAAATCACGGGAAACCTGTTCTCATATTGGCAGTTAAAACACTGCTGCTTTGTTTCTTCAGATTTGCGGGCCAGGAGTTTCCACCTTTACTTGTGTTTAAGATCTTCCGCAGCCCTCAAGGCCAAGGCAGCAAATACATTAGTGGGAAAAGAGTAAGTTCGTCAAACGAGGTGACTTACTTCACCTTCATGTGCCATCATCTTCTGCTCAGTTACTAGGATCTTGGTGCTTGTTATTTTTAACATCTTGTAAGGTATTTATCCTCGTACTTAGTCTTGGTCACATGACAACAGATTTCAAATACAACCAAGTACCTTGCTTTTACTGAATACTGTTAATTTTTAGGTAGCAGTGAAAAGTTACCTTGAAGCTTAAGATGCAAAGATACTTGAAAGCATTTGTCTGTAGTCTTTGTTCAGATTAACTGCTACGTATGGAAAATGCAGGTTCCACAGGCTGTGCCATACAGTTGCCATCACAGTTCTGTTGGGAGGCCACTCCGTCAGGACTTGGGGTGAAGGGGTGATTCAGGCTGCCTAACTTTTGAAACCCCGCAGGAGCCTCTGCTGCCTCGGCATGGACTGGACGTAGACTCCACCAGAGGGTTCACAGCACCCGAATTCTGCTTGGAAGTACACTCTATCACCTCCTCCTTTTCCCTGGCACTGGGAGAGAAGCCTACGCTCCTAATTTAGACACCTAAGAACACCAAGAAAATAACGTGGATCCTCTCTTCATGAGTTTTTTCAGGTCCCAAAAAATAGTATAGTCATTTAAAACAGTTAATATTGATTTTAGAATATGAAGAATAGCACCCTATTAGTCCTGGAAAATGTTATAAAAAAGAATTTTTACATAAAAGGTAAAGCACGTGAAGAACACGGTAGCAAATCGTTCATCAGGAAGGGTATTGTGGGAAGAGAGACGAGATATGCACCCTCTTATAATCTTAAATTTTCTTTGTGATGATAATTTTCGTGGTTCCCTCTTAAAGAAAATTCTTACATCTCTGTTGCAGTCTCTTTATAGACCTGATAGAACCAGCTATAGCAGGAACAAGTATTTTCCAGACGAATGGGGATGTTTAACCATTGCATCGCAGAATTGGGCGATGCTTCTCAACAAGCCATTTGTAAAATCAGCAGGCAGTCCCTCTTGTTTGTTGGCACATTGGATTATTGTCAGGAGCAATTTGAGGTGAAATAAGAAGACTTCAGGTTTGTACCTTTTCTTTTTAAAGCTTTATTGTATTTTTTCTGCTGTGTTTCACAGGCTGCAGCTGATGCTTGCAAGTTAACAGGATATCAGAAATACCATGAACAAAAGGTACAAGATGAGCTTCAGTAGCCAAACCACAGGATAACAGATGATAACGATATTTTATTGGGGATTTGGTTATGAAGATTCCCTCTTTAGCAAGGAAGACTTGTATCTAAAATGTACGTAAGTGACCGATGGGTGAAGAACGCTAACGGGTGTTCTTTCTCCGTTGCATTATGCTTTGCACAGTCAGTTATATCTTTGGAAAATAAGCAGCCAGGCTGCGGCAAATGTTTGTGGAAAAACCAGTGTTGCAGTATTTTATGGCAATTTTGTGAGAGCGCGGAGAGTGACCAGGTAGTTTGCAAAGCAATCACATTTCTTGATGCATTTTATTCATCCTTAAGGAGTTAGAGAAAGAAAATTTTCAAAGCTCAAAATGGCAGCAGAGCCCACAAGAGGACTGATGGCACTGAGGTGCATCATGACGCCTGCTCTGGGTAGTTCTCAACCAAAGCTAAGTCCCAGGCTGTGGGTGGGACCGGCTGTTTCCCAATTTTACAGAGGACAGACGTAAGACTATTTCAAGTGCATTCTCTTTTTAAGTTTGGTACATGAACAGTAAAGAGAATTCCAATTGTTTCTGGCCATACAATGGTGTATATGTCACAAATACATATTTTTGTAAACAATTTATATTCACTGACTACACAAAAATTATTGATACAATTATGTAACACAGACATAAATATCTGAAGAACAGATGGTTGTTTTATAGAATTTTTTAAACTAAACAATTTTATCAGCTCCAGCATCTTCAGTACATTTTTTTCTTTAATGTGGAAGTTAATCTTTAAAGTGATTGATACGACTGATTAAAAAGAATGGGAAAACCTTTATAGAAAAGAACAATACAAATACATTAGCTTTCATGTAGGTGTATTGTTCTCTTACAGACTACCAGTAATCTGGATGAAAGCTCTGCGTACTTTCGTGGCAGGAATAACTGCTGGAGAAGGTTGTGTCTGCAAAATTTCCCTGGGACAACGGTATGTGCCATAATGGATTATGCACAGTCCAAAACATTGTCAGACAGGCTTACAAAGGAGCTGAAGTTTCTGCTGCTGCTGCCACAGAATAAAGAGCTTTGGCATGACTGACTCCTGGCTGTTTCTAATGTAAGAACCTATACCAAGTTTCAGTTTTATTTTGCGTGCCAATATTTTTCCCTTTCCTTGGTAATTGGCTTTTCTGAATACTTGTGAAAGAAGTATCTCCTTTGGAAAGCTGCAGCTCAGAGAAGCTTGAAAATGTTGCCACAGTTCATAAACTATGTCAGCCCAGGCAGAAATACAATTTAAGAAACTTGATCTCTAATCCTTTGCCTTAGCCATTACAGTCTGAGCTTTCAAAACATTGTATTAGATTGCTTATTTACAATTTAATTTTTTGTCAGGAAAATAAGAACAGTCCTTTACTAGCAATACAATGACAGTTATTTGCCACACATTTATAGGTACAGTAGAAAAAAAAATTATTTGT
>NW_008824468.1:627911-660165 GCF_000699105.1 Pygoscelis adeliae | reverse complement strand
CAGTGCGGTTACCTACTCACACTGGTCATTGGAAAACATTATAATTCTGAAAGGCTGGCTTATTTTGATGTTCTCCTTCATGATAAATCTCGTTGTATATTTAAACAAAAAAAACAGCACATTTTTCCATGCACCTTTTATTTACTAAAATGAATTAATTTTTTAATACCATGACTTGCCACTACAGTTTTGCCAGCCCGTTTAGAATTTATTTTTAAGGTCTTTGTAAAATAGACCGCTTTTCTACCCTTACAGCTTTTTTGTGTTGCAACTTAAAAGAATGCTGTTTGGCAGATCTCTCTTCAAGTTCTTTTGAAAATATGTAGTTAATGGAAAATACACAACCACAAGGGCTCCAGTAAACTCAACTTTCAGTTGTTAAGCAGCTTCACCTAACGCCGTGAGCCTGGCTTTCTAAATGCTCCGCACAAAGCACAGTCGGAGGTGACGTGTCAGGCACACAGCTTTTCTACCTCGGTCTCCAAAGCACACGATCCGTTTCTCACGTTCCCGTCACTTTTAGCACGTATTTGTTAAACAGCTAATTGAACTGGCTTTTATAGGGGTGCCTGACGATGGACCCTTCCCAGTGTCTTTATGAAGGGAGCGTAGTTCGCATATTCATAAGAATACTCTTTCGTTCTTTCTACCTTATTCACTTCCTAACTTGGGGGGGGGAAAGGGGGCGGTTGAACAGATTTTTGTATTTAACAATACTGTTTTATTTGCAGTGAAACTTACCTTGTGCTTTTGCTTTTCATACTTAAGGTGGGTCGGTTTTCAACGTTTGTCAGAGGTGCTATTTTGGCAGCTACGCGGTCTGAAGTCATACATTCAGAAAGTAAATTGAACGTTAAGGACAGATGCCATTGCAGAGCTCTTTGTGCTTTCCTACTGACCTACCTTTAATTGCAGCAAAGGAGTTACTGCATTCACATCTGGGGTAAGCCAGTACTTGAGTTTCAGCACATGCTGTCTCATCAGCTTTGTCATGTTCTGACAGCATCCAAAATATACTCAGGGCTTTCCAAATAAAGATCCTACATTCTAAGACAGGGGACAGGTAGAAAAGAGAAACGTATCATGCAAAAATCCCAGCGTAATCCAACTGCATATAGTTTCATTTTTGATATTACCATAGTTAAACAGCCAAACGTTCCTTCCCTAATTCAAACCCTTGACTTCTCACTGCAGCCATCAGTAGCTCTAGTTCCGCAGTTTTCAATCACTCCCTTCCAGCACCAACGAATAATTCTTCTGTTAACAAGTTGTTGATACTGCCAACAGAGGTGTCAGCTAATGTGTGGTGTAGCAATCGTCTTCTAAAGCACAGATATACACTACTAGTAGCAGGGAGAACAAAAACACCTTTTTGATACCCTTAAGCACCCATTGCAACAAAGTGCAACTCCTGTCAAAATTCAAATGCATCTCGGATTTCAGTCGAGCTGGATACATTTTGGAAATTAACTGAGGCTAAAAAGTGAAAGGTCTTGCATCTGTTGCCAGCCTCTTTAGGTATTTAGCGAATCAAATCTTTTTACCCTAAAAATTATTTTCACAGTAATCCTTAATTTCTGAGCAAGATGATGTGAGTATCTTTACCTCATTTGCCTATAAATGTATTGACCTCTGTATCTTCATAAATATATATATTAAATGTAGTACCTTATTTGCCTGAATGACAGTCTCTAGGTCTACCAAATAATTTCCAGTTAAAGGCACGCATTCCTTCTTTTACGGTGCTGCCTCTTTAATAATTAACAGTGACATGCTGAGCTTACTTTGTTACTTATAACTGACTTTTAGGATGATCATTTTTGAAGGGTTTTAATTCCTATTTTACTTTCTACCATGGCACATGATGTAGCTCTCCTGTGAATGAGAAGTAGAATGTATTATATGCCTACTATATATACATATACCATTACATGATTATTACAGCACATTACTGAAAGTGTTCTAATGTCTTCATTTTTGCTGTTAAGAAATTGCATTTTAATGTTTCTAACAGCGCACACACACACACTTGTAAGAGTGAGAGGAGTTACAGTGAGGTCCGTGGGACTTACCACTCAGCCACACACACAGAGACCAGCTGGAGAATGCAGCATGTACCGCTACCTGCTGTGCAACATCTTACGTGATACCAGTTATTGAGAAATAGGCAAAGATTTGTGTACTTGAGTAGTGAAGCCTACACTTACGTTGTTAGTTAACTCTTGGCTTCCCCGTTAAGCCCTTAGGCTGGGGCTTGAAGCCTCACAGGATCCTAGGGACCAGAAGAGCGGCAGACCATTCTGCAGGGGGTTGCTGTGCAGCTTGAACAAGAAGGGAGACAGAGCTGAGCAGCACATGAAGAATCATCCAGATTTCTTCTTCACTGATGCTGCCACCATCATTAGGAGAAGAGTGTACGGGAAAACCTTTATTATATTTCTAGAAAGCAGAATTTGGTTTCATGGCTCTATTTGGTCAGTCTAGAGTAACACCCTTTTTGAGAGGAAAAGCCTGTATTTGGCTTTTAAATGTTTTTTCTTTTCTAGATCTTCATTTTCATACAATTCATCAGTCACCTCCTCATTTTACTCTTACTGGCCCACTACAGCATCCATGCAGCCAACATGTTGAGCTTGAGAAGAGCGACGGAAGCCAGCAAAAATGAAGAGGGCATATTTGACTGAAAAAGAATGAGAGATACGAGGCAAAACTGGAAGCAAGATGCCCCTTTCAGGACATAATCCTGTGTTTCTGTGGAGAGCACTCATTAGCCAGCAAGTCCTGCTACAGTTCCTTGCTCTTTGGTACCATGGCATTGTTCAGGCTGGTTTTGCACCTTTCCATTCCTTTGCCTCACATTCATCAAAAACCATCATGTCTGGTACCTTCAACTACTGCTTCCATTCTGGGAGCATTTTCCACAAAGGAGTAACACCCGACCTTACACATGCTTCATCCTGAAGCGCATTTAGGAAACTCTAGGGCATGTTTCAGGGGTCTTTCACAATCACTAATGAAAACTGTCATTTAGATAGTTTCCCCCAGTGATCCCTTATAGATTTAACCTGTTATCACCTACTACTTCTCATAATCTGAAGTCATTTATGTTTTTGCCCCCACACCCTATGGAGGAGTGCTATGGCTGGCATAGTTGCAGCTTGTGGTGTAGGAACTGAAGGGGCACGGGGTAGCGGTGCACAGGCTGACGTTGTCTTTACTTTTAACTGTTTCTCTCTAGCACAGCATCTGAAACTACCTCTTCAGTCTTGTAAATTAGTACAATATAGTACTGGCACAGGTAAAAAACAATGCTTTAGCTTGCTTTGGCAGTTTTATAGATGAGAAAAATGTCACAATTCCCACATGTGATTGAATAAATTCTTACTCCGGTATGTGTGTAACAATGTGTGGTATTATACAGGTACAGAAACTGGATGTTACAAATAGGAGCGACTTCGCTGAACATCAAGGGATGGCAATTTCACAGAATGAAAAGCCTGAGGGATCAATCTATTGCTACAGAAGAATGGGAATATGAAGCAGGTAAATTGTATGCTTGGTCCCAGGCATTATCTCTGGAGGATATTGGACGATTTCCATCCACAGCAGATGCACAAATCTTCAAAAGTTAAGGCTCTGGAAAATTGCTAACCCTTCTATTCACTTTAATGCATTCTGCGCTGCTTTGAACAAGGCTGCAAATCTGAAAGCATGGCTTCCTACACCAGTTTAACAAGTTTAGCAAAACATACATTCTTGTAATTAATTTTTACCATGGGAAAAACAAAAATCTCTGCACAGCGAAGCTAGGACAAAACAAAAACTGAGCAACTGTGATCATTTGGTAAGGTTTATAACTTCTGCAAAGTACAGCTGGTTGATTATTTGGGAGTTAACAATTTTGTACTGAGATTTCTTTGGCTGGAGTATTTAGTTTATTTAACTTACGTAGAGGTCAGCCTCACTGCCCTTGCTTTCAGAGAACAGTACTGAGCCAAAATCCAGCTCTTTCAGAAATCAGCTAAAACACTTCCAATAAGGTTGCTAATTGCATCAGCTCCCAACTTTAAGACCATGAGAAGTCATTAAATTAAAAGCTATAGTTAGGTCAATTATCATCTTTTTTTCTGATAAAATAATTCTTTTCAGTGTTTTGGATAATCTGAAAGGAGAAACAGTGAAGGAAAAACTATTACTTGACAGTAACTCTTCCTGATTGCAATAAATGAACTGAGAATCAGGAGAAGAAATATATGTATTAAAAAAAAAAAAAAGGTTTTGCACTCTGAAATGTCTTTTGAAACTTTAATTTTTGATGTTTTGGGTTTCAGTATAATAAGTTAAAGTTAGTTCTTGGTTATCAAGTTGCCACCTGTGTTACATAAAACAATCCTTGCAGAACTACCTGTAAGAGCCAGAGGAAGAAGTGAGAGCACATGTGACGTGAGGCAAATCCCATGGAATACCCTCAGCCGACCAAGGACACCCAAGTGACTAGGAGTCCATCCTGGGAATAAATTAGCCAAGAGGGCTTTCCGAGAGGTGCAAGATGAGAGCAGAGCAATTTCTTGCTTTCCAGGAGTGAAAATGAAGGCCATCACTACACCAACATATGGGAAAGCACTTAGACCATGCCTTGCATTGACACCAGTGTCACCACCACCACAAGCACGATCCCATGCATTTTGTATGACTTCAGCAATCTGGGAAGGTAAACACAAGAGGAATACACTGACCGCCTTGGAATTTCTCCCCTGAGACCATGGAAGTTAAACACGGGGGAAATACTTGGTTTCAGTTAGCGTTATGCAATTCTTTTGACAAAGAAGGGATGGTAAAGTCAGAAAGTCTCATCAGTAGTACTCAAATACATATAAACAGACCCATAACATCCACAATTCACTACAGGAGATAGAGGCTCTCGCACAGAAAAAGAATTACATGGTCGGTGTAACTCCAACTTGTGAGATGAGCCACATGACAAAAAAAAGCAAACAAACCAACGCTTAGAACATGCCTGAGGACATACTGAAATGGCTGTGGAAAGGAGGCTGCCAGTTTAGGCCAAAGACATATCTGTCTGGTAAAATTAAAAACGGTGCAGTAAAAGGGTCAACCATTAAAGCCAGCTATCTCACCAGAAAACAAATATTTTTTTCAGCAACACTTATTGAGCAATACTTATCCATAATACAGGAGAACTGCTACCAAGGGTGACATCACCAGGAGACACATTTGACAGACATCAGATACATGGCAAAAAGAGTTTTGTTTTTTTTTTTTTAGTTCCTCAAGTACTACATAGCATCAGTCTAGAAGGCTTGGCGCTCAGCATGTGATGCTTAATGCTGGCGTTCATTCCGATGGATAGATGACTGAAGAGTCACTGGGTACTTAAACAGAGATCGTGATGAGGTTTATTTTTACCTGTAAACATCGCCTAAAGCACCTGTCAGTGCAACTAAAGCATCGAGTGTAAAAGTGGAAAGTGTTAATGAAAACAAGAAATGAAAGCTGTCTTTACACATGTTGTCTACCCTCTCCCTTGAAAGAATAAAAATTTTGCACTTGCCAAGAAAGTTGCCTTGGACAAGGAGGCACTCTGATTAAAAGATGACATTGAAACATCACTAAAACTTGATAGACTAAAGGCTGGGTGGGGGAATCAGATGCCCACGAGTGTGTTATGAACTCAAAAGGTACAGAACTAACACAGAATCTGTGCAACACCCAAAGCAACAGTTTTCCTTTCCATATTAGGAAGCTGATGGAATCAGAAAAGAAAAAAAAAACACAAACCCAAAACCCCAGTCTGTAACAAAGGGGGAACATCTGTTGAAATGAAGAATTTCAAGTCAACAAGGGTGGATAACTTATACCAAAGAATCTGGAAGGAATTAACTGAAAAAAAACCTTTGCCAAACTAACAGTAATTTCATATCACACAAAACAAGTGAACACAGATGACTGAACTACTGCCAAAAAATAAGGTCAGATATTCCAAAAAAGTGAAGAATTTGGTATGAGCAACTATGAACCACTTAAAATGTGAGAGCTCTTCTTCGTGAAATAATGGAACCATTATTGGAGATTCCTAATCAACTACAGAGGTGCTAACAAGTAAGTCAAGTCGGCCAGTGTAGCATCGTGGAAGAAAGGTATTGCCACAAAATACAACCTGGCTCACAGAGAAGGGAAATTAAAACGGTGAACAAAAATAATTGTAAATAACATTTACAGTGTGAAAAGATTGATACGGCGGAAGAGAAGATGACAGCAGTCTAATACATTTGGTCTCCTTTTGAATCAAAAAATGGGGACACATCACCATTAGGAGAGGCCCTTCCTCCCATGACACATCCCCCTGGGACCAGCACAAACTCATCCACAGCATTCTCCCATTAAACAGTACTACTTAGTGTAGGAAGATGGGGGTGGGGGGGGGGGGGGGGGGGGGGAGTTACTTCATGCAAATAAAGTTTTAAGTCATTCGAAGTATTAAAATACAATTAAAATGCTATTTTAGAACTCAATATAAAAAAAACCCAACCACAGTTATTTTCAAACATTCTTGATAGTAGATTTTTAAACCAGGGGCTTTGATCTGACAGCAAGAGAGTTGCTGAAAAAGAGTGGCAGAGAAAAGGAAAAGCGTGGCAAAGGACTGACAAGGGTATTTGTCAGCTTGCTGACAGACTGCTTGAGAAAATAAGATCATAAGCCCCGCTCCCCCCCACCCCCCCCTCCTTGGTATGGAATGTTGTTCTAATCTGACACTTTAATCCTGAAATGAATTTTCCCCTTCCTGTTATGGGAAACGTTAAGCAGTGAGTGTTAGTAACTTGGAGTTCTGGCACTTTGAGGTCCCAGTGTGCGATGAACGCACGTTGCCTCAGAGCCCTCGGTTCCGCGTCCTGGATAGCGGGGAACAGCCTCTTCTCCTGGCTGCTGACTGACACCAAAGGCTGGCTTCGCTTTTCAGTCTTGCAGCTTAACTCTATGCCTTGACGCTGAGTTACAAATGTAACGATGAAGTCAACTCTGAACATTATTTCAAGCTTGAAATGCAGAGTAGACACATGAATGCACTACAGCAATTAGAACTGGGAAGATTGTAAAGATATGAGCTTGATGCTATATAAGGGCACCCAACTGTTCTTGTTGGGATAACTTTAACACAATGTTATGAATTATAGCAACGCAACATTTCTGAAGAGTTGCTTAACCGAGTAAACTCTGAAGTCCTGTAGAAAGTAATCCAGGTCCACTACGCTTTCAGTACTACAAAGTTTACACAAGAGTGTTTAAAGATTAAAAATATTTTATTTACACTTTTCTTTATACACATTTTATACATTTTTTCAGTTTAAAACCCGAACAGAGCGCATATGCAAGTCTGAGCATACTGTATCCATAGCTAGGGAAAATTACCTTCTGCCAAAAAAAGACAAGAATAAAGGCTTTAAAACAGTTAAAAAGAGGCAATTCTTAAATTATTCAGAGAAGTTTATAGCAGCCCTGGGGTAATCATTAGACAGTTAATCCAAATGTACATATGAGGTCTTATATATATATAATTTTCATTTTCTATAGGAAAAGTATTTCCAATTGCTAGACACAAACACAGCACAGTTTGAAAATAACTTTTCCTGTTAACTTATCAAATACTTATCAAATACATTCTTTTCAATACAAACAATCTGATACTGTACACTGGAATCAAGTGGGATACTATAGTGGAATTGCAATCTCCAGCATATAATAATTTATTTTAAAAAGATCTACAAAAATAACAATATATAGGGAAAAATATTTAAAATAAAAACATAGCTCACTCTTCGCTTCACCTGTTCCCAGAACTGACATAAAAGTTAGGTGGGTCCCACTGAGGTAATAAAAGCCCCCTAAGTATAGCTAACTTTGCAGTCCTACATAACACTGTATTTTCTAGACTTACAGTAAGGTTTTCTACCAGAGCCATAAATAAAAGCTACCATCTGCAAATAGAAGTGGTTTTCCCCTAGCTACCAACTTAATATTAATCCAAAGGTATTTGAAATTGATCTTTGAAAGTTATTTTTAAAAGACTATATAAACATTAATTGAAATTTGGGAAGTAAAAAAGAAAAAGTAGAGGGAAATCCAGGAAAACTGTGCTCAAAACAAGTCAGTTTTGCTGCCACCTGCCACATACAACTGTTTTACGAAGTTTACCCACACAAATGGAAATTTTAAAGTTAATCACCAACTTTCAAAAATAGAATACAGATGCAAAAGCAGTCATTAGAATTTATGCAGCTTCAGATTGTTTTACAAACGTTAAAATCTCAAAATGTTAGCTACAGGACACCGGCAAGCTTTGTTTCAAATAGATTACACGTGCTTTCCAGTTATGTTCTTTCCCACTTTCCTTCAGTGAGCCCTGCCACATGTGATGGACCACACTTATTCAAGTAACTTCACCAGCTATATTTTTATTAAAGGAAGGAGAGCAGGACGGATGTTTTCTTTGATGCCCCCAACCCTATAAACACTTAAGCACAGGTTTAATAACATTTGCACTTTTATGTTTTAAGTACCTTGCAGTTTTCTGTTTTCTTTATATTGGACTGTTCACATGTGTGAAGTACACATTTGAAGTGTTAAAAGAATCAGGGGCCCAATTCACTACTTTTTTTTTGTAAGGAAAAATATATTAAAAAGGCAAAATACCTCTACAAATGTGACTATTTCTAAAAAGACTTTGTCATATAAATGCTGACACAAGCTTGAAGTTTATTTTTAAAGGGCCGTTAGCATCTCCCCATAACGCTTACCCTCCTTTTGCAAAAGAATGGACATAATAAATTAAGCAGTGTTTTTCTTTTTAAACTGATTTGAATTTGTACCTGCTGAATTTTATCCTTTGCTTCCTGAGTGTCAAGCGAAGCTCCGTCCCTGATGCAAGTAGTTATGTTATCAGCATGAAAAAAACACAGCACCTGGGTTTGTAAGGCAGGAGGTCCTCAAGAAAACACAGCTGCAAATCTCAGAAACCAGAGAAATACTGAAGTAACAAACCCTTAGAGCTAGTTATAACAGGACTGCTCTCATACTGCAGAAAGTAGGGCATCCACACTTTTCAAAAGAAAGTAACATAAAAGCAGGTTGCCAGGTAGCTCATATGCTGCCACAAGCCCCTCTTGCTAGCAGTGCTTTCTGAAATAGCAGAGCCTTTGTAAAGTCAAGTACTGCCTTCCTCCAGCTGAATCAATGGGCAAAAAAATTTCAAAAGGTTTTTTTTGCCACCTAGTACCTCCCACTATGAAACCACTACCAACACTTTGTGGGGAAAAATGAGCTAAAAACAGATATAGCAGCATGTGGAATGGGAACTGGCAGTGTTCAACCCCTTTACAGGAGCACTATGCTTTTTGTCCATTCTGGCTCATTTGAAAACAAAATTTCCTCCTGGAGCTACCTGCTACATTAAGACATGAAGCTGACACATTTTTGCTATAAAAGTGAAAAAACCTCTAGACTGTAACTCACTATGTCCACCTTTTTAAGAAAAGGCAAGTACACTTGCTGTTTAAAAGCAGGTCGTGTTAAAATTTAAGATATGTGGGTGAGATTAGATTTGCTGGTATTCCATTATGGCTGGGGTGCGAATAGAAGAAGAACTCCCCCCCAACTTAATAATCAAAGATCATAACTTACCTTTTCCTTGACAAATGAAAGGCATTTAAGTGTTTTTAAAACCCATCTTAATCTGATCATAATGCTCAAAATTTGACAGTAATAGGCAATTCTTATTAGCCAGCTTAGCTTTGTTTTTATTTAAACACTAAATTATCTGGAGCTAAATACTAAAAGCAAACACAAACAGAAACTTTCAATTAAAAAAAAAAAGAAAATATCCCTCTGATATATAAAGTAACAAAAATAACTGTCTCAAAAGTTCCACTGCAATGGAAAAGAGAATGTAAGCTAATTTTATATTTCATGTTTGAAACAATAAAAGCATGGTAGAAATGTAAATTAACAAAACATTCTCTCATACCCCCACATGTTCTAAACCCAAGCAAATTCCAATCATTCCTAGTGCTCGAAAGGTTACAGCCAGCTTCTCAATGGAAACGCGACTTCAGGGAAGCTGAAAACAACAGTTCAAGTTAGAATTTCACAGAATAATTACTATTACAATCCTGCACAAGATCTTTCAGAACTGGGCGCCTGAAGATAAATATAAACTTAAAAACAGAGCACCTAAAAATGATCTGGTTCTTCATGTTTCAAGCGTCAATACTCACCAATTACTTTACTGGCAGTTGCTTAGCGCACAGAACTTCAGAAGGTGCTTAAATGCAGACTCAAAAACGAAACTCGAGACACCCCCCTCCTTACCATTATTTTTAATAAAGTCTTGGCCATGTCTCTTTCCTACACCTGAACCATGGAAGACCAGACATCCAGAACCACGTCCATTCCCCAGACTGGCCCTAGATAAAAGTGAAGTACTCCGTACTATACGTAACATGCCCATGAAAACCTACTCAAGCAGGATTAGTTTTTGCTGCCCCATAAACTTATTGAGAAATGAGCTGGTGACAAAAAGAATAAAAACAATTAAAAAAACTTGTTTTTTTCTTGTGCCCCAATATTCCGTGAACAGTAGAATCTTTTTACTTGCACACAGCCAGCACCTACTGGAGTCAGTTTATCTCTGCACCCATGCAGGGTAACGTACACGCGTCTCACAGTGAAACTGAGGTTTTAGTGTAAGCCACGCTGGCTTTAAGTTAAGCTATTAAGAAAGTAAATTAGATTTCTAATTCAGTAAACTGAATTTTGATTAAAAAAAAAAAGGACTTAAATTTAATTGCAAACTAGTCTGCATCAGAAGGCTGAGTATCAGTATTTGGTCCGGTCACTACTGGTGTAACTTATCACTACAGATATGATGGCACACATTCTCTCTTTCTGTTAAAACATATGGAAAGAAAAGACTCTATCAATAAATCATTTCTAATTAAAAAAAAAAAAAAAGAAAATCTGCCGACTTGCCATATAGCTCCAAATCCTCACATCTCAACCCAGAACATAATTACTACAGAAATATCAAAACACAAGTATGAGGAGTTTTACACGTCATTTTAACTTCTATCAGTTATTTCAAACTTAGCTTAGGCAAGTAGGTGTTATTCTTAACATAGGAAATTTAGGGTGATTTTTGTAAGTGCATTCTTTTGAACTCCCTGAGTACTGTACATTCCTTTTCTACAGTGATTTCTGACTGGAAGATGCTGAATGAAGTGGTTTTGCATTGCTGCATATGAAGTAAAGTCTATTGCTTAAAGTGAAACACAGCAGCATAAGGTTTTACGAAATATGCAGGTGCATGTTTCAGCATTTTGCCCCTACGCATCTGAACTAAGTGTGAGCCTTCAACTTCTCCAAATCTCTCCTTTAGATTCTATAAGTGGCTAATTTCACATCATTAAAGATAATCAGAATGTAATTACTGTTATTATTTATGTCTTGGCAGATAATTCTTACCAATCTACTGTCAGTAATATCTGCAAGTTAATACAATGGAGTTATTCAAAGCCCTCCTGGACCACACATCTTGATTCAGGCACTCCGAGGTCAGTAGCTATAGTTGTGTACGTTTTTTTCTAAAAGAAACATAAACGGTACTAACCATCCAACCACCTAACTCCACATTTTCAAAACACAGTAGTTCATAGCAGTTGATAATTAAAATAATAATAATTAAAAAAAGATTATACCACTTCAATATGAATACAAAGTACTCATATTGAAGTATGAATACAAGCAAAGTACTGAGAATAAACTGTAGTATATCCAGTTCTGAAAATACCTGTGGGTTGAAGCAGTACTGAGCATTTGCTTGTTGACATTTTCCATTTTCATAAAAAAGAAAACTGGGCAGCACATTCAAACATGAAAGAAACTCAGGTAAGGTGTTTACTTTTTAAAAAATAATTTATAAAATAACAAATTATCAACAGTTCATTATGTAGCATTGATATAAAGAGTTTAAAGTTACTGAATCCATCAGTATATACTAAAGATAAGATACTTCGATACCAAACGAGGCCTCCAGTTACTTAAGAACTTCGAATTATTTAGCTCATTAAAGGACAGTACTATACCTTAAACTCAACAGATATGGCTGAATCTGTGCACTAGTTAAAATATAATATTGTAACTGCACATAAAAAGACGTATTTATATATAGTTTTTACAGTGTATGCAGGTGTGTGTATATATTTTTTACTCACCGACAAACACAATGCAGACAATAGAAGGCAGCATAGAAATAGTGTTTTGAATATAAAAATGTTTTGTCTTCAATTTAGTAGAAAATGTGTAATCTGCATTTTGGCAGACTTACTGGTACTACTATACAAAACCAGGAAAAAGGTCATGCAAAGGGGTTAAGATTATTCTTCAACGTATACAAGGGAAAACAAAAACACCTAGTAGATTTGAGAATACTTTGCAGTTAATGGGAAAAGCATCCAAAAGACGACATAAAATACAGGAATGGTTTAGTTTTGTTATTTTATACCTGGTTGTACCCTAGTACAGATGATGAGTTTTATTTTGATGCTCAATAAAAAATGAAAACAAAGTCTTTCTTCTCTTCCTTCCACAAATATTTTGTTCAACTCAACTGATTGGAGAATAGTGGTATAATGGCCATTAAAAAAAAAAAAGAAAAGAAGAAAGTATTATGGACATAAAATGTTACCAAAAAAATAAGCACACTCAAAAATATATTTTTCTTTCCCCTACTTACAATTATGTTTATTAAAAAAAACCAAAGCTTTTACAGTATCAGACCAACTATTGGCTTTTCTAATAAATTTGGTATGTACACTCCCTGTACATCCTGTTCCTCTTAAGCATTTAGCAGTTGTTCTTATACACAAGGAAATGTCTCTGAAGGAATTCAACTGGTTTGTATTTTTTGACAAATTAGGTATAGCTTTTTGTATTTCATTGGGTTGTTCATTCTGTTTTAGCTGCAACGTCTAACATGCTCCAAAACATATTCAGGAAAGTGCAAGCTGCAGACTTGTAAGCCATCCAGCTTGCACGGCATTCTTGGGTATTCATCTTCTTTCCATTTGTTTTCCTCTGGATCAAAGGTGAGAATCGAATCACTGTAATGACCATTGTAACAAAGGCCTCCAAGAACCATTATCTGTTTGTCCAGAACAGCTACACCATGACCACTCCTACCAATTGGCATAGAAGCCAATATAGTCCATTGATCAGTATCTGGGTCATAAACCTCTGTAGAAGGACATCCTTGAGATTCAAAGGAGGCCCTCAGGATCACACAGACACCACCAAAGACATAAAGCTTACCATTATAAGAAATCATTTTGTGAAAGCATCTTGCATAATTCATTTTGCATTTGTTCTCCCAACAGTTAGTGACCACTTGAGTTCTCCTTGTTCGCTGCTCTACTGTCCCTTCTTTACTGGGATCAAACACACACACTTGCTTAGAAGTTGAAGATGATGTAATTCCACCAGTGATATACAACTTGTTACCAAGCACAGTCCCTTCATGTCCGTATTTATTGACTGGATAAGGATCCACAAATTCCCATTTATCTTCAGTGATATCATACCGTTCAGTTGAGTAAAATGTTTCATCCCTGGTCCTCCCAGCCACTGCATAAACATACCTCCCAATAACTCCAACAGCAAACTCAGAACGTGGAACAGACATGTCTGCCATTCGTAACCAAGTGTTTTGTCTTGGGTCATATCTAAACACTTTGGATGAAGCATGAAACTCACCATCTGGCCCCAGTTCTTCCCCACCTAATAGGAACACAAAGTTATTCACAATGGCAAGGCAGTCTGGTCGTAAAGGTACTTGAGGACCCTCTAGTTCCCACCAGACCCTTGGTTTGTGCAAGAGAAGAATTTTACTGTTTACCATACTGTGTCCTATCATTCCTCTAAATACTGCAGTCTGGGGTTTGGCAGAACGAATTTTGTTCGATTTCATTTCCATCAAAGGCTGCTGGTGAACGCTATGAAAGTAATTCATGGCTTGGTCAACCTCATGTCGCAGCTGCCGGGAGTATCGATAAAACTCTGATGTTTTTACCTACGAATACATTTAAAATATATTAAAATTCTGACCAAGAGAAACAATCCAGAAAACCTACATGACTATGTGTCATTAGAAGATTATTTTACTTAGTTTCATTCAGGCAATCTTGAAAGCAATTGCATTTGTGCATGGAGGCTTAAGCTAACGTACTGTTATCCAAAGTCCAGAAGGCAATTTAGTGATTAACAGCAGTGACTAACATTTTCAGCAGAATACTCACATGTAGAATTTAAGCCGGAATTAGGCACAGCTGAAATCCCCAAGTCTAAAAATCATTATTCCTTCTCCCCAAAAAAGCCTCTGTTCATCTTCTGCTTAATCCTTGAAGCGCCTAAATTAAAAATGCACTGTTTTCCTGGTTTCGAAAAACATTCTACACACCCATTCTGTGTTTACCAAGGTCTACCCTAGTCTTAATTTCTGCTGAATTCTCACAACCAAGCCCAAGCAGGTATTCCGAAATGCTAGGCCCTGCTCACAGGGCTATTTAATTGGGGTGGGGTAGGAAAGGAAGGTACCCAAACCCCTTCCTTCAGAACAGACTGCACTAACCACTCGTCATGATGGCTACCTTATGGTTTCCCCTCTGTGACTCTCCACATGTTAACAAACGCCTTTAACACAAGAGGAGAACATCTCAACCTATAATCCTTTGGTTGTGCGCCATTTATTTGATAAATGGCGGAGGTAGGTTTGAACTTCCACTTCCCAGGTGAGAGTTACAACCTTTGAATTACCACACAGAAGTGAAGTGCTCCTTCTCGGTGCCATCTCAATTTGAAAAGAGCTATCCTTGCTCAGTTTTATTGGAGTGGGGGGAAGATTGTAAGAATTTACCTTTCCAAGATCCTTCCTACTAAGCCGATTTAAGTTCCTGAGACTGGTCCTGAGACAATTCCAAAACACATCCCTGTCTTGAACGTTTTAACTAATCTAGCTCCAGGCAGCCCTAAGGTCACTGTGTGATTCTCTTCAAAGAGGCTTCACTCTTCCTGTACAGTCTGGTCTAACGCAGCATTCTGAACTACACATCTAAAACAAATAAAAACCCACTAGATATTGCCAAATCCACAAATCTTCTATCAGATTTGATCCTAAGTCCCAGTTTCTTTCACATAGGACTAGATTGCTTCCAAACACTCCAAATGCCTTTAGTTCCCACTAGCTCCAAAAAGAGAAGCAATGCTCTGAAAAAATGTGAGGCCACTCTGAAATTTCAAAGTCACCACAAGATAACACCAGAAGCTGCTATTTTTCAGTATCTGTTCCCCCACCTCCTCCTATTCCCTGTCCCAAGGGACAAAAGCCTGTACCACCACTTACCTAAGGGGTGGTGGTATGAGTTTTCATGTATATGAAAAGCAATTTGGAAATGAATGTTCTTTATACCTTGTGAATAAAGTAGTTGCTTGTCCCATAAACATGTACTATTAAAATTTTGTTAGCTTTCTGTTAATAGTTTCTCTTCCTTGCATAGTAATTAAGACAGTCTGCTGTCAGGTAAACATTTTTTAAAAAAGTCTTTTGAACTGTTATTATTGGACATGATTTGCACAGATTTTGAGATTGTTTTACACACCAGATTTTAAAAAAAAAAAACAACTGAATGCTAACCTACCGTTGTAAAGCACTATATAGCTCAAGAGTTATAGTGATTTGATGGTTTTATTTACACTTTTTCTTTCCCCCACTTTATTTTGACAAGTTCAACTTATCTTTGCTTGGAAAAAGAGGTTGGTCACATGCAGATTACATATATTATTCTCGAGGCAACATCCAACTGCTTTCTACCATTTTTACCAAGGGTGATTATGAAGCAAAAAGGTTTACTTAGGTATAGCGCTTGTAGAACACCCACAGGAAGCCCAACTCTCCTGGAAAATAACAGATCTATTTTCCTATTGCAAATAAATAATATATCATACAAAACACAGGAGATCTGCTCATATGGCATTTGTTGGAATAAACCATATACCTTGCCTGACTGAAAAGACTGAACATAAATTCCAGAAAATATGCTGGGGGAGGGTTGGCGGGGAGAACCACAGCACAGAAAAATGGAAAAATATAGAAAGCCTTAAAGGTTACAAAAAATGAAACAGGAAGTTAAAGTAACAAAGAATCGTGGGTGGGTTACTTTATCCTTAAAAGTAACTTTCAAATTCTAAAACAGCACGACTATTTCACACATTCCCAAACTGGAGCTATCATTTTTGGAATTAAACAAAAAGATAAACGATTTTTGTTCCACCTATATGCATTTCAAGTTTTCTTGGATGATTATGGAAGACAACAGGATCAACATGCTTACAACATGAAGCATGCCAGCAGAGCCTGGCAGAGATGGAATATGTTTTTTTCTTTCCCCCTCAACAGTTACAACTCTGTCTTTAGATCTAGAAATTGAAATGCCAGCCAGAAACTGGAATTAAAATAAGCCTCATATATCCTCACCACTCTACTCCTTCACATAGCCTAAATCTCACCCCATGAGAGCATGCAAAAGGTAAGAAGGAATATCTAATTCCAGAAAGAGAATCTCAAGACCAGGGAATCAATCTATTAGCAGTTTACTACTACTTATCTTGACAAAGGCACTAACATCAAAGCAAAGCCTCAATCTCTTACCTTAAACCAGAAAGACATTGAGAAGCAAATGCAACTACCAGTTCTAAACAACTCTTTCACACTGAAGTTCATGGGGAAGCTATCTACAAGCACAATCTTGAAGAGATGAACATGAAAATATATAAGCACTAGCAATACTTACAATATTCAGGAAAAAAAAATACCACAAAACAGAACAGAGTGATAGGCTATCTAAATTCTGGTAAGAAAAGGTAGTTGGAGGCTTCCTATACTTTGCTGTTGAGGAAAAATATCAGTGTTTCTAGCCTTCCACTGTTCACCAGCACAACCCCTGCCATACAAGAGGGGTACCTCTCTCCTGAGGCTCAAATGATGGTCTAAGATTAAAGTTAGGAAATGCCTATATGAAAGTACAGACTGCTCACGCTTGCTTAATGCAAATGAAGACAAAGCAAATGTAGCTCAGTTTGCCCACTTTCACATTCACACACTGTCTGCGTGAAATCTTCCAGAATTCTTTGAAAGTCTTATTCAGCCCATAGTAAGGAAAACCTTCCAAAAACCTACACTTCTGAATAATTTTACAATACTTTTAATTACTTGTGTGTACAATCAAAAAAGAGAAGCATGAAAATTTAGGTGTTCAGGTATTAAAACACAACTGTAAGTCATGCATATATTTTAGTTTTAGTAGATTAAAGAACATGGCTTTCAGCAAGCCTTTTGTGGGGTTGCTGTCTGATACCCAAAATACGCTGAAGGAAATCCCTCAGCATTCAAAAGTAGGCTTCTGCCATTACCCGTAAGTAGCAACAAGTAGTTGATCAACAAATATCTAAGTGCTCACCAATACAGCGATTTTCCTGTTAAGTTCAAACAGAGAAGCTCTAGAAGGAACATGTCCCTAATTACCAACATACTCAATTAGAGAGAACGCTCACAAGCTTCTGCAAAACATCCAAAACAGATGGAAATGTACACTAACTGTGATGAACCTTGAAGTTAAACAAATGTGCATTCTTAAGAGTACATCATCAACTCTGAATAGATAAAAAAATATAAATGCTTCATAGGATTTTCAAAGTTTAAAGAAAGACTATTCCGTTACCTTGCTGAAGGGTCTCAGAAAGTTTAAGTCAGACTTCCTTACCAACCCCAGCCTTATCGTAAAAAAGGAATTTAATCCAGCTGCTAAAGCTTTGCTCATGTGATTTTTTACATTCTTTCCAATTCTTTCTCTTCAGTTTTCTGGACAAAACCTTCTTACAGAGGTTCGGCTGGGACACAGCGCTAATGTAAGAGCTCCCTGAAGAACTCTAATGAGAACTTCTCATTGCATCATCCACCAGTTACAGTGGTTCACAGTCGGACTTCTAGCTACGCTACAGGGAACAGCATAAACAAAATCAAATGTGTCATTCCATAAAAAAAGAAGATGAGGAAAATAATTAAAAATATCCACCTCTATACTTACCCCCCAGGTAGTCAATACTAAAAACATCAAGACAACACCAAAATCACCACCATCCCTCCAGCCATAGTAAACTGGAGCTTGAATGCATTTTCTCGTCTTCATTTTGGAACAGTGAAACACTCAGTAAAAACCGCTGGCTTTCCAAATTAATGCAGCTATTAATCATTGCCAATTTTTCTGCTGTATTGCAATGCATGCTTTTCTAGTTGCAGTAGCTATGCAAGTTTCGGAATTTTCCATCTATATTCTATGAAAAAGTAAAGCCAAAAATGTAAGCCATTAGCTTCTAATTTGAAAAGCGATCCCCACAAAGGACCAGATGTATCCCATGTTATGTTCATCATCTTTCCCCCCCTTAAAACAATTAAGCAAATTAATAAGCTGCAGGAAGAGCAATGAAATGCAAGGTAAATAATCTGTAACACAAGCTTCCCCCCCCCCAACCATTTACAGCTATTGCTCTATTTGTATTTTTGTTACTTGGGCTTTCAAAACCATAAAGAAAGGCTACTTTTGAAGTGCCTAAACTAAACATCTATTATTTATATACCTGGTAACTAAATCTTAACATGTTATTATATGGGGTAGATATTAGCTTGGTTCCTTCTGTAGAACTGGTAAAAAAAAAAACAGAAAAAATCTGGATGGCTTATAATGTGACTATCACCTCTAGCCATGTAAGCAGAGAACTATTTCAAAGGTTATAAAATTGTACTTACTGAAGTTTTCTAAAACTGCCAATTCTGAATGTGTAAGTGATGCAACTCAAACTCAATCACTAGGAATACAGAAGCTGTGCTGCACCTTTTCAATGAATAATGATGGTGTCTGTATCAGACTTCTAGAGAGCAAATTCTTCCTTTTACTAGCAAAAAAATGTATATTTTACTAGAGATTAAGCTGAATCAAGACTAAAGATCCATCAATCCTACTAACTACGATCCTTATTATTTTCACATCTACTTATCTCTGGCCATATTCTAAGCACAATTGTAAGCCTGTCAACAAACATTATCAAAATGTTAACACACTTATTCCAAATCAAAATTCAGTCAAACAGAAAAAGTCACACGTATGTCTCTAAAACAGCAGCAACCAAAATTACTTTGCAACCAAACATCAGTATACATGGCATTGGACAAGCTGCTGTGCTTAACTTCCCCTTTTTCTATCATGGGTCATTACTTAGTTACATCCCATGGCCAGTACAAAAACTGGTCAGTACCAGTATAGGGCTTTGAAGGGCTATTTCGCAAGTGCTACAAATCACTTACTGTTTTTCAGCCTAACCAGAGAAAGACAAGATGACATAGCCTCTGTGCAGCAAGGACAATGCCCTCAAACTGAGTATTTTGCTGTTCCTTTTTAGAAACTGGCAAGAGAAATTATCACAATCAAGCTGGAATCTAACTCAAATCTAATCTCTCAAACCAGAATGGAGCCAACAATCTATATGCCAGAATTGAGATGCTCAGCACGTAATAAATACTGCTAGCAAATCTATCCAAGTCAGCAATAACCTTCAGACATAAAAATATCAAGTGCAGCACCTATTGAAGATAAGAGGGGCTTACTAACCTCATCCACTAGACACTTCTTATTCTAAGCTTCAGCATACGAAGCTGTAGTAGTAGATACATATGAATTAATAGACATGGAGGTAAATGAGAAAAAAAAAAAGAGAAATTAAACACATTTATCAAAGGTAAAGTTACAATGACACAAAATTACAATGACATCTTCTCAAAAGTTACTATTTTCTAGGCACAGGAAAGCACATACTCAAAGATAATGTGCTATTCATCCTACCCCTAAAGCAGAAGCTGATGCATCTAGTGATCAGTAAGTTTCTGATTTAAGCTGGGAATTATAAATCAGCATGGGCTAGTCATAACAAACCCTACAGACTGGACATCAGAAAAACCCTTTTGATTTTAAGGACAGAGGTTTTGAAACAACATTTCAATTTGAGTAGTACATAGAAACTAAATGGAGCTTAAACAGTATATGAAGGGAAATCATGACATGGTTGCCTCCAATAACACAAAGATGAACTCGATGTAGGAGAAATGCCCTTTAACTTTTATCTCCAACCTTTCTCAAAACTTACAGACCCATGGATACATTTCAAATAAAGAAAAGTGTAACATGGATAGCGGAACTTGCGCTTCTCCCCATACACTTTGCCTTTATTTTCTAACTATTCCCCAAATCCTTACTTCATTTATCTTTCCATTTTCCCTCATATATCTACATCTATTTTAAGGGCTGAGGAACAAAAGGAGTATCTATTCATACTTCAGAAGCAGTTATTCCAGGACAGTTTAGAGTAAGCAAACAGTCCGCAGCTTCACTCCAAACGCATATCAACCTCAAGGTATAAATCTACAGTTGCTCATCAATTCCTTTTAAAAAGGACAAGCCATCCCACTCAGGTTGTAAATCTCTTCCAAAAAATGGTGTAAGAAATAGAATGGCTTTAGAAGCTAAAAGTATCCTTACTGTGACTTGCAAAGTTAAGTTATGTAAGTTATTTATATACTACAATGACAGGCACCTTAGAAATGCGTATTAGAGAGATTACGTAAGAGTACATATGACAAGCCAGCCAGCGTATAGCGCATACAGAGCTCGCTGAACTGTAAGAGTCAACCTCAGATTGTATTTGGTACATTCTTGCAGGCGTTTAGTATGTGCTGGCTTCAGGAGAAGGGCAAATTCTGTTTGTGGATCTCCAAAAGAAGCAGTTTTACCAATATTTTCCCCCTTCTACAAACAGAGGAGTTCTCCTCAGGTTACTTCCAGAATGGTTAACAGACATGCTCTTTCATTTAAAGGAAAAAAAAAAAAAAAAGTGTGGTCTATATTTTGATGTTAGCTCCAACTGCAGTCGTCCTTTGTCACTTGTCATGTTGGATTACTCAATGCTCTCTAGCCAGGGCAAAACACAAATACATTCCTAGCTGCAGCAACAAATGACATACTTATTTAGCTGTGCTTCCCTCTGCTGAGTTGTCCCACTCCAGAATCTGCACTGGCCTCTCTCTGTTCCCACATAAAATTAATGGAAAGGGTATTCACAGATAAAGCTTTTACATGTGGATATATAAACCGGGATGCTGAAAAATGACTTCTCTCTTTAAGTTGTACCTGTCTGGCCATTTGGTAGCTGTCAAGATAAAACATGAGAAGCACTGTATGCAGGGTTTATACCACTGATACCAAAACCAGCCCCAGAAGTTATACCTACATGTAATGCTGAAGACCAACATGTACTTTTCACTTGCGCTTACAGAAATGTAGCTGAAGACTGCTTGATGCTCGACCTTGTATCCCAAAAACTCAAAGAGCTGAAGCAGACTCTTTCAGACGAGCCTTACCCTATTAGACTGACCTTAAGAATACTCCGTGAATCCTACCAGTTTTCCTACTGAAGGGCTTAAATGATGTAATAATAAGGTAAAAGCGTTATTAAAAACAAGACACTACACAGGATCTTGCAGAGTTCAGCTCTTACTAGTTGGAAATATTTTAACCCAATATAAACATTACATTACTGTTCTAAAATATGTTTAGGTATTTATTTTGTTTATGTCTATAGGCTAATATAGGATCATAAACATATTTTATGCATTATTACTTCCTCTACTCAATTCACACACACACAAAAAAAATCCAAAATATAAAAACTCACTAGTCTCTGAAGTAATTAATAGCTTTTATAATTTAAAATACAAATAAGCATAAGCACTACTGCTTAGATGACCCAGTAGCCCTTAGAACCACCAAGAACGATACAACCTTATCTGTATATTCACTAGATACCAAAGTAAAAATATATAGGAAATTAATTTGTAAGAAGCCCAACAAAAACACAGGGTCTTAAATCCTATTAATTCACTAAGAGGTGAAAAATACACAAGTTAAAGTTGTATCTTATCACACAAAATTAACATTGTTAAAACAAAACAGCACAGTTTAAGTAATTCCTAACCTGAATAACCTTACTGTTACTAGCCTGTGAGAGAGCTGCTTACAAAGTTTTGTAATTCTCTACTGTTGACAAATACTCAGATATTCTCAGGAACTAGAAAACAACATTTTTTGGCTATTCTTCAACCGAACAGTAGAAAAAGCAAGTTCTCCTTTAACCTCTTAATACATACAACGGTCAGTTGAATTTTAGATCACCTGTTACAAAGATTCCTCTGATATTTAAAGTAAATCATTACATTTCACACCGTCAATAAGTTGTGATTGTATTATGTGCCTTGTGTAGAATCAAATGTATGTGTAACTTTGCAGGATCAGGGCTTACTTCCAACTGCTGTGTTACAGCACAAGCACTGGAGATACAATAACAACAAAAACACCCTGAAGATTTAACAGCAGATGCTAGTTTTCATTTGTAAATAAAAGAATCTGTACTTAAAACACGTAAAAACTACAATCACTATGTTTTGATTATATTGATAACAATTATCATGACATATGCCCTACATACTGTATGCAGCTCTAAAATCTCTGGAAAGCAGGAAGCAACTTGTGGAAAACAGTAATAACAACTGAAATAAAACTTGATACAAGTGACCTTATTTTAAAATGTCCTTGCCATATGAAGTCACTTAAAAACATGTATTGTAAACCTACCTGTTCTCCAGCCACTGTACATACTATTGTCTAATCATCAGATGACAATACTTCTAGATGTTTTTCTTCTACAGGTTTATTAGAAAAATAAATGCTATCTTTTTGTTCCTCCTAATAGGTTTGGGAATCTTACCTATTTAATGGCATGCTGCCCTAGCTAAATGATGAATCCTGTCTATTGCTTTTCAAATGCACCAACCTTCTCAAAAACACTGGATGGTGTCATCAAACAAAACCTGATGTTCTGAATGATGGTGTCCGTATGCCTCCAGCGTCTTCTATCATGGCGCAGCCAGGCCTGAACAGCTTCATACAGCTCTATCTCTGGAAACCTGCTCAGATGATCATTATCCAAGTAAGACATGAGCTTCTCAAAGCTCAGATATGAAAGGAAGTCAGGTCTGGACATGAGTGGCACAAAATTCTCTAGCAGAAAGGAGTCCAATTTTTCCCTGACTCCTTCGATGTTTACACCAAAATCATCCAGAAGTCTCATAATTTCTGCACAGTTTTCTAAGCAGATTTTAGCTAAGAGAAAAGAGCAGCAAAATTTTACCACCTCTATAAGCTGGACATACATGGCAGCCTGAAGGATTTCATGAACAGTGTTCATACTCAGTTCAATAGTTCCATAGTACATGAATTGGAGGACATGACTGAAGCCTGTAGCTGTCAGACCTTTCAAATGGATTTTGTCCTGATCTCGTTCTCGCATATCAGCTGTGAACATAATCCTGAAGTAATCACTCTGGGTGGCAAGCAGTGCTTTATGGGCCTGAAATTGGTGGTCTTCAATGACAAGTGTGACATCAAGAAGCAATCCCTCCTCATACAGTGCTCTGAATCCAGCAGAGACACTGGTGTCATGGATGGAGGAGCTAAACCCTTCCACGTCCCCTGCCATGAATCACCTGGGGGGAAGAAAAAATAAATAAATAAAAATAAAAATAAATTGTTATTTCTAATAACATACCACAAGCCCTTACTGACCAGATAAATCCTAATTGAGATTGCTTTCGTTAAGACTTAGAAGTCTTCACCATCCTTTTTGCTTTCTCGTCAGCTGAAAAATCAACTTAAGAAACAACTTAAAACACAAACTTTAAATATTCCTCCCCCCAAAATATTCTCATTTTAAAGAAAGGGTAATGAACAAGAATAACTATGTGATACTGCCAGAATGATTCCTCAACTCCAAGCTACGTGGTGGTCAGATAACGAATATGCAATGCTAAAAAGGTTGTCATGGTTTTCTTCCTCTCCCCCCCTCAATCTTTCTAAAGAATTCATCTCAGGGGAGCAATAAAATACCCACTCTTGAATATCAAAGGTTTCAGAAAGGAAGCAAAACTTCCTTAACTTCAGAAACAAGCTCCAGTAGATCTGTACAAGGTATAACCTAAAAAAAATTTTAGTGTCTTTAAAAATATATGTCAATTTCCTCAAAAGTTATTTCTAGGAAACTGAACATTTTCAGAGACAATACTTAAGTTTGTGTGTTTCACTATTCCTGTAACAACATAGTCCCTTTTTCCCCCCTGTTTCTTACTAGGGATTAATTAGGCGATGAGATTTATAAAGTGCAAATACTAAGGCAATAGGAAGCACTGATAAGATTAGGTCACAATAAATAATATTCTGTATACTGGGTTTAGTGAAGCTTAATTGCTCATTAAGCATTTGAACATTTGCAGATGCAGTGTTACTTACGTGCAAGCTACAGTCAAACTGTAAGTAAGCCAAAGGGAAATGAAAGACTAGCAGGATCCTACCCTGTTAAAGTTAAGGAAGATAAATATTCAATAAAAATCTATATCAAAAACTATTCAAAATTCAGGAATTTCTCAAAATCTTGCTCAACTTCCTTGGGTTTCGGTAGGATGAAGTTGCACAAGGTAGCTTGAACCAATCTAACAATTTATCACTAGTCAAAGGGCAACAGCGCAACTCCATTCTCTCTCTCGGTCCTCATTCTGGGGTCTGAGCTCCTGCTGCCTACTTTGAGCGATTTCTGGGGCTCACTGGACTGCTCTAGAAAGCCAACTCAACTCATAAACCTGACAGAAAAGTAAACCGAGGCTGGGGGGAACAAAACAACCACCACCACTCCCCAGCACACACAAAACCTCAAAACCAGAGAGCTTTCTGCTAATCAGTCAGAGCTGACTTCTGACTTGACACAGCAGGGGGTATGGCACAAGAACCAAGCGGTTGCAGAGGGCAGGACATCACACGTGAGCAGGAACAGGGAAGAGTAACATCTTCCCTTTTTGGCATTAATCAGTTACTAGAACTGGTTCAACCATTTTCGTTGCACTTTATCCCGCCTTAAATTACACTGCAACATTCACTCAGTTATTTGTGCATTTAACTCTGAATTTCCTGTAACAATTAAAGTTAATAATGTTTTGGTACTGGTAACCTACACGAAAAGCTAAATAACACCAACATCAACACATTTAAAAACCTGATAATTTCCAAAGTTATAGAACTTTACAGCAGTATATGGACACAGAAGCAACTCTAGGTTGGCCCAAGTTTCACAACTTCAGACAGCAGTTATCAGGTTACTCCCAATTCCTCAAGCACCACATCCTGACTGCTGCCATTTTAACTGGAATGTATTTTATTAGACTCCACCAACAGATAATCATCTCCTCTCCTTAATTCATCAGACACATCCTGGAAAACAAAACCGGAGATACTCTTTGTCTATGCAAAACTAAAATGGTGAGTGGGTGTTTGTAGCCACACCTCAGCACTGCTCCCACCCTGCTGAGGCCTGCTGAGAGGTTCTGTGCACAATAGAGTTAATGCCGGGAGCGTTCATGAAAATTAAGGCCTTACTTTCAGGAATTTGAATTTTGTCATAAGAGCAGCAGCAAGAGAACAAAGCTGACAATTCAATCACTTTCTCACCAGTATCCATGATAGCACACTCCCCTCAATGTCACTGAAGACAGAGAGAAAATGCAAACTGCTCTGGAGCTTCACATTGCGAGTCCCTTATTCCTGAACACAGCACATGCCTACCAGAAAGAAAAATTACCATCAAATATTTTTCTTAGCTGTTCCTAATTCTTGCATAAAAGCAGACAAGGAAAGAATTGCTTTACTAACTCTTAGCACCTCAGGAAGAAGCAACAAACTGAAGAGGAAGCATAAAGCCTGACTTTTCAGGATTTTGCTTTCTAATTGGATTTCTGATATCAAATAAAAGGTAAACATTAATATTAGCTTTTTTTTCTTTCACTAGAGCACTTGTTACACCTCCTCCTCCCCCCCGCGCCCCGTTCTCTGATGTTTAATAATAGTTGAGGTCATACTTCAGTCTTTCCCGTTTAAGAGATTTAATGGTCACTTGCCTTTAAATGGGCCACCCGTTTTCATAAAATGTACAGCAACTTGAAACAACTATGTCTCAATTTTGTTTGAAATTGGCCAAGAGGTTCAAAGGTTACTAGGATTCTCAGACAGTACAACTGTGTAAGTTACATTTCTTTAGGAGACCAACTGAGACATATTGCTCAGATTCAACTCCAAGATCAATGGAAAAGACTGGACAGGACAGTTGGAATTTACAAATATGAGACATGAACAGAATAACACAACGATATATTCAGGAGGGAAAAAAAAAAAGTCAGAAATGGAGCAACATTCCCCAGGTGACTGAAGCAACATATATTAATCTGAAAATAATGGGATCTCTCATCACACATGTTCATGCAGGCGGCAATCTCACAGAAGGGATTTCCTCAGAACAGTACATCCATTACTGCATATGTGAGCAACATAGAAGAACCATACCAGTAAGCTCTGAACACATACTAGGGTCTTTCCCCTTAACTTGAGAAAGATAATTACATTATAGGCACTCTGCAAATAAAAGGAGAGAAATTAACTTTTACATAGGACAGCTTTAAAAGGCCTCTTTCAAAGAAACAAAAAGGAAAAGTTGGCAAGTGAAGATAAGCAGAGACAAATGGTAGAGGGTAAACGCACCAAATCCAGAGGACCACCTCCAGTGTTCCTTTTAAGGATCAAAACAAATAAATAATACACAAAAACCAAAAACCAGCATCAGAGAGTCCTGGGCAACCGGCTCCCGGTGGTCCTGCTGAGCAGGGTGGCTGGACCAGATGACCTCCAGAGGTCCCTTCCAACCTCAACCAGTCTGTGATTCTGTGATCAAGTTGCTTTTACATAGAGACCACTTTGGGTTTTTTTTTGCAACTATCCTTTTAATTCTGTTTAAATAGCAATTAAGACACACACAAAAAAAAATCAGATATAAGCTACTGCACTTCAAATTTTAAATCTATCAAAAAATAAGGTGTTAGGAATCACCAAAATACATTAACTGCCCCGCCCCCGCCCTCCCCCTGCTTTTAGGGAACATCTTGTAGGGTTCTAATTCTCACATCTCCCCTAAAACTGGCTATTCTGTAAAAATATATTAAAACTAGAAGTCAGCTGCAAAACTCTACAATGGTAACAAACTGGTCCACACTCCGAAATTATTATTTCAGAATGTTTTAAAAATGTGGGGGTTTAAGTCACTTAATCCTTTTTTTCACATCCCTGCTTATATTATTTTTAGTATATCTACAGTTTTCAATCTCAAAACATTTTTCCTCCCAAACATCAGACAGCATTTAATGGATTATTTAAGTAGAGACAAAACCAGTACGACTTCTCCATAACACCATCTAAGGAAGCTTCAGAATTCTATGAGTGAAAAGCGAAAGACTACTTGTCTTCCTGCATTAAATAAAAGGAGTAAATACCCTTTTTTGGCATAAAGCCAAACACACTATCAGCAGACATATTTTTCTTTACAACACAAAAATGCATTGGCCAGTGCAAATACACAAGGGGGTTAAAATAGCACAGAGACTGGGAAACTAGATAGTTAAATGCATATTATGATCAACTGGTAAAAATCTTTATTTCTACAGCTAATATCCCCAGTCAAAAGCAAATAGCAATGTGGTAGTTCAAATATTAAAAGAGCAATACAAAATACTCTCAAATGAAGTCATTTTTCTAAAGAATAACTATGCCATTCCTCCCACACACAGACTTGCAATCTTAGATGTAATTCTATGCACTATTCAAATGCTGCAGCTTATTTCCCAGAGGACAGTAACAAAATGATTTTTTTTTTCATATTTTGAATAAAAATGCAAAATTCAGAGTTAGATTTTCTTCACCCACGCAAATCACAACAGCACACTTAATCCTAAGGAAGACATGTAGCCTACAGTGGTCTATAAGAAAACTGGAACAAAAAATTCCAATGTATAAACAATAAAGGGAAAAAATCTAAGTTGACGTTCTGCATTGTTCTGGGCATACTAGAGCTGATCAGTATGATGCAGCACAGGAAGTAAGATTCTCTGCTGAAAAGCCAAAAGAGAAATATGCTTAACCTTATTAGCTTCTCCTGACATCTCTTCCTCTTTTAGCACATAATGCATCACAGAGTCTACTCTGCCGTGACTGTAAAAGCACTTACTTGGAACACTGATTTCTCATCTTTATTCTGCAGCTGTAATAAAAGTCCGAAAACCCTGTTCCAGACTGCTTTTTCTGGCTAAACAAGGAGAACCTTCTTTGCTCAGGGTGTCTGAGGCTCTTAGTAACAAGCAGAAGAAATGGAGTCTAAACACAGAGGCTATTGAGAAGGAAGTTATGGAATACTCACTTCTGGCTCATGCCCTGCTTGATTTAAAAATCTATCCAAAAGCAGTACTTCCTGAAAAACTGCCCTTTAAATGAGTCTGTTTATGCAATATGTAAGCTTACATGCACTTTCTAGGAATAGAAACATATTGTTCAAGGAAAGTATTGACAATACCAACTCTAGCACACCAGCTGAAGGGCAGATTTCTGCTTTCCTTTACTGCAGTTCCTCAATAACTCATTTGAGATGCTGAGACAGAACTAGCAAGTTCCTTTGTTTACAGATTATGAAGTACTTGTTCATTCTACCTACCTCATAGAAATGCTGAGAAAGCACCTATGTGAACACAGCTGAACAACAAATTTTCACGTAATAAAACACCGTATCTATGAGTTACACGAAAAGATATTTCACCAGACATACAGAACCATACTTTGGTTACACAAAGTACTAAAATAGAGCTTAAAATCCAATAATCTGTCCCATTCCTTTCAGCCATCAAATGCATGCATTTAAATGTAAATTTTAAAGCCATTACATATGCTTTATTTAGTGAGGTGCATAGCAAAGACTGCTTTGAGCAGAATTTGACCCTAATTTTGTGAAAACAAACACTTTCCTGCACAAATAGGACATTTCTCCATAGTCAAATGTTATACACATGTATGAAAACACAATATACACAGGCATTTGCACATACAAGCAGAACATTCACAACTGCACATATTCATCACTAAAAATTGGGCCTTTGAATGCTATGTACTGCAATGAGTGAGAATGCAAGGAGTGTATAAATATACGTTTACACAGTATAAATAATTTATGCCCCAAATTAAACCTCTGTTTACATGGTTTGACACTAAAACCATTAAACCTTGTCTGAACCACCGTTTTTCATCATAATTCCCCACTAACAGCAAGAGAAGGAATGAGGTAGAAGTGAGATACATCAATAACCAGCAGGTATCAAAACTTTCCATTGCTGCAACAATTGCAAAGGTAGGAAACAAAGAAACACATCAAGTTCGTATGTGTTTTATCTACAATCCTTTAGAATCAATATGCTAAGTTTGGGAAACAATTTATCTTAAACGCATCGGTAGGTTCACACTAAAGACTTCACCCAATCTGTGGTGAGGATTCCGGAAACACTGGATTACTTTAGAAGTGAGGAGTTAGGAGCTTACCGGTCGCCGCCGGTCAGAGGAACCAGACTGCCAGAACTCCAGAAATTAAAACTTGGGTATTCCTGAAAACTGTCCACGCTGCATGAAGAATTTCTTAGGGGCACGCATCTGACCATGACAGCTCCTCTTACAGTCTCTACCCATGTTGCACTCTCTGAGCGATCTGCATCAGTTCGTAACCACAGTGGCACTTTTAGAACACATCAGTTCTCTCTGAGGTCGTTACGGTTATTCTAGAAGCATTATCAGAACTAGTTATAACCAAACATACTAAAACTCAGTATGGATTGTGTCTCAGCTCAGTACGGTTATATGTCACTCTGTAAGTATGCTAGAACCCTGCTGAGTAGTCTTTAGCTATCTTCATAGAGCACGGTACTAGGAGAGAGTGTTTTGTTCTGTTTTCTTTTTGAGAAACCTCTAGCTCAAGCAGATGTGTTAGTGCTCTCATATGCACATATTCATAATGGATAGGTTTCTCGGCTCATCTTACTCTGTTCTTAAAAACTTATACTATAATCCGATTTAGTCTTTCTGCACAGAAGGATCCAAATGTTACAAGCACACACACACAGCAGATCAGAACCATTCTGTTTTAAAATACTGCTTAAGAGTAGTTTTCACATACGTTGATTTAGATTAATACTAATCGATTATATGCAGAAACTTCCCATTTTACAACACTAGCCACCAGAGAATAAGATATGGTCCCCAGCTCAGCCCTTAAATCAAGCTTTAGGATGACTATCAAAAGGATTCTGGTGAAAGTATCTGCTTGACAAACATTTTAAGACTGCCAGACATATACATCAGCTGTATGATGTACCATAACTGCTTGACCAGTTTAACTTCACCCAACTGAATCTAAACTCAGCTTGTCTCATGAATTAACATCAATGAGATATACATTAGTTTCTCATTGTATTAGTCCGTTATGCAGATGACGTAACTACACTTCACAGACATTAAGATAGTTTAAACCACTTGGCTAAAAGATCATTGCATCACTACACCTGTAGAAAAACATGCTCCCCAACGTAGAGCAAGCTCAGCGCTCTTCCAGTTACATTTACTGATACCAGAACAGGTGCCCAGTATAAAATATTTCTAATATATCTGTAAGAATGAGAATTGTCTTTAACTAGAAAAACTTGTATCACTAATACTTAAGAGTTAAATGATGGTCGTGTTGAAAACTACAGATTTGCCACTGCTCTCAAAGTGGACAGGACTGCTCTATCCCGAGTGCCAACATTTCTTATACATATATATATTTGTGGCTTCTATAATGATTAATTTTTCCAAATGTAAGAAAAAAATTGTTAATAAAGGGTGATTTTCTCATTGTGAAGATATTGATCAAGAAAATCACGGTGTATTTTATACAGAAAAATAGCAAGTTAAGCATTTCTTAGTAGCAAACATCTAATCCTACTTTTTTATATCAAAATGTTTGGATTCTTGTCACATACATTTTTAGCATAATAAAAAGGTAATGAGCTACAAGTGGTATTTAAACTATATTAGTAAAAATAATTTTAATTTGAATTAAGACAGTTGAACTACCCCTTACAATTGTCTTTTTGTTATTATCTATATTTATTGCTAACTTAATACTTTTAGCATCTTCTGAGAAAATTAATGAGACTGTGCCTTTTGTTCAAGACACACAGCTTTTGGCCTCATTGCCAAATGTCAACCTCATTTGTCAGAAAGACAGCAATCACAAACATATTAAATTTCCACAAATTTCCCCAAAATTGGCAGCTGGATAAATGAAAAAGATCCGGTGTGTCCAGTGTGAGCTCAGCAGTTATCTGTTCTGCTTTGCTTGCTGAAAGGCAAATTGACACCTGTAGATCCAAACCAGCCACAGGGTATAATTAAGGAAAGTGAAAGATGAGTGACAGTGGGAAAGTTTATCGGACATGTGGTAGAAATTAAACACGTTGGCTAGGTGTTGGAAGGAAAAAGGCAGAAAGGATGTCGGTGCATGGCGGTATGCTGAGGGGATCTGAGTGTGAACTGGGGCAACGGTGGTGAAAAAGCTGGGTCATTATCTTAGGGACAGCTATACACAACAAAGAAGCCAACGGGGAGCCAGACTTCAGTAGTTCTGCCCTTTTATCCAGTAACAGCTTTATGGTTCCCCTGTTCTTCTGCTAAAGGAGAAGAAAGAAAACCCACCCAAAAAAAACCGAACAACAAAACCCCCAAGAACTTCGAATTTTTAAGCGACGTTGAAGCGTTTACCAAAGCTCAGTACCGCTCGTGAGCGGAAGTCTGCCCGTTCCGCTCCCAGATACTTTTTCCTCCCCCAACGTCGCTGATCGCGAAATAGCCATTTTCGGGGTAGGAACTCAGATGACCTACTTCAGCTTGTCTGCTTGACGCGTTTAGCACCGCTCCGCTGTGAGCGAAGGCTCGCAGGCCGAGCTCCCCGACGAACGGGGCAGGCGGGATCGGAGTTAGAGACGTGCCGCCGCAGGGGCGCCCGGCTCGGGGCCGGGGCCGCGGCCGCA
>NW_008824468.1:623228-626722 GCF_000699105.1 Pygoscelis adeliae | reverse complement strand
CTTACCCCCCCCCCGGGCAAGAGCAACCCCTCTCCGGAGCTTGCTGAGCTCCTCCCCTGACGCCTGGCCAGCCGCAGGTGCTGCAGGCCGATCTCAGCTCCCTTCTCGCCACCGGCAGCCCGGCCAGCCGGCGTGGGGACCGGGGCACCAGAGCCCAACGGGTCAGGGCTGCCGGCCACAGGCGCTCAGCGTGGGGAACGTCAGCCAAGCATGGGATGAACAGGGCTTTGCCTTGGCGCAAACATCACCTCCTTGCTTTCCCTATCCTGCCTCTGCCTGGCAAACCGCGACTTTATTCTAAGAGCTGGACTAAGCGACGTGGACCTTCGGTTTGCCACTGCCACCCCCAAACCATTCGCCACCTGCTCCGTACCTCCCCATCACCTCCTATGTCAGTCGCCGCTTTAAATAGCAGGCCACACGCTGCCCTCCTCTCCCTGTTTATTGCCGTTCCCGTCCCCTTCGCGGCCTATTTTCAGCCTCTCGCTACCACCCCCACCCCATTCTTGATTTATAAAACAAGAGCGTACCTCCTCTATAGCTGCCACCCCCAAGCTGAACGTCTTTCCCACCTTTCACAGCTTCGCGCAATGAACCAGCTATTGCACGCACCGCTTCACAAAAGACTTCCCACTGCTATTCCCACTCTGCCCTCCCGCTGCTCCCTCACCGCCCACTTTTTCCACACTACAATCCACCTGCTCCCATTCACTCCCTCATCCCAGCGGCCTGACCTCGGCTCCACTCCACGCTACTGCACCTCATCCGCTCGCTCACGCGGTACAGGTGCCCCATCGCCCCAGCCACTGTTTGCAAACCTGCTACTCGCGCGCTTACGGTGAAACAACCAACCTGTACGTACTGACTCTGCCAAGACAGCCACCGTTCCTGCCGCCTAAGTCTCAGAGGAGAGACGTTCTCTCCCTTATCCATAGGATGCATCTTCTGCTGTACCAAGCGCGTACCCGCCCACACCTCGCGCTTCAGCACAGAAAAACTGGAGTAGAAAGTAAGTTTCTCGTGCACAGAAATGATACAAACAAAACTTCGTGCATCCTTCTGCCCTCTTCAGGTGTTTGACCTTCACAGGCCAGTGAGGGCGGAAAAAGCTAGCAGGGCTGTTTTGGTTTTACCTGACTGTCATTTCGCTGTTTGCAGTTTGTGGCAAGCTGAGGTGTAAGGCGATCTTCAGGTCTCTCCTACACACTGCCACAGAAGACGACCTCAAACCTCACCAAAAAAAAAAAAACCCAACAAAAAAGCCCGACAGCTTTGACATACTTATTCTCAACATTTAAAAGCACCAAAAAAAAAAATCTCCTTTACATTGGACAACTGAAAAACCAAAATATGTTAATAACACCTCAATTCTAATTTCCTAAATAAAAACGTGAGTGTTAAATTTGGGCCCTCGACAACGACCAGCGGCATCAACATTACCTTAGTTAACATTAATTTACATAGAGGTTTGGGCTGAATCAGGCATCTGTACAAAGTCGGTTACTAAGTAGTTCCCGCTGGCTTAAACGAGACTATTGCAATGAGTAAAACACTGGACATACGTTTCTGAGTTATATTAATACACTGTTTACCATTTCATTTGAGTAATTTTAAACATTTAATTTATACGTATATGCATAATGTACTTGACAACTCCTAGAAATGTTTTTACCTACTTTAATTAGACATCTGCAGTCTTCAGACTTTCCTGGCTTTTCTTCGCACCACAAATATTCCCAAATACAGTGAACCAAAGTAACAAGACTATCTCAGAGTATGTAAAATGTATAATCTCATTGTTAAAATAGGAGCAACGGGGTCTGGGTTGTTTTTTTTTTCCAGATTCCTGACAGAGTTCTTGGCAAGGATTAAATCCTTTCTAAAGGCTGCTGCAAATGTGACAAAAACTGTTTTCTTAATTTTACATTGCACTGCATTATTGCATAATTTAAACAGCTAAGTAACTACGGAGTCTAGTATTTTCAGTTCATTTTCATAAAAGAGTGATTATACGTGCCTGGACGTCGAGGCAACTACAACCAAGTATTGCATCATGTTCCCACTATACTTTGTGTATCTCGGTCATAAGCATCTATCGTTTTTCCCGGAAGTGACATATCTTATACAAAATTGAAAACATCATGTGGCCTGATGAAGATTAGATACGCAAATTTATTTTCCAGACCAATGTGCAAAATTATTGGGTTGCAAGACAAAATACATTTTGTCATTGGCAACACCATTGTACATACTGTAAGGTTTCTTACCACATTTTCACGTTCATTTCTTAAAAACAAGAACACTGGCAATGCATTTGCTCTAGGTATATACAGCAAAACTCACTCCTAGCTCTTGTATCAGGAAAGAATGGAAATAGCAGTATCTGCGAAAGCAGGATGTGACAAGCATTGCTAAACCAGACATACCAGTTTTACACAGATTTCCATCATCGCATTTCAACCGCACGGTCGTCTGCTCCAAACCTGTTTTTTTGACCCAGGCAGTTAGCCAGGCAAAATCTGAGAACCATCACATTTTCCAGCAGGTAAAGCCACCGTTGATGAGTGTGCATGTATTTGACATAATTGGTTACTTACATTGAAACCTGTTTCTCTGATCATAGAAGAAATCCTATTAGTAGCAACAACCTCCATGCCTTTAAGAAGTTTCCATGAAGGAGAAGTCAATTCAATTTTCCACGGGGCAGGGTTGTGAATTTAGCCTTTAGTCTCTGTCGAACCTCTAAGCTGGCTCTCATCACTGGATCAGGGATTTTATTAGATTTTTAAAGCATCTATGTCGTACCCAACTCTGAAAACAGCACGCATTTGGCGGGGTTTTTAGCTGTTTGGTACAAAAGATTCAAGCTGTGCATATCTTGCGGGAGGGTCTTATATGCATACGGTCTCTGTAACACTCACGTACTACATACTTACACATACTTATGTACGTGGTACACTCAGCCTACAAAAGACAGTAACAAGAGAAAGACTGAAATTCAGAATCTTATCAGGCTGATGGCCAGCAGAGATTACTAACATATGCAGAGTGGCATTTTACTGTTCAAGCAGATAAGCTGATCAGACCTCAAATTAGATATGCTCCTTTCCAGTACAAACAAGCGTATCTGGCTTCGATTTTACCCCCATCTTCCTTTCTGCATCACACCCACTCACTGCCCCAACTAAACCTACACTGTCATGCTGTTAGACATGCATCAACATCTGTTATGAACACGGGATGAATCTCCTTTTTTTGGTGTATCTTTCAACCAAACTAGGTCCCCATCCTGACCACCCTACCGAAGCAACGGCAGTATTTTACGTATGTGGTACGCACAGCACAAAGTAACCGCGGGCCCAGCCGGCCTGTCGTAGACAAAAGACAATCCCCTTTCCAGAGAAATACGTCGGAGCGCGGATTCCCCAGACATTTGTTCCAGCAGCAGCAACTGAGAGCTGTGTGTAAGACCACCCGCACGTACTCCCTAGCGG
>NW_008824468.1:589243-622441 GCF_000699105.1 Pygoscelis adeliae | reverse complement strand
TAGCTGTGAGTAGGCGCGGGGCCGAGCGGCGGCGCTGGGAGCAGGTTAGGCTGGTCGCAGCGGGTTTGGGTTGGCTGGATGAGGCCTTTCGCTTGCTGGTGAGGTGGGCTCGAAGCTCGGCGGGTTGGCGTCCCGGCTTTGCGGGGGAAGCCTTTGTGTGGCAGTGGTGGAGACCTGCAGTTTCCTCCTTGTAAGGGCTGTCCTGCTTAGTGGTGTTAAAGGCTCTTTCCTCTCCGAGGTGGTGTCACAAATTGGCGTTCTGTTCCCGAGCGGGCTAGATGGATTGGTTGCCAGCCCCATCTTGGTTGGTCTACCGAGGAAACTTTCTTGGCTGCCAAGAAAATCAGTTGCAGTGGTCTCTTGCTGTGGTAGTCTTGCCTATTAAATGTCTTGCCTGGGCTGCTTCACGTATTACACGTATATGCAGATAAAACCAGTCGAAAATCCTATTGCTGCCTCCCTGGTTTTCAGCAGCCTAGAAGAGCTTATTTGTCTTTACAGTAATAATGTTTGATATTCTTGGGGTTTGAGCACAAGAATTCTTTTTGTGTTACAGCTAAGCATGTTGATACTCGTTACTGAAGCGTGTCACTAATTTCAAAAAATTTCTTTACTTCCTTTCATTGTTGACCATGGCATTTGCCAGTCAGAAAGAGCACAGATAGGCCTAGTTGGGAGGTCAGTAGGAATTACCTTTAAGGTCTATTCTCTACTTTTTCAGTTGGCCCTTGAATGCTTACAATTGACTGGAGCTTAGAGCTGAACTTAGCCTTATACCAGTCTTGAGGAAAAAATCGTATGCGTGCATAATTGTGTGCACCAGGAACAATTCTCTTGATGACAGGATTTGCATCATGCTTACGTGCTTGTCACCCTACTAGATGGTGCCATCTGCAGGTCATGTTCCCATGGTTGACTTCAGTGCGCGTAGTCATTTTAAGTTAGATATGCAAGAAATATAAATTGAATTGCCTGTGTTAGGTGGACAAAACTTGTTTTGTATTGAATGTGAACATTTATTCATTCACTCATGAGAATAGAATGAGTGAGCTTACATTTTTACACAGATGTGTTTATTTGATTGTTATGCACAGAACCTGCATGTAACAGTGTAAACAGTACATGATTTAATGTCAATTAATGTGTGTGTGTGTTATTTGTATCTTAGCAAAATACTTATATCCTGTCCTGCACTGAGGACTCTTTTGGCATTGTGAATTTTTTCTTGAACTGAGCTGCTCATCCATATGAATTCAGTGCAGGATGGAAATTAACTGTAAATAGTTTCAAAAATAGTACAGAGGAATATTTCAGCGGATTTCAACATTTGTCTGATATTTGGACAAACAACTTTAAAAAAAAAAACAAACCACCAACTACTCTTTCAGAGTTGTCTTTTTAACTATACAGAATGTGTTTCTAAGCGCTTTGATTTGCCAGGTGCTACCAGTTGGTTCATGTAACAGTCTATTTAGGACAGCAGAATTTTTGTCTGGTACCTAAAGTCGAAATAACAGTATTTGAGGAAAAATAGCCATTTAAAGAAAACAAAATTAAATCCATGACGCTAATGAAATCTCTGGACTTACTGACTCCAAAGTGTTAGTTGTAATTATATAGTGACTGTAATGGAACCTTATACCAATTAAACAACTGTTTATTGACAAACCTTTGTTTTTAAAACATAGGTGCAGTTCACAATGTAGCCCATGGCAAGTTAGTTGAATTTGCCTGTTATGTGTAATTTAAGTTTGGAGGTAGATAAGGGTGGTTTTTGTGCGTTGGAGCTTCTTTTGAGTTTTGTTTTGTTTACTTTCATCTTTCTTTAACACCTTGAGCCTATACCAATTTACAGTCAGTGTTTTGATTTGCAACCTATACTTATTTACAGTCAGGATTTTGTTCACTTTTTGTCCTATTTCACATACTTAAAAGACTGGAATGCATATCTAGAATTATTTTAATGCACTTGGTTGGATTTTGCCGAAGAGAACTACTGGATAATTTTTAAGAAAATACATATAGTACTTTCTAAACTTTTAGATACAAGATGAATAAATTCTAAAATCTCCCTCATACAGGATGTTACCAAGTTGACACCTCTTTCACCAGAAGTCATCAGCAGACAAGCAACAATTAATATAGGTAAAAACAAACTTCTAAAAAAGAGGGGGGCATTCATGTGACTCTTTCTGGTGCTCATGCACTGGCATATGGTACCTATGTGACAACATTTTTAAGAAATTCTTGCTGGAACAGACAGTAATATAGATATAGTGTTTTTATTATAAATTTTGTCAAGATGCAGGAGGAGACTTGTCAAACCCTTTTAACTTGAAAAGCACTGATTTTACTTCCAAGAACATTGTTGAATGAAGTGGGGAATAGTTGCTAAAGCAAAGTGTATTCTACCGTAAAATTAAGTATTGAAATGAGTTTCATGAAAATGCAAAGGTCTGTCCATTGGGAGCTCAATTTAGGGTCTTGTTTGTTTAAACCCATACATGCTTCTGATGGGAGCTCTGGACTTAATGGCTACAGAGAGTTTTTGGGATAATTATGTGTTGATCATAATGGAACATTGCACAAAATTAAACAGTGGTTTATTGACAAACATTTGCTTTTAAAACATAGGTACAATTGGTCATGTAGCCCATGGAAAGTCGACAGTAGTCAAAGCTATATCTGGAGTTCATACTGTCAGATTTAAAAATGAACTGGAAAGAAATATCACAATCAAGCTGGGTTATGCTAATGCAAAGGTGAGTCATATCTACTAGCAGATATGTTGCTAGTATATTTCAGGGTGGATGTAAGCTTATAAATAACTAACCCTTGATGAATTAAACTTTTTCTCAATTTTTAAAAATTACTTACAGATTTACAAGCTGGATGACCCAAGCTGTTCCCGGCCAGAGTGTTACCGATCCTGTGGAAGCAGCACCCCAGATGAGTTCCCTACAGATATTCCTGGCACCAAAGGGAACTTTAAACTAGTCAGGTAACTGCTGTAAAATTAATGGTATAAATTGTGTTTACTCTATGTGTACTTCCTTTTACATAACTGAAAATAGTCAGGATTGAGCTGCAAGCTGAATGAATTGTTATGGCAGACCACATGTTCTTAGATGCTGGACACCCCTGATCTAAGGTGTCATCTAAACTGCCTTGTTTTTATTGGTCGTGATGCACAGTCCACAGTAGAGCACAACTGTGTCTCTGTCATCGGGTATTTGCAGGAGACTGAAGTGAAATTTTTTTTTTTTCTACTATTAATTAAGTACATTTTAAAGCCACTAGAATGAGAACTAATGTGGACCATGCAAGCACATCTTTAAAATTCCTTTCTGGAGGCTGATTTTTGTTAAACTTTTCTTCCTAGAGGCAGAAAAGTTTTCAAAGTTCTTAAAATGAATCTATGAAAACCTGATACTTAATGTGAGATCAGGCCTCTGAGTGGGGGCCAGGTGTCCTTTGTTTACTTCATTTCTAAGAAAGCATAGCATGCTCATTATGCAAGCGTAGTAACCACAACAGTGGTTAGATGGGTCTTTGCAATGATTGCTCAGATGAGAGTAGTCACAAAGACTGTTGTACGACAAGATTCCGAGTTCATGCTTATGTGTAAAATACACGTACTGTTGTAATCACGTATTTCCTTCCTTTCCTCAAATTCCCAGTAGACCACTTGTTCTAACAATAACTTCTGTTGGAGTGTGACAGTCATGCAGCCATTGTTAAACTATTGGCTAAAAGCTTTGGATTCTTTATCTTACTGTTTATTTGGTTATAGTAGATTTTTAACATTGTCTGCGAAGCAGCAAGTTAGTCCCTTGCTTTTTTGGTGGCATGCTACAAGGCAATAAGTTTTCTTCACTGAATAGGTTCAGGCAAGAATGTAGTGAATCAATTATTGCGGTCTGCACAATAAAATCATAAGGTTCGAAATAAGAGCTGTAACGTTGTCTCTAGATAAATCTTGAAAGTGAAATGCAATTATAATAGAGTAATTAAAGATGCATAATGTCCTAAAATTGGAGAATGGGAGACGTCTTTTAAGAGATAAGAGAAATCCTTTGGTTTGTTGTGTTTGGTTTTTTTATTATTCTGGTGCATTTAAATCTAGTCTAATTTGCAAGTAAATTTGTGTAATATTAAAGCAGTACCTAGTATGGATATATGGTATCGAATCTTAAAACTCAGAAAAACTATTCACTAGCCGTTCAGTAGTCTTTGTGTTCTTATGAAAATACTTTCAAGATACTACTCAGCATCTGCCTTGAAATGTTTATTTTATCTATCTATTTTAAGGATGCTTTTAACCTTTGTGTCTGCCTAGCCACTCATAAATCAGTCAGAGAAATTGTTGATAATTGGCTTTTGGACTTCTTTTTAACCTTCTTCTACAACAGGCATGTCTCTTTTGTGGATTGTCCTGGCCATGATATTTTGATGGCTACTATGTTGAACGGTGCAGCAGTAATGGATGCAGCTTTACTGTTGATAGGTAATGATTGCTACACAAAAGCAGAGCTCTATTTTTTTAATATCATGAAGCAACTTTATATGGGTTTTAAAATTTAGTGGGGCGGGTGAGCGATTAAAACAAATGAATGCTTTTGAGATGTGTTAAAGAAAATTAAGTTACGCTATAACAAAAATGTACCCTAACAAGGTGGGGGTTTTTTAAACATAGCTATATATACTCGTTAGTCTGGTAGCTGGCCCAATTGATAGATTAGTTGGCAAAGACGAAACCTTGTAGTGGTATAGTACTGTAAAATTTATATCATTTTATGGAAATACATTAGCTACAGGTATATTTTGAGTTTCTCTGAAGCTTCAGTTTGCTTTAAATACATAGCCTTAGCCATGCAAGAAAGTCCACAAAATCAATACCAACAGTAAAAACTCAGATAAATACGGACAAAATCGAGATATGGGAGATTTATCTCGATTCATACAATTTTTTTTCTGATCTGCAAATAATGGGAAATGAGTAAAACTCATTTTTATACGTCTATAGAACAATGTGGTGCGGTACAGTGATAAATAGCGATTATGTTACCTGGATAGGGCCTGTCAACAAACAAGAACAACAGCTTCAGATATTGTAGTTTAAATCGTCTGAGATAGCTGATAAGCTGTCATGCCTCCTGCCTGTTTAGGTCTAGAAAGTGTGATAGACCAAACTTCAAGATTAGCCACCATAATGGCACATCAGGACAAAGCTGGCTTCTTGGATGGCTGAAATCCAAAACATGCTGATAACTGCCCTATTCACCTACTTTATGTACTTATCGTGTGTTGTACAGTTTGGGGATCTTGGCATTTTTATGGCTTTGGTGATGAAAAAAAAACACCAAGGAATTTTAAGATATTTCTTTAAAGGTGAATTGTCCATTTTGCTACAGTCAGCACTGAGATGTGTAGAGACCTAGAGGATGGAATAAGTCAAGTAGACACAAGTTAGCTGTCAGTATCTTTGGAAATTTTAAATGTTTCTATTGGGAGCAAGTAGAATGAGGGACTCTAGCAACCTCTCATCTGTCATATATTGCGTGGGTGGGAAAGCCAGCACTTCTGGAGAAGAGTAGGTGCTTACTAACTTGGATGCTTCACGTGTAGCTTACTGAGAGCTGACTGTCTTTTTTTATAAAGACACAATGGAAAGTAGATGTCCTAACTGTAGGAGTTTTGTCTATCTTTGTAGTTTCTATATTGCAGTCACTTTTCTTCTTCCAGCTGGTAATGAGTCATGCCCTCAACCCCAGACCTCAGAACATCTAGCTGCTATAGAAATCATGAAACTGAAACACATTTTGATTCTACAGAATAAGATTGATTTGGTGAAGGAGAGCCAGGCTAAAGAACAGTATGAACAGATTCTTGCATTTGTACAAGGTAAGTTTTCAACAGCAGAAATCCAGTTAATGGTGGAAATTCTTCTGTGTTGGGACATGGACATAGTGGTTTTCTATATGTTTATAAAAAAAAAGCTTCCCCTGCTTAGATGATGCTGTTGTACATAGTCTGTTAATCTGAAAAGTAGACCATTGGAGTTGTACTTCTTACTCGTGTCAGCCTGCTTATGTAAAATAATGTTATGGCTGTTGGTCAGAGCTCTTGATGTGAAACTAAGAGCAAGAGCTCTTGTCTAGTAGCTTTCACTGAATTTGTGGTTTCTTCTTGGTATTGTCTCTTCTCGGATTGTTTCTTTGCTAGGGATTGTGCTGCGATTTTACTGCAGCGCAGGAGAGAACGAAGCAGTACTTGTTAGGGGCACCTTGTAGGTATAAATGCGTTAGTTACTTTTATCTAATCACAAAAGATTGGTCTTTCATCTCTCTCTGTAAGTCCAGTTCAGGCAGTGTTATTCCACTCCGTCCATAAAGTTTCATCTTTCCCAGGAACTTCCACTGTTTTCCCTGCTTATCTGCTTTGGCTGGGGTATGTGAAAAGCTGCAGAGCTAGATTGTCACCATCAAAAGTAGCCAATGGGTCTGTCTGGGTTTTTTTTTCGTAAGTTCAGAATTGTTGCCTTGCATAAGCAGTTCATACATAACAGCTATGTCAGAGTGGCTTGATGTGTAAACTTGGAGTTTGTAAGAACTGGAGTTATCACAAGAAATGTAGATATAATTAAATAATATTTAACAGGCCTTGATAAGTAAATGCATCCTTCCATAAAATTAGGATTTTTCTAAAATATGTAATTCTATTGCAAAACTTAGAAAACATATATCATTAAATTGATAGGAATTTTAGTTTGTCAGAATGAAATCTGACTGTAAAATTAATACTGATGTATCAAACACTGAGATATCCAATCTCTCTGAGGAAATTATCTTGAGAATATTTCTGATCACGATGTAGGAAGTGAATTCTCCTCCCTTAGAGCAGAAAATTATCTTGCACAGTGTTCAGAGAGCAACTGTAAAGGCCTTCAGCACACAGTTATCCAGAGGCAACATGAGGGTTGTTTCAGAGTGCCTCAAAAAGTAGGTCTGGCTGGTTTGAGCTAAAATGTTGAACGGAAGGCTAAAAGCTCTGATACTTACTGCTTTGGGAAATACACATAAAATGTGCCTTGAAATTCATTAGTATTTTTAGCACTGTAGAGCACTTGGTCATGTTGCTGTAAATACTATATTAAGGCTTGATGTTGAACTTGATTTTGTTTTAGGTACAGTTGCAGAAGGAGCTCCAATAATTCCAATCTCAGCACAGTTGAAATACAACATTGAGGTAGTTTGCGAGTATATAGTGAAGAAAATCCCAGTCCCTTTGCGAGACTTCACATCTGAACCAAGGCTTATTGGTATGTAAATGCTTAGGTCTGGGCTTTTGTAGCTAACCATTTACTATGTGTATCTACACTTAGAATAGCATGTTGCTGAATGCTCTAAAAGGAGGTAGGTTTAAAAGGAGCGCTTAGTGCGCTCTTAAAACTTGCGTATTTTCCGAGAGCTGTATTGTTTGTTCAGTTAATTGCTATAGTTAAATCTGTTTGAGGTAATTGCTGGGTTTTGTGTATATTCTATTGCACTAAAATGCAATAAAGATGAGAAATTTATCTATGTCTTAAAAACATTCCTTTAGTTGCTATGAATTTAAATTTAATTTAACAAAGTACTGACAAACTGCTGAATTTGAAAATTAAATTGTTTTCATGAAAATCTTAGAGGTAGCCTGGTTAGATTTTCTGTGTTAGTCTCCTGGATATAATTGTCAAAGTCTCAGTTCTTGTCCAGCATATTACGAAATTCAGTTCCACTACGATGAATCCATTTGTTTGTCCTTTTTTCCACATAAAACATGGGAGACCTACCAAACATGTTCAGAATGCATAAAAATGGACTACATTAAAACAAGGTTCCAGTATTCACAATTGACATTGTGAATATTGAAGGGGTTTTGTAATATAGTTGATCAGTGCTTTCTTTTTCAGATACTGATCTTTAACTTCATTTCTGCCGTGCAGAAACAGTTTTAAAAAACACTTATGTATATGAGCAGCTTCAATGGTTTTGAGAATGAAAATCAACTATATACTTAAAAATTGGGAATAAAATATTCATCATATTTTGGTGTTCTTCCTGAATTATGTTTTTGTAATATTTATAAATATGTGTATACCTTCATAGGAATAGGGAAGCAGTCAAAGTTGCTAAAGACACTAATTCTTTAAAAACCTGATCTTAAATATAAACCTGGTTATGGTCTATTCTTTTCAGTAATTAGATCTTTTGATGTCAACAAGCCTGGCTGTGAAGTCGATGACCTTAAGGGAGGTGTAGCTGGTGGCAGTATTCTAAAGGGTGTGTTAAAGGTAACCTTTTCCCTCTCTTGTCCAGAGATTTGTAATGATAATAATGAGTATAGAGTTTTTGCATGCTTAGTACAAAATGAATCTGTATAATTGAATTTTTTTTTTAAATGAGAATACAGTCAGCTGGCACTTATCCTTTCTGTCTGTGCCTCATTTTTACTTTCCTGTTTTAAAATACCAGAACAAGAAACACTGATTTTTATTTTTTAAATATATTTTTGTTACTGTAGTCTTAGCTTTTGCTAATAATGATACTGATTTCATTTGCTTATAAAAATTGAGGGAGTTACTTTTTTTTCTGTCTTACCACTTTTACTTGCTGAATTATTGGGGCAAAGAGGGGAGCAAAAGAACTTTAAAAGTGTGTGGGTTCCCACAGGTCCCACTTCCCCATTTAAGTATACTGTATATTTTGATTTTTTATTTTGCTTGTGGGATACTGTCAATAGATGGAAGCTTTAAAAGTTGCTCTGCTAGACTGGAAAGCAAACTATAGCTTTGAACATTCAAACAACTTGTATTTTCTTTGTCTTGTGGTTTATTGATGCTGATCAGTTACACTGATAGAATTAACTCAATTTTTCTCAGTGCTGTGACATTTCTGAATGAAATGTCCTTTTAAAAAATTAAACTAAAATTTAAATGTTGGAGTTATTGCTGATAAAGATCCTTTGCTAAAGCAGTGTTACAAATTGTATTGAAAAGAAAATCAATTGTTCCATTGGCTATAAGATGCAGAGCTTTCAGTATTGTTCAATTTGCAGTAAACAGTGCAACAGAAGTCCTAGAAGTTCCACAGTAGCCCAGAACCAAGGACTTGTATAAATAGTAGATCTTGGGATAAGTAGGTCTTATCTGTGACTAGTGGTTAGCTTTATCTTCCTGTGAAACAACCAGTTAATCACTTTTTCACTTCTGTAATTAGGTGGGTCAGGAAATTGAGGTGCGGCCTGGTATTGTGTCCAAGGACAGTGAAGGAAAACTTATGTGCAAGCCAATCTTCTCCAAAATTGTGTCACTCTTTGCCGAACACAATGATCTACAATATGCTGCTCCAGGGGGTCTTATAGGTAAGAATATTCTCTTATGAAAAGATTTATTTCTTCATGCTTATTGAAAACACTTGGTTTCATTCAACAATAAATTTCAGTGTAGTAAACAAAAAGACTATGAGCCGTTTCAAATAATTCATATATGTAGAGAGACAACATGGGGGCGAAAATTAGATATTTAATAAATAATTTTCCTGAATGTCACTGGCCAGTGCAGATCAACTTGCGTTGTTATTTGTACTGGCTTTAACAGTAGAATAGTTCTTTATCTGTTTAGACAGAGCTCACAGTCTTGCTGACATTCTGAAAGTGCTGTGCAGGTAATAGGGAATTCCCAGTACATTCTCAGTTTGTTGGTTTTAGATCTCCTTCAACTATTTTAATACGCGAATGTGACAGCTACCTTTCAGTTACTCCTTGTGACTTTCCTTGTTGTGTTGTAGGTGTTGGAACTAAGATTGATCCAACTTTGTGTCGGGCTGACCGAATGGTAGGCCAAGTTCTTGGTGCAGTTGGAGCACTACCGGAAATATTTACAGAGCTAGAAATTTCCTATTTCTTGCTGAGACGGCTATTAGGTGTGCGCACTGAAGGAGACAAGAAAGCTGCGAAGGTCTGTACCCCGTCCATTTTTCCTGACTTCTCTTCTTGTGATAAATTCTATCAGTATATACGTTTTTTGATCTTACGTAGTAATTTTGTCTCCCTGTTCATATATGCTTGCCAGTAAACTTATCTGCTGATTTAATATTGTAGAAGAATGCTTTTCAGAGGAGTAGGAATTCATATCAGAGTAGTTTAAAGTAGCATAAAGAATTTGTGTCCTGAAGTTAGGTATTCTTCTAAACATACTGGTAGTTGTTTTCCTTTGCTATCAGCTTATTCATTTGTGCAGTAATTAGTTTTATGTATGTACTGATCTACTTCCTACTTACCTGCTTTTTGTAGAGTCTCTTTCTGAAGAACTTTTTAAAGCTAAGTATTTTTGAAACTTTGTAGTTGAAAAGAAATTGAACTTGATGGACGGCACAGTCTCATGTTCCGTGGTCTGTTTTACACCAATCAAATTAAAAGATCGTAGTTTTCCCTGTTAGCATTAAAATCTGTAAACTACTTCATGCAACAGTAAGTTAAGTGCTTCAGTGCTCTCTTTATCCTGTGAAATGAATTATTTTTTGAGAAATCATTTTGATGTATGTAGGCATAAGGGAAATGAGAATATCCAGATTATTTAAAAGAATGGTATAACATTCCAGTTTGTAGCAATATCTGAGACTGTTTACACTTTTAATACAGTATGCGCAATCTTCAGTATGTTTTGTAGAAAATGTAGAGAAATTCCAAGAAAGTATATCATACCAAGAACCTGCAGTTCTACATGCGCAACATATTTACGTATTTGTCCTTTCACATATAAACTTTATCCACTGACACTGTGTGTGTGGGTATTTATAGTTTTTGCATTTCTCAGCTGTATCTTTTGTTTTGTGGCAGGTAGGTAACAGAAGATACTCAATATTGTCTGTGGTATGTTTGTTTAAATACTAAAGCTTATGTTTCAGAGGTTTATATGTCTGTCTTCAGGTGCAAAAATTATCGAAGAATGAAGTTTTAATGGTAAACATAGGATCCTTATCTACTGGAGGGAGAGTCAGTGCAGTAAAGGCTGATTTGGGGAAGATTGTGCTAACTAACCCAGTATGCACAGAAGTGGGAGAAAAAATTGCCCTGAGTCGAAGAGTTGAGAAACACTGGCGGTAAGTTGGTGCTAAATTGGTAGAGTACCTGGTAGTTACATTCTTAACAAAAAAATACCTGGATCTGACTTTTTTTCTAGAATAGGTAAGTGTATGTCTGTTTTAAACATTCCTCTGGATTCTCCTAACACATTGACACCATTATTATGGGATGCTTCATTTCATTACTAGCCTCTTTTTAAAGAAGCATTACAATTGGGTAGATACCTATTAGTTAACAGACAAGGAAACATCTGAGGTTCATGGTTTGTTGCCAAAACTGCCGTGCCATAAATTGAGCTAACAGTAAGCAATCTTGGCAGAGCAGTTTGGACATTCTAGTAGTTAAGCCAAAGCCTGTCTTTATACATACCTAAGTCAACGGCGTTCTGCACGTGGAACTGTATGTGATTTCTAGTGCAACCTTGAAGTAATAGCAGGGGAATGGAGGAGGGACGTTCTAAGGTTCGAGTATTTTATGTACTATGAGCACAGAGGAAAGAAGAAAGTATCAACTGGATTGACCCATTCAGATTACAAATATAAAATGTCTGACTGCACAGAAGCATCTGGAGGCTGAAAGTGATGAGCAGAATTGGCTGATTCATTTTAATCTTAGTGCCATACTTCTCTTTAGATGGTTATGCATACTGTTCCTGTTGTGTTCCATAAGACTACATGAATATCATAAGAACATAAGGGTATTCAGATTCATTGACCCTGCACAGCTCTTGTAGTATAAGGGAACATAGCCATTTTTACAGGAAGTCTTTACTGTATGAAAAAGAACCAAGCTTTAAATATCCATGGATGCATGTTTCTTTTTCAGATCAACAAGAAACCGTAGGTAGGAATTTAGTGCTTGCTGTCTCAGAGCTAGCTGACAAATTAGGGAAGAGATTATTCCCTAAAAAAACCCAAGGAAAAAAAAAAACATGTGGGGGGGGGGGAGGGGGAAGACAGGACCCAAATTAAGTCAGGGAAAGCAGAAGGAAGAGGAGAAACTATTTATATTGGAAATGATACTTTTTTTTGAGCTATAGACTGACAGTCTGTGCAAATTTTAATGTGAGTTTTGTTGCTTCTGTAGGTTACTTCCCACTTGAAAAACATGACCAAATTTTGCCAAAAAGCCCACTTGTCTCTGGATTACGGGGTGGGCAGGTAGTGGCAGCCTGCTATAAAGATGCTGTTATTAAAAAGTTGCCTTCTGTGCTGTATTAAAAGGACAAAGAGACAACATAAGGAAACTGAAAGTTGAGAAAAGGGAAAGGAGGCAAACTGGGAAGAGCAGCATAATAAAATCCAATTGGAGTAAAGATAATGTACGGTTGGTACTGTGAAAAGGAACTTGTAGCCCGAGGCAACAGACTACTGAAAAGATGTAAGAAAGTGAGAAAGCAAGAGACAAAAAGGAGATATAAAATAGAAAGTAAATATGTAGAGGCATGGAGGTTTTAACAGTAAATGGCCAAGCAAACAGGATACACTAGTGATTCCAAGGAACAGTGAATTCAAAGGTGGTGGACTAGTTTCAACCTATGGATATGGTCCTAAAAAGTGGGAAGTGCTGGGCCTAATATACCTGGTTCCTTTTCTGGTGTCCAGAGACAGGCTCTGCTGCTTAGCGAACTAAATTGAGATGGACATGTGGTTTCTGTGTATCTCCTTGCCAGAAATTGGCAACATTTTAAAGACAGTTGTATTAATAACATGGACTGCCTGCTGATTGTGGAAATGGACATAATCTTAATTTCTTTTCAAAAGCGTGTTTTTCTGAGGCAACAGTGGCCTGTAAAAGGGGCGTTCATTTTAGTCAATATAAATAGTAGAACTTATCTGAGAGTTGTTACCTTTATAGCTTACGTGTTCATTGAGAGTTACAGCTCTGTTTATAATCTTACTGTCATCTTGTCTGAATTTTCACATTTTCATTTCTATTTGAAAGTAATGCAGCACTTCAGGCACAGGTGAAAGATCGAGCTGTGAATAGAGTTGAGAGTCCACCAATACAACATAAGTTACAAAATTTTCAAATTTTTAGTTTACTGTTCAAAGGTACATCCTTAGCTGATCACAAACATACATCATCCCTTTTTATTCTGTGTTTCCACTAACGAGTCTTAGATCTTGTAGGATATTTTGGGTGGGAGACAAGTGGAGAAAATTCAAAATGTGAGTACTGAAGGCATAAGCACGATAGAAGGATGTTGATTTATCCTGGATATTTCTGACTACTATTCTGACTATTATTACCTTATTAAAAGTGATATAAACTGTTTTTCTTTTTGCAGTTTAATTGGTTGGGGTCAAATCAGAAGAGGAGTGACAATCAAGCCAACTGTTGATGATGACTGAAGAACAAAAGAAAGTGCTTCATTTTTAAAGATGAAGTGCCTATTTCTATTTTGGAGGGGGTATATTTTCGCAGTGGAATTGGAAGCTATGCAAACATTATCTTTGAGTTGTATGGCTGTCCTTGTACATTTTATTGAATTTTACCCTCTTACTAAAATACTAGTCACTATCACCATTAAAAGTGTAAAACAATTGGCGTAGAAGTGGGTTTAATTAGCCACATTTTAGTAGAAATTAATTGTACATGTCTCATGGCATGTCTAATTTATGTTATTTTGTGTTTCAGATATCTGTTTAATATCAGTCAAGCAGCCCCAGTGTAACACACAAACCATAAATCTGGTATTGAAATAAAATATTGCTTATTTTCATTAATTCATACAATTTTTCTGAGTAAAAAGACTGCAGTGGTTGTTCAACCAGTACAAGAATTAAAAGCAAGAAACCAAACTCTTCTTGAAGACTAGTAACCTTTCTGCACAACATCTTGTTTTGTTTAGACGGCTGTTTACAACAAAAACTTTCTTCCTTAGTTTGTATGGTTCTGACTTTAGGATTCTAGCTGTATTACACTTTGTAATTAGGATGGCAATGTTGACTTGCTTAAATTTGTCACTTCCAATATTACAAGGAGTTTTGGTTAAACTCCCAAAGAAAAACTACAAGTAAACTGGATCTGAACTGGGAGTACGGTTTTTGACCTTATTTTAGAATGGATTTATGAAAGGAATGTGATTAATTTGAAACGTAGCTGTTTGTCATCGTGGAACTCTGTGTGGGTGACCTGAGAGCTCTTTATACAGTAGGAGTAAACTGCTTATTTCAAAGTGATATCGAGCAAATTTAGCTATGATCTTGAACTATAAAATATCTGGAAAAGGCTGTAGAAGGGAATGATTTGGGGGGAGGGGGGAGGGCATTCAGCATGAGATGAGGAAAAAGGTATAAAACCACTTTTGCTTAGCTAGCCTGAATCACACTCCTTAGGAGAAAACATAATGTAATAAACTTACTGTAGGGTGCTAATACTTTCATCCATTTAGGTTTAACTTCTTCATTTGTACTAATGTACATAGTTCTAGGTATTTTATATACTAGACTATTTAGCAAGTCATGCTACTCTCCATATTTTTATACAAAGTACAGCGTTAATTTTCAAAACCTGGTTTCATTTGTATTTAATATCTTCAAGGGCATTCTAAAGGTAAATACCATTTTGCTCATCAAAATGGACTTTAATGAAGCAACTTGAGTTTTGTTCTCGATTTTGCATTGTATTTTGTGCTGCTTTATTCCATCTACATTCTTGTACTCAGTTTCTCCATTTGTAAAGTACTTCTACCTCACATGGTGTTGAGACTAAATACATTAATTTTGTGTAGCGTTTCTCCTTTTTAAAAGAGAGAGGCAGCTATAGTTCTTCCCGAATCTCCTCGTACTTGACCAGTATACAATCTTAAATGTGTCTGTTTCAAAGACTGCATCTTCCATGCTTTGGAAGCTCATTTCTGTAACTGAATTCTAGGAACTCGGATAAACTTATGTCTTGCCTAGCTTGGGAGCGTGAGGGTGAGCACAAAAGAGAAAGTAAGCTACCGCAGAGTGCTAGGATGACACTACCACCAGGGTGAAATCTAGTCCAAAGAGTTCTTTCTAAATGCACTGAATGTATGGGTCTAATGATACAGCAATGCTGAAATGCTTCTGACAAATTGGTTAAGCACCCGTAGGCATTTTTAGGCATCTAGATATTTTGGAGATTGGGCCTTAATCTCTTGATCTGCAATTTAAAAAAATAGAAGTGCCATAATCTTTCCAAAACACTTAAAGTACTCCTTCACTTGGGTAGGTAATAAATGCAAAGTACTAGTGTTGCCCTAGTGCTAGGATTACTAGCCAGCTTTACATCCTTCCAGCTAAACAGCTGTAGGTCACTACTTAATTTAGGTCTAAAACATGATTTGATACTGCTGTAGTTGATTGCAACTACCTTTATTAGGTAGGTATATGTTACCAGTAACATTAAAGAATGCTTTATGAAAGTGTCTTGTTCCCTCTGAAATATTAAGTAATATTTTGTTTGTCTGATGGCGTGCACAGGAACTGGTGGGAACTAGAAAGAGAATAGAGGCAATGAAGTGCTAGGGTAGTGAATTTTGCTTCTGGCCCATTGCATCAGCCTGCTTTCTCAACGGCTCTTCCAGGCTGGGCTAGGGGTTTTTTTAGCAGCTGCAGCCCTCTCCCAAGGCAGTTTCTTATATTCTGAACTGTTCTCTGCTTCCTTCTGATGGTAGACTTCGGTTCATTGTTTGTGCACATATGCTGTGTCGTGCAGAAAAGAGTTGCCTAAGAGCGGGATGGTTGTTGCAGAACAGTGTGTCTGGCCCAAAGTCTGTTCCTGATCCTTCCCAAGAGAAGAAGGGAGGTTAGGAGCGTGTATAGGTAATCTGAGGTGTCAGCTATGATTTACATATGACATAAACAGTGTGCTATATATCCTGTCACATTGTGGCGGTGGGGGGAAGGTGTAAAGTGCAAAGTTCTTTTTTGCCACCAAAATGTTACATTTCCTCTAACTGGAAAGCTTTGACTGCTGGCATGAGTAAAGAATACTGGGAACATTTTGAGACTTCGATGAACATAAACACATCACTGCAGCATTGGAGAGCCAAGTATGAACAGTACAAGTGTAAATATATTATGTGCTGATGTGTCTGTATCCACCCACTCTGCGTTCACTGAATTGTGATGCTGAGATCTAGATGAATGACAGGAGAGAAAGAGATACCATGTAAAACTAAGGAAGTTGAAAATTACTTGGATTCTCTTGGCCAGGATGAAAATATTAACAGGTGGCTTGTGAGCTCTCTCACTTTACCAAGGATTTGATTCAAAGATGAAGTGATGATTTTTTTTTTTTTTTTAACCCTTCACAGGTCAGATTTAGCTACCTGAACATAGGTGTGCAGTTGCATTTCAGATGGGTTGGCTAGCCAGGGCACAAGTGCGGAATTGGCAGCTATCGCACTCGCCACATTCTGGAGCGGTGGCTGGATACAGTAGGGCATCTGAGGTGGCACCAGTACCTACACTTAGGTAACTGAATCTCTTCCAATAATCTGTCAGAACTTGGTAATTGGTTTTAGGAGGGTGCTAGAATCATGGTACCTCTTCACTACGGGGAGGGAAGTACGTCACCTTGGTAAATATTTTACAAAAGACTTCTGGTATCTAAGAAACCTACCAGACCAGTGTAAGCTAACTGAACTACTACATGTTTTGTTTTTATCAGCCTGTAATTGGTTCTGTATTAAAACTAATAAGAGACACTGGCTGTCTGTTATACCAAGGTTTGGTAACACTTTTTGCTGGTTAGCTCAAATTAAACAAGCTTCTTAAGAAACAGAGTTCTCCATTGTGTTTATCTGTGTCACAAATACTGTACTGCCCTGCAAACCACTCACAGTTAAAATTCAGGTTGGTTACCTGGTTTGAGTATAAGAAATTCGATTTTAAGGAAGCAAAGGTGGACAAAACTTCAAGTAGTTCTTCGCTTTAGCTTTTTGTAAATGCCAAAGCGATGACTGCTGTTTCACTTATTTTATGCATGGAAATGAGGTTATTCTTAATAAAAGTGGATGCTAGTTTCCTATAGTTTCTGATGGAACTGAAGTCAAGTTTAAAACTGAATAGAAACTATGGCAGGGAAGAGGGGGTGGTCTCCAAGGTCTGCATGCAGCCCCTGACCTAGGGTAGCTCTCCAGCACTGTGCTGTGTATCTGAGCCTTTGTGACTAGAGATTGTCCAAAAGCTGTTTTTCCGCTGAAGGTAGTCCTCTGGGTGTGTGGTTTGCTTTTTTTTTTTTTTAAATGTTTCTGCTTCCCATCCAGATGAGTGTGAAAACCTTATTAATGGAGCAAAACATTTTTTAAGAGCGCAGAAACACCGTATTCCAGACAGCACGGGTCACGTCTCTCCTTCACAGCAAGGACTTGCACCTCTCTTCCACATCCACCTAGAATGCTGAAGTCCTCGTCATTCAGGGTACCGCAGTTCATGGCATGGGACTTGGAACAACTGCCGGGACGCTACAGGGATTTGGAGGACTGGTGTTCAGAACTGTGATTCTAATTAGCTCCAGGTGGAAACTCAACTTACTCCAAAGTGGAACAAACACCCACAGGAGAGCTTGTTCAGTTTATTCCTCTTTCTTTTCTCCCTTCCCTTTCTCCCACTAGTTCTGTCCATGAAAATGAAAGGTAAAAGGGATTCCTTTACTGCCCGTCCCTATTTGTACAGAAGGTCTCACTGTCTTATAGACTAGCATCTAGTTAGTGACAAAAGACGTAGAAGTGTCTTTCCAGTGCCATGTTCCAAGTTCCCTTCCACTCAGATCTTGCTGTGTAACAGGCAAGGGAATCAATCACTATCTTAAATTTGCCATAAAGAAAAATGTAGGAAAAATGCATTTACTGGAATCTTGGAAATGAAGATCGGTCACCTAAGTAACTTCTGTAGAAACATGAACCTGCTAAAATTGGGAAGTGTCGGATTAATGACAACTGTGGTCATATAGCTGCTTTAAAGGAGCTGAAGTCTGGGTTGCCGTTGAAGCTTGGACCTATCCTGCTCCCGGATGCTTGTTCCACATACCTGTTGTATCAGCTCCAGTGCTTGTACAGATGTGCAGTGAATCAGATGAGGGAACGGGTTTGAATACTTTTTTTTTACTTTTTTTTTTTTTTTTTTTAGAAATGAGAGAAGCAGATGAAAGACAGTCTTTTCTGCTGGCAGCTTGGATTTAAAATGAAGTTGCTGTCATACAGTTTCAGGTGACAGGGAATATGGGAAATTCTATTTTGCTTTCCCCAGGTGGCCCATAACCTTTATGTTTCCTTGGATACATAATGTAACGTAAGACTCTGTATGTATGACTTTGCACTCTATCTCCATTAAACTAATACTACATCCCAGCCTGTGTGCATATATCAGTTCTATAGATCTGTTAAGTCACACTGATAATGCAGTTCGAGCCAGGATATTATAACTGTAATATTGTAATTCTAAGTAGTAAAAATGCAAGTGAATGATGGACAAAATAAACCCAAAACATCTCTGTTTCTCCTTCCCCCAAATTCTGGTGGTTTGCACTGCTTAATTATTTTTAGGAATTACTCTGGTGAGCTGCTTAAAGAAAGGAGGCACACCGGAGAGTGTCTGTGGAGCACCTGTGTTTTGGTTGGTTGTACAACGAGGAGGGTTACATGAAGAGAGCATTTCCCAGAGTTGCGGTGGTGGTGCTGTTAACAGCTTAGGTTGGCTTTCACAGCCCTGGTTTCACGAAAATGTGGGGAGAAAGAGTTATTAGCTTAATTTTGTATTGAAATTTTCTCTAAAGCATTAGTACATATATACTTAATGTTTACTTATACTATTGCATATAAGTAACACTACCTCACTAGGAAAAGATCAGTGATCAGGCTGTACAGAAACTAAATAGAGTAATTCTGTGATGCAGAAAAGAGAGAAAGCTAAGAGCTTGTATTTGTGCATAAAATGCTTATTGAGGTTCATTCTTTGAAGAAACGGCTACAGAACACTGAGAAAAGATACCAAGTCTTAAAATGATGGGTAGGCTTAGATTCAACAAAAATGTACGATGATGTTTTGTCGCATTGTATACCTTAAAAAGAAGAGGTTTTAGGAAAAGTTGATTTGTAATCATACCTATAAAGGCAAAAAGACATTGCTTCTTCAACCACCTTGGCTCTAACATGCAGGACTAGTTCCTAAAAGTAAAAGTTTAAGCTCTACGTAATCACCAGAGCCCTGTGGTTATACACTGATGCATAAAGTTTGTTGTTGTAGGAGTAAAATATACCTAACGGTGGAGCAGGTAGCTATTCCGGTGAGAGGATGGTTTTGTAGTTCTTTTTCCAAAGAAGAGTGTTCTCCCGGTCTCTTACGGGGAACTCTCTTAAACAAGCCAAAACAAAATGCGGTGGGGGAGAAGACGAGGACGATTGGCGGGCCTGTTAGTTTAACAGTTGTTGCATTAGCTTCTGTCTCACCCTGCTTTCCTGTTGAGGCACTGAGTGGTTTTGAACAGTGTAACAGGGTAGGAGGTTTGACCTATCGTACGGTGTTTTGTATTGGCTCAAGTTGCACTAAAGCATTGTTAAAGGATACAGTGCTCACTGAAGAGATTGTTGTGCCAGGCTGCATTACTTCAATATTTAAGAAGGCAGCATGATGTAATACATCATGCTTCTTTAATACAAATAAGTTGGTGTCTTGTGCAATGGTACAAAGTTAAGGTGCCGTGTCAGTAACTCTGAGACTTCAGTATGTATTTAGGAAATGCCATTTCCAGCCAAACCTCAGATTTTGTTCTGAACAGGTGAAGTATGAATTTTCAATTAACACCTTTGCTGATTTTGTTCTAGTATATACAAAATCCAAAAGCATTTTAAAATTATGTTTTTGTTGCATTAGTTTTGTAGCACTTTTAAAAGTTCTTTCTAGCTCACTGCTGGAAAAGGAGTTTCTACTGGTTTTCCATGCTGAGTCATCTTGGTGATGGCCTCAGTATTGCCTCATGAGAGATTTAAACTTCTGCCCCCATCCTGTTCGCATGCTGGTTTCCCATCAGGGCTTCGCCAGTGTAATGCCCGGCTATGCACGCCACTGCCGTTCTGGGTCACTTCGTGCTGCAAGGCCAGGGCTAAACATTTGCAAAGTTTCAAACAGCTGCCCTCCCTTAATAATAATAATACATTGCACAAACTGCTGGTTCCAGACCCTGTCACCTCCTGACCATACGATGGCGCTTGTGCATGCATGATGTATTCAGTTGACTTTTTACTGCGATCCCCAGACTCTATGTACACTGCTTGTCATTCATCAGTTCCTCCATTGCCATAATTATTTTGGCACAGCTGGCTTAATAGCTGATGTTCACCTACCGTCATGCTAAAATTACAAATGTGCTCTGGCTTCGTGTTGCTGCTCTTGTTTCTGTAAAGCTACATCCATATGTGCGCATCTAATTTCTCATACATATCCAGTCTATCTTACTAGCATAGTAAAAGTGCTTGTTTTGCATCTTTCCAGACTGAACCCAGGTAGAATAAACATTTTTAGAGAGTTTTTGGTATGCTGTGAATAATATTTCAGCTGTGACAGTCAAAAACTCTATGTAAGTGATACAAGTATGTAAATAAGTTCTCCTTTCTTGCCTTGGAAGGATTAAAAGCCAAACAAACAAAGTCTCCTAACATGGGCAGTGTGCAAGGAAGATGGATTAGGCAAGAGAATTTTGGTGCCAAGGAACAGGCATCTTGTCGAGGAATTACCTCAAATATTTAAATAAATACATATTCTTCAATGTCTTTTATAAAATACAAGGAACTAGAACACCATACTCAAGCATGGATGAAAACTGTCAAAATATTTTAGCTGAAATAATGTTAACATAGATGATATTTACTTGTGTTGAGGAAGGCTTCATTAAGAAATTGCAGGGTATGCGTTTATAAAACACCAACTTTTCAGTTCAAGCAGTTGCTTTCTAAAGGCTAGTATACTTTTTTCTAATTTTCAGTACATTTGCAAAAAAAAAAAAATTTAAGATTCACAAATTAAGTCTCATGTTCCACAATCCTAAGGATTCAAATGAATTGGGGCACCAGCTTTCCTTTTTTGCCTCTTTGTGGACATTTGTAAAGGAATCTAACACACTAGACAGGGTTCATTATGTTATTTAGAAAAAAACTCTTCCCTTACCAAACATGACAAAATCCTATGTGTCGTTATTTCAGTGTATTTAGTTTAAGACGAAGACCTGAAAAGCATTTTCTCCTGCAAATGTGCCTTAAGGTTCTCTGATTCATTTTTCTTCCTGTTTTTGCTTAATCATCTATTCAACTATGTAATCTATTATGAATCTCAAAACATTTCATTTGCAACATAGTCCTAACTACTACACATACAGAATTAACAGTCTCAGCTTTTGCAAGTTTTCATTCAAGAAGCATTTTTTACCTTGGTGACTAGCATTGGGCATACAGAAATAGAATACTTTTTCTTTTCTACTTTTTCCTGGCTGCATCCAAAACGCTGTTGATACCATGAAGTTTAGCAACAAGTATTTTTCTTTCTTTAAATGGCCTCCCATTTATTCCTTTGGCAGTAACTGTATACAACTTAATCCTTTATAAATCTAACATGGAGCCATACTTTTCACCAAAAAACGGTATGAGAGCGTAATTAGTCCTTCCACAGCCATCACAAGCATTCACGTATTCTCCATATGGTTTTGGCTTCTTGCCTCTCGCCTAGTTGTCTGAGAATATGTGTGTTAACACGCTGAGCCAGCGAGCGGCGGTACACCCTGCAAACCGTGTACGTGTACGCTGTAAGCACACAAATTGTCCTGTTAATACCAGTGGGACCATTATGCACTTAAAGGTAAGCTTGTGCTTTAAGTGTTTTGGAAACTGTGATCTTAAATGACTTCCATTTTCCTGAAGGCCTAATTCTTCCTTTTCATTACTTGCTGCTTCACGCTGTTGTTATTCTACCAGTTTGTGTGTGTTCATGCTGGGAATTTATTTTTGCAGTTAAAACTTCACATTTGTCTTTGAAAGGATTTTGAGCTTTATGGGAAGGTGTCCGTTTTGACACGTAATGTCACAAGAAAGTGGACTCTCGGTACTTACCCGTGCAACCTGGCAGCTTACAGACTGTTGAAAAGCTGCTGCGCGTATTAAGCAGATCACAAACTCCTATCAATTTAAGTAGACCGCAGAGTCCACATCTCAGGTCAGGTGAGGACAGGGAGAGACGAGGGGCTTCTGCAGAGAACCCTCTACTTGTAGGAGTTTAGATTTAATTTGTGCTTTGCTTCTTACTTCGGCTCCATTCTTAATTTGGGTCCTGTTGGTCCAATCCTATATGACAGTTTCGAGCAATAACATGTATTTTTATGTAGAGATTAGAAAAGAGATTGCACAGATCTGTGCTGGAGGAACTCAATTTTCAGTTTTACGTAGGATCTTTGGCCTGAGGGTTTCAAAGTAGCCTTGTGGTTCACCCAGGGCACAGTTAATGTAGCTACCAGAAGAGTTTTGCTGGAAAGAGAGCAAGTAACACAGCTTTCAACCTACAAATGCAACCCTAAAAATCAGTGTTGTCTTTACTGCTACTCTAGCAGCAAATTTTGTTCCTATTAAAGTTTTACTGAAAAGAGGGTTTGTCCCTCAATGTAATGGTTTGTTTTGTAATGCCCTGCTGTCTTGTTAAACTATTTGTTAGAGAAACAGGGAGGGGCTGGCACAGTCCCGTTTCAAAACACAATGCTTATGTAGTCACTGAAGCAGATAGCCCTCAGGGCCATCTACAACTTTTTTAGCCAAGAAAATAGAAATACCTTTTAACTGTTTGAATCGTCTCTAGCCTTTCTTTTTCAAGATCTATCAGTGCTGACTTCCAGCAACATATCAGGTTGAATATTTACTAGTCCTTTCACCTTTATTACATGTACTCACCAACAACTCTGGAGGCAGTATCTTTGATTCATGGACAAATAAGGAAAATTAAATGTGAGCTTACAGAATTATAGGGTAAATCTTGAATTTTTTTTTCCTTTCCCCCTTAAAACAATGAGAGTTTAAGCCAAGAGGATGTTGTTTGAAATTGTAGAATAAATAATTAACTTCCCAACTCAATTAAAAATTCCTTTAAGCTTGCACAGCACTTAATAAGGAAGCGCTAGAAATAAAATTGCCTGTGAAACCCTACCTTTAAGAACTAAGTAGTAAGAGGCCTACTGAATATTTGTAAACTGAGATATTTTAAAGATTTTAATGCAGCCAAATAACTTGTCAGTTCTCCAGAGGATGCTAGAGACCCCTTCTCAACACAAGGACCACCCTGCTGTTTAAGACATTTTTTCAAATTTTTTTTCTTTCTGTAACTTTTCAGAAGTTAAATTTAACTTCAAATTAAAATTAAATTTAAAAAATCAATTAAATTTAAATTAAATTCAATTTAAAATTAAAATTTACTGCCTACAGATTTTAAATTCAATTAAAATTAAATTTCAAACATTTCAATTAAGAAATCTTTCTTCTTTTTTTCTTTTTTTTTTTTAAACACGGGGAAAAATCTGCATTTTGATCTCAGGCAGCTGAAAAAACTGTGTCTGGAATCTTCCCCAAAAATTCAGTTTAAGGCCAACACCCCTTATGGAAAATTTCAGACTTGTGAAAACTGGTAAAGTTTTATGAGCAACTAAAACCCTGTATAATACAAAATGTCAGACAGCTTCAAAATAAGTGACGCTATGCTGCACGTTGCTAATATTTTTAAATAGAGAGGTTATCTGAGATAGATACACAACTGTTGTGTTTTCATATTGGCCTTATAACATTTTCACCAATTTAAGCCTATTAGGTCAGTTCAAACCTATTTCTTTGTATAACACCACCATAGGAAAGACTGTAAATATCTGGACCCTCTTCTGATCTTTCTCTACAGCTATGCAAGTGCAAGGTCCTGCACCTGGGTCGGGGCAACCCCCAGTATCAATACAGGCTGGGGGATGAAGGGATTGAGAGCAGCCCTGCCGAGAAGGACTTGGGGGTACTGGTGGATGAAAAGCTGGGCATGAGCCAGCAATGTGCGCTCGCAGGCCAGAAGGCCAATCGTATCCTGGGCTGCATCAAAAGAAGCGTGGCCAGCAGGTCGAGGGAGGTGATTCTGCCCCTCTGCTCTGCTCTGGTGAGACCCCACCTGGAGTACTGCGTCCAGCTCTGGAGCCCTCAGCATAAGAAGGACACGGACCTGTTGGAGCGGGTCCAGAAGAGGGCCACGAAAATGATCAGGGGGATGGAACACCTCTCCTCTGAAGAAAGGCTGAGAGAGTTGGGGTTGTTCAGCCTGGAGAAGAGAAGGCTCTAGGGAGACCTTATTGCAGCCTATCAGTACTTCAAGGGGGCTTATAAAAAAGATGGCGTCAAACTTTTTAGCAGGGCCTGTTGCGACAGGACAAGGGGGAATGGCTTTAAACGAAAGGGGGGTAGATTTAGACTAGGTAGGAGGAAGATGTTTTTTACACTGAGGGTGGTGAAACAGTGGAAGAGGTTGCCCAGAGAGGTGGTGGATGCCCCATCCCTGGAAACATTCAAGGTCAGGTTGGACCTGCTGCTCTGAGCAACGTGATCTAGTTGAAGATGTCCCTGCCCACGGCAGGGGGGTTGGACTAGATGACCTTTAGAGGTCCCTTCCAACCCAAACTATTCTATGATTCTGTGATTCTTGTATAGCACAGCACAGGCAGACTGAACATGAGCCTTTTGCGTTCCTCTTCTGGGTCCAAATGCAGCCGGTGCTTCCACCAGGATGTTCTTTACATTGGATACAGTTCTCTAAGATGCACAATAATATTTTAATAAAAAACATGTCAGTTGGCAGCCTGGTAATTTTGAACACATTTTTAATTACTCTTTTTAATAAGTAGGAGCCATTAGAAGCTTTGTCCAAATCCGAGTTCATTTTTCAGATCGCTAGCAACATTGACAAATAGGACATTCTCAGATCACATTTCATTGTTCAGCCTGTGTATTTCCCACTCCTTTGCTACTCAATATCCCAACCTTGTCATGATGAACTTCCTCCAAATGAACACGTTGCCGTGCTTCTTTCACAGATTTTCCTCTGATACCTTATTTTTCATTATTATACAGATCCCAGCGATGTCTACATTGGGACTTGGGAAAATTATGTTTTATAATGCCATGAAAACCTTCTTTGAGACTTTTGGTTATTTGATGAGCATTTTAATGGCAATTTCTTCAAAAGAATTTTGTGTACTAATACAAAATTGTTCAGGTCAATCTTTGTTTCGTTACTTCATTCATTGCAACCGGTTTTCTCATCAAAAGAAAGTATTTCTTACAGCTTCATTCATCTTCCCTTGCACTCAAGCCTTTGGCTCCCAAGCATTTTGGCTGCCTGTACGCACAGGCAGTTCAGTCAGCATCACAGCTTTGGTTGTCTGAATTTGTCCTAGATTTGGAGACTGATAGACATAGCCAAATTCAGCCACGCTGCTGAATAAAACAGGAGGGCACTTCTGGTCTTGGAGGTGATTATCGAGCTGTACCATGGGGCGGTTCAGTATCCCTGAGTGACTTTGGCACTTTTGTTCCCAAGCTCCATCGGTTGAAGCAAGTCGGTGGCTTCGTGCCGCACGTGTTGGTATGGGCTGTAACGTGTCCGTCTCAGTGGCCTAGCCGTTTGTTCTGCCAAGCATCAGGCCAGATGCTACCTGAAACCCAGGCACTGTGACCGCTTGGGCACCTTTCCAGCCCAGGCTGTGCCTTCCAAGCCTTGTTTCCCAGAAGCTATGTGAAGCTTCCCACCAATGCAAAGCCAGTTGTCTCTTCAGGTCTCTCCAGGGAGCACCCTGAAGACCAATGGTGATTGCAAAGTGCGGACGGATGGGTCAAAGCCATTTCACAGCCTCCCAGGGGAGGGTGATGGGCAGCACACCAAGCTGCAGCATTCAGCTGGTGCTCCAGCTCCATGGTGAGGATACTGCCTGGTGGAAGCAGGGCATGCAGCAAACCCAGGAGGACCGCTAGTTGCTGAAGCTAGAGGATATGGGAGGTGACTCCTGGAGTTCCGTGCTGATTTTATCCTGTCTTTAATGAGGCAGATGATAACTAACAGAGCCACCTGGAGAACAGGGAAGCCTCTACTTGTGAGCAGCCTGTGACCAATTTAGTGCCAAAGTCAAACTGTTTGAACCATGCCTTGGGAGAGCAATGCAAGGTGATAAAGCACTTGCCCTTTGGTGCCTATGGATCACATATGCATAGTGAGACCTGGGCAGATTTATGGGCTTGTGATCCCCTACCTGCAAGAAGGATTAATCATATACACCTCTCATTCCTCTGTCCCGCAGGAGTGCCAAGCCCCGACTCCTCATAACATCGCTTCACACCTTGGAGTATCTTGTGTCCTTTTTGTCTGACTGCATCTGTCCTATGCTGTGATTTCGCTGGATTTGATGATGTTGGCTCCTTGGCCATAGTATGATTCAATGCTTCATACTGTGGATAAAACATCCTGTCAATTCCAGATGACTTGAGCTGTCTTCACTTTTCTGTAGGCAGTTTCAAGGGACTTTGCTTCATCAATTGAGATTTTGTGCATGGCCACACACCTCTGTCACAGCAGACAGCAATAGCCAGCGCTGCTCTGGGAGGTTCCAGCAACTGTTTTCTTGGTGGGATTTTTGCCCCAAGTGAAAGGAATTAAAGAACCTCCTCTTCAGGTGCATTTTGGGCATGGTGACCGGGATCAAATAATCTCTGACGCATTTCTTTCCGTGGGTCGCAGCCCATTCTTCACTGGATGTTTCCAGGTCCTGCATGGAAACCCTTGAGACATCTAGCCTGGGACGTTTTTGGTGAAGGACCAAGTGGTTGCCAGGAGATAATGACGGACTGGTGATGGCAACCTGGCGGCAATATTCTCTTGTGGTAGCCACAGAAAGACCCTTTCCTAAAGCAGTCAGAAAAGAAAAACAGGAATAGGGTCTCAGCCTGCCAGTAAAAAGCGTGGCAATATTTAGAAATATCAATCCTGTAATATCCAAGACTGGAAAGAGGGGAGAAACAGGCACTGCTGGCCGAGTGCAAGCACCAGAGCACGGACAACTAGAGGACTCTACAGAGTTGTGTCCCCACAGGTTTGTATGAGATAATTACATTAGTTTAACTTACAAACACAAATTAATGTCTGGACAATTCTTTAGAAAGTCTGAACAGCCCCATGGAGACTACAAAAAGGGGCAAGACTTTACTGTTTACTACAGAGCAACTAGACCTGGGCATGTCTTGACAGAGCAAAAGGAATGATTTGAAATTATTCTTAAATAGAAAACATCAGAATACTAAAAAATATGACTTCAAGAAATTATATTCTTCTAGATACCTGTACTTTCTTCCACTTCTGAAAGGGCAGGGGAGAATTGCCACAGGCGGCCTAATATGAGTTTGCCTGTGGTATAAGCCATTAAATTTCACTCAAGCCTTTGTGAACCGAAGGACTTTGACTCAGACAAAAATGCCAGAAAGCCATCCAATCTTGAGCTGAAGGCATCAAGGGGAGGAGAACCCATCCTGCCCCTTGTGTTTTGCTCGTGGCTGATCACCTTTTACCATTTAGACAGCCAAGTCGAAGTTTTAAAGTTGAACCCATCTTGTTTAAACTTCCGGCTATCAATGTCAGCTATGTCTTTCTAGACTAAAATGACTTCCCATTACCAGGAAAGCACTCTATAATTCATCTATCTCTATCTTTTTGTTCCTGTTGTTACTAAACAGCTAGAGACTTTTTAAGCCTCTGAATCCTTTTATGATTCTCTGTGGCCTCTCCAGTTTTCAGTCTATCTAAAAAAGGGGACCCAGCAGATATAAACTCACCTTATTTCTACTATCTACCCCACTGTTAGCACTCCCAAACAGCACTAGCCCTTTTTGTCCCATGTGTATACCAGACTCTTTTTGAGGTGTCTTGTGATTGCGCCTCTTTAATCTTTTCTAAAGTCTCTGCTTTCCAGGATTCAGTAATATCTTCTAGGTACCTGATTTGCATTCATTAATCCTAGATACATAATTTTGCATTTGGACACATTAAGACATAATTTATTTAAGTGGTTCCATTTACAGAGTAATCCAGTCTGTGTGGTTGTTCTGCATTATGGCCTTTTCCTCATCATCCATACTTACTCACTCCAGCATCTCTGTCACAGCCACAAATAAAATCAGTGGCAATACTGTGATGACTTCTAGACCATGGATGGAAGTGTTGGGCCAGATACCGTAAATACGGCTCCACTTCCGTGAACAATCCAGCTGCTTGGTTATTGTTGTAATGTTACTTATTTCTTCGGATGCGACAGTCCATCAGCTTTTAAGCCATTTAACGTATTATATTGAAACTACGTGAGACTCACTGGTGTGTAGTATGAAGCGCATTCCTGAAGTCTACTCCATCTGCCCAATTAATTTTGTGCTGAAGCTTCTCACCGACTCAGGTAATGAAGCTCGGTGTTTTTGCCAAGATCTTTTTCCTTAAGCCACACTTACTGTTATTAGCTATATTCCTGCCCTTTTATTCTTTATCAGAGAAATCCCGTGTTTTCCGTTGTTTTGCTGAGGACTGACTTTAACGTGATGGGCTGGCTTGTTAGTACCTGACTCATCCTGCTCAGACAAATGGGAACTGGCCCTGATACCACTCTTTCTGAAACGGCTCAAGCCTTTTGAGATTTACATTTATTACTGTAAATTGACCAGCCACCTCCTCTGCTGACAAAGGCAGGCAGGAATGTATTCTGAGGCATGTACCACTCTACATTTTCCCGATACTTGTGCTTCTCACTAGGCATTTTCTACTGATTACTGTCAAGAAACAGCTTATGAGGTCTAACAGACTTTTGGTCTGACAGCGTTTCCTTTGTTACGTTCACTTTTAAGACTCCAGGGTTATCTGGGCCTGCAGATTAAATAGTATCAGTAGAATGATTGCTTATCCCTCATACTTCCTTCACTTTGGGACACATTTTTACAAGGGTTCCTTTCCAGTGTAACTGTCCCAAATAATGCATGAAAAATGCTCCTAGTACAGTTGTAGCTTATACCACAAACCACCACTTTGGTTGACGTGCTCTATGCCACGCTCCCTCCTTCCTGAGTAAATTAATTCTAATAAAGGAACTGACCTTCGTGGCAAACCAATCCCAGCAAAAGTTCACAATTTAAACCCTGCAGTTGTTTGTAGACTGAAAACTGCTTTATTTAATCTTCATGAACTACAAACACATTTTGCTGTTTTCGTCACATGGAAAACAGAAGCATTTATTGCACCACCTCTTTTCCAGCTACTGATGGAAATACACACTTGCTAAAACCTCTTGCTGCTAACATACTACAAAGCTCCCTGTCCTCTACAGTCCTTGTCAGGGGCAGTTTTAGTAGGGATACAAGCAGTATGAAAACAAGAATGCTAACTGCTCAGGTGTTTGGGTTCTTTGGAAATCCAAATTTTTTTAAAATGCATGTAGTCTTTAATACATATCAATGGTTGCTTGGATTAATAGCTGGGATGTTACTAATTAATTTTTCCTGGATATCACAAATGGTTTATAGTGGATAGTACTATTACAAGCACTGCCTCAGAATCACATGTGCAAGTTTTTGAATTTAACTACACCAAACTCCTGTTTCCTGTGTAGTTAGTTTCAAAGGTGGACCACAGCCAGCTAAAATGAAAAGATGTTTTTTCCAACACTTCCTTTCGGTAAGTTAGCAGCTACTACAGTTACGAAGTAAACCTTTTTACCACTGTTACGAGCCATCTTGTTAATCCTCCTCAGTTATTCCTTTTTAATCAAATGATTGCAGGTAAGTATTGGTGCATGCGTAGTATTATTAATAACTAAAACAGAAAAAGTTACAGAATACACTAGATCCTTGGAGAAGATGACAGTATTTTCTTTTTATAGAGAAGTTACAAATAGAAGCTGGAAGACAGAAAACTTATTTGTTGAATTTCCATGAAAATATATTAACAGGAGACTATTCTGGAAGAAATTAGAACCCCCCACTTCCTTTCCTACCCAGCCTCTAATTTCCCTCCATCTCTGTGGCTGCATAGGAAAAACGTGAACAGATCACTTCAGCAGGCTCAGTATGTTTACTGTACAGTGAGGTAACCTTGATTCAACTCGGAATGACCACTCATCACCAGCTGATGGGTTCGTCAAGGTAGAAGAATTGCTACTGTTAAGGAAACATGATAATAACATAACTGGATGATAAAATAACTCAATTTGGTTGCAGATCAAGAAGCAAACACACTTTTACGTAAAGGCCTTCAAACCAGTCACCACAAAGCTGACGACCCTCAACTTAGCATCTTACAACCTAGGGCTGTTAGCAATAGAGCAGCGAGAGCTTGAGAAATCTGGTGGCGTTACTCGGCACACTGCTGTTTGCTAAGCACGTTGCCAATACCTGGAAAGGGATCTAAATAAGACGCAAGAACAATAGGAAGGAACTGTGACTGAAAATGGCTCTTTACTAATTTTTACAATTTATTCACATGTAAATTATCAGTGAGATGGATGCAAACATTATCAGCCATACTGACAGCCATACCAATTTTTCATGACTTGAAGGACACACTCTTTTTAAGAAAATCTAAATGGAACCTGACCATAACATTATAATAACCAATGTGATAATTAAATGTCCAAGTAAGAAATCACCAGCACATAACTTCAGAACTAACTCCATGACTGCTAAGTACGAGTATAATTTTAAGAGGACGTTCAGCAAAAGCCACCAGCTTAATTTGCTTTTGTGAGGGCAAAGTCAGATACAGCATGGTACCTACTGCCTAGTGACACTGAAACAAGCTCTAGGGAAAAATATAAAGAAACACTGGATCACAGGTAAAATGAGAGTCGGAAGGTAAGGGCTCTGTTCACAGGACTGTGAACAACTGAGCTACAAACTTTTATATACAAGCTATATTCTGTCTCCGGTGTATCAAACCTGACCCAACCTAATCACTAAGGTCAGAAATCCTACTGCTTACAATGTGTTTTTACCATTTTCTACTCCATTCCAAAAAGTGCAAGTTACAAAAACATTTGTGCAAATAAGTTAACCTATGTTGTTACAAAGCGCTGCGAGCAGACCTATTGTATCTGCAGTTTTCAAGTGCGTTCTGCCCTTGGACTCCTCCGTTAGCTGTGAGAGCAGAAAGGGCTGTGAATATCAGTTGTAAACATGGCTTCCTTTCTGGCAGCTCCACCGATGGGAGTTACCCTGTTCCTGATCATACCGGGGTGTTTGTGGCCTACTGGAAACCACAGTGGCTGGGGACAACATTTAGGTGATGGCTGCATCAGGACAAAATGTCTCTCTAATGACTCAAAAGCTGCTGGTATCTGGCTCCCCAGTAGCAAAGAACAAGGGGATAAAGGTGAAATGGTTATAGGCGGACAGGATGAAAGGCCAACCACTCAAGAAGTTAAGATTCAGGCCTTCACAAAACATCTAGCCATTTGCCTTTCAATGGCATCACAGCTCTTCTGAGGTCTCCCCTTGCGATGACGTAACATTTGGATATGCTGAATCTTGGAGGGTGATGTGCCCTGTATTCTGGACTTCCATTCCCTATGTGAATGACAGACTGATTAAAACGTCCTTGGAACCAAAGACCTTATAGGATGTCCTGCTGTTCATTGTAATTTTCTACGTATGTTTGTTGGAAAAACTGGCTTAAAAATTGTAGAATCATTCAAGTTGGAAGGTACCTCTGCAGATCGTCTAGTCCAACCCTCCTGCTCAGAGCAGGGTCAGCTACAGCAGGTTGCTCGAGGCTGTGTCCAGTTGGGTTTTGAGTATCTCCAAAGATGGAGACTTCACAATCTCTCTGGGAAACCTGTTCCACTGTTTGAACAAATTCATAGTCCTTTTTTTTTTTTTCTTATGCTTAAATTGAATTTCCCGTGTTTGTGCTATCACCTCTTGTCCTTCCATTCAGCACCACTGAGAAGAGTCTGGCCCTGCCATCTTTACTTCCCCCATCTGGTATGTACACACACGGATAAATCCCCCTGAGCTTTCTCTTCTCCAGTCCCAGCTCTCTCAGCCTCTCCTCGTACATCACGTGCTCCAGTCCCTTAACCATTTTAACGGCCTAGCTTCTATGAAAGCATTGTATTATACAAGCTATTAGAGACATGTTCCAACCAAGGATCTTATCAATGCATAAATAAAACCAACAAATAGTTTGACCATTTTTTACTTTTCTGTATTAGATCTACCTTGCTGTTGATTATGAATCTACCATCATCTTTTTCTGCTCTTGTTCCTTTGGCCTCTTCCCGTCCTGACAAGAATATTTACTTAAGACTATTTTACATTAATATCACATGTATGATCAAGCTCAGCAATTCTTTTTAAGGTAAATATTTTAGTACCCTCTCCTGCAATACGGGTCTGGGCTGATTCTACAAAAGTTTAACTACAACCTTCATGGAATTAAATACAAGGAATTAATTGCTGAAGTATTTTTGTTCCTCTTCCGTTCTCAGTATCATGGTTAAAATTTGCACGGTGCAGGGTACATGTTTACCGTATGTTATACTGAAATAAACTACAAGCATCGCCCAAATTACTTTTTAAGCCTGCGTGTTAAGATAGAGAAAACTACTGCGTAAAATTAAAGCGGAGTCAAAGCTGAACCCAAAGGCTCACGCGCAACATAAACAGCGCACGTATGCTGTTCATGGCCAGATAAGTCACATTTGCATCACTTGATAAGTGCAACAGCCAATTTCCTTCCTAAATGGTAAGAAAAGCATATCAAGTAGCCTCCTCAAGCTCTGACCCCACAATTACGCAAGAACTCCAACCAAATCGGATGTACCTCCTCATCTCCATGAGGTTACTCATGGCATGTAATTTCCGATGCCTCGAAAACTTTAGGATGCATCTTTCATGGATCAACATCAACTTTTTTCTTAAAAAAAAGAAGAATTAAGTTCTGATTAACTTTCAGGACAAGGATGAGAACACGCTGCTAGCCAGGACTTTGGTTTCGACGGCACATTATTTAACATTTTCCACCG
>NW_008824468.1:562168-586591 GCF_000699105.1 Pygoscelis adeliae | reverse complement strand
GGAGGCGCGGGGCCCCATAACCCCCTTGGGCCCCCCCGCCTTGGTGCTGGCTTCTCCTCCCCTCTGGCTATCCCCTCTCCTGCAGAGGCCCCCAGCTGAGCGGAAAGTAGTTTCAAAGGGGAGCCCGGGACTGGTTATTTCCCTAATTTAGCTTTCGTTAAGAATTAGCTTAGGTGTCATCTGACGCACAACATCCCTATGAAATCTGGAGAAACCCCATTTTTTTTAACCCTTTTCTGCAAATACGCACACCGCTGAACTACAACAAAGAGGAAAAGACTTGAGATTTTTTACGAAATCGCAATGAAAACAGCAGTACTGATTCTGCCAAAACTGAGGGAGATGCATCAAGAAATAAACAGCTGAATGATTACACTGTCACATTTGTAACATTGTTTTTATTCTTCCATTTAGTCACCTAACAATCGTGGGGCTTATTTCCAAGATAAGAATTAGGTGCTATAGGAGTATAATTTTTTTACCTTTCATGTGTGTGTGATTAAGAGCTTGTGTGTACATCGCATTCTCCATAAGTGGGTCACGTAGGGAGAGTTGTGACGCTGCAGCAATAGTGTAGACTGAACTCACAGTCGTCTCATAACCACAGGGAAGCTTCGGGTAGCTCGGGGCTCTAACCCAATTGGGACATGCAAGGTGTGCTGCAATGGGAACTTTGTTATAGTTGTACACTAAGTCATCTCAGTGTACGTAGGGGCTGGGGCTTGAACGTGGGGAATTCTGCTGTTTATGCCTTTTTTTTTTTTCTGGGAAGGGTCAGAGTTTTGCTGCACGGGTATTTGGTTTATGCCCCGACCCCAAATAAACAGATGTACTGTTCTTTCCTTAGGAGTAGGCAAAGGACTCTCTTATGTATTTCATAAGGATGGCTCTTCTGAGGTTTCCCCTTTTTCTCTTTTTCCTTTTTTCCCATTTTCCTTTTTTTTTGGCAAGAGCAGAGAAACTGACGGTTTCTGTGGCATATTAAAGCTCTTTCTTCTAAGGAACTATTTTTAAAGTTGCTTTCTCTTTAAAATGTGACAGCTCGTCTATTTATTTCATCTTGATTACCTTGCTAGGCCTATTGAGTCAAGTAATGTGGCAAGACTAGTGCAATGTCTGCGTTGCTTCTCTTGACTGATTGTACTCAAGATCAGATTTATGGAAAATACCCGTTTTTATTTTGGGAGGTTTTTTAATTGCTAATAGCTTAATACCATTTGTTCCATTAATATATCACTTTCTTTCTGTCCTTCCGCTTGAAAATATTGCCTTGACTTTCATAAAACCAAAACCAGCAAAGTCTCTGAATAAATAGATAAAAATCAATTTGTAAGAACTAACTTTACAAATGGAATTAGGTGTATTTCAGAGTTGTATTAATTCTCGATCCATGTGAAGCTGACATAGACCCGAGCCAAGTAGAAGATGTAGATGTTTAGTTCTTTTCAGAGGTATAAAACCTGGTTTTAAGTGCCTAGGCTTTTTCTATTGTAGTGGTAGAAGAAGAGTTCCCGAATTACTGAGGTTTGAACAAAGAACCACATAGATTTGGATGTTGTGAAGGACTAGGTTTAGGGAAATGGTTGGGCACCTGCTTCTCTTTGAGAGTTTAGGTTCCCGAGCCGGAACTGGAAATTGATTCTGTCTGCTTCAGTGCCAGAACCTGCTCCTGAGGTAAGTGTTGGCTGGAATATTTTGAAAGAACTGGGAGGATTTTCTGCCCTTCTTGAAATCTTGCAGAAAAATGAACTGCTGGAATTGCTTCTTAGCCTTATGGTACCACAGAACTTAGGGTGCTTGCCAAGGAATTTGAAGGTATTCGGTGTGGTGTTCGCAACAAGAAGCTCTGGTATTTCTCGTGTCGCAGAACAGTGCCTTCATCACGGAGCTGCCGGTTGGTACAGAACCATGTAGCTATACCTTCCTTTGTGTGGCTGAACCTTGGGTCCCTGTGCTGGCCCACTGCTCAGAAGAAGAGCAAACGGGAAGAAACATTGTATTTCCTCGTCTACTGGTTAGAATGCTCAAACCCTGAAAAGATTTCAGGAAATTTTGCGGGATTTTTTTTTCCCCATCCATGGACAAATGCCTTGACACCTTTTTGGACGGCAGATTTTGATTTAGGCACCTTTATCATTTTAGATAGTTTAGTTAAATCCTGTTTTAAATGCCTGCATCCTCTTCTGGTCCTCTTTCTGCAGCAAATTTCTGTGGAGATGGGATCTGTGCCCTAGTGGGGCACACTTTTAAAGTCTTTATGGTCCTGCACAGGGGTAAGAATTCCTGTACATGAATTTGTTGGCTGGGTCTGGGTGCAAAAGTGCATTATGGGAAACCTTATTTAGGAAGAAACTTGTTCAGTGAAAGGGTAGGGTTTTTTTTCTTCTTTGGAACAAGTACCAAAGCATAAATCTGTCGCCTTCCTAAGACTCGATCTTGAAAACCCACGGGCCCAAGAAACTTCTTCAGTTTGTGTAGAACCTGAGCCTTTATTTTGCAGCATATTATGCCCCTGTAGATGAAAAGACCTTGCCAATACAGAAGAGGCCACACTGTTACGCAGAGTATGCAGTTGAAGGTCTGCTGGGCTGTGTCACTGCTGGTGGCAGTGTCTTTATGAAACTGCACCATCGTGAACACCACAGAGACTTGCTGGTTTTGGCATCTGTCACCTGGAATCTGGGCAGCAGTGTGAGCAGCAGTGAAGAGATGGTGTCAAGAGGCTTGTTCTGGAAGTTGGGAAGTAGTGGTGGCAGCCTCTGGGTCTCATGGTTGAAGAGGATAGACAGAAGGACGATGGAGGAGAGCCTCACTCATAGAGACAGTGAGGAATTTGGAGAGAGGATAGGATAGAGAAAGTACCTGCATGAATCATAAGTAGGAGTTTGTGGTGGAGTGGTGGTCAGGTGGGTGATGAAAGCAGGAAGTGGAGAAAACGAACGCCAGTTCTTCCAGTAGCTGGTGGTGAACTGACGCTTCAAGCTGGTTGGGTCCCAGCCGATCAGAGGCTAATATGTATGGTAATACAATCCTCAAAAGCACAGGCAGAAACAGCATCTTGACTTTTTCCAGAGAACTGGACAGCGAGTGCTAGCTTCTTATGTGTGCGTTGCCCAAGGAGAGTGGCAATTTATTTCTGCCAACCCCTAATCCCCCCTGCCTCCTCCAAAACAAAATCTCTGAATTGCTGATACAATCTTTACTATAAATTGATGAGTAGCATGGCTTTGTGTGAATGATGAGAGTGTGCTGTAGTTATAAGCTGGAGAGATGAAATGAGCAGGTGAGGAGGTAATGAACATAATACAGGTACAGGCACACAAGAAGTTGGAGAAGCAGCAACAGAAAAGAAGAAACTAAACACTGAAGACAACACAGAAAAGATGACAAGATTAATAGGAAAGACATTTGTAATAGACTGGCTAGGTGTATACTGAATAGATAGAAGTACACCAATTTGGGTATGATAATTCCTGCTTAAATGACTATATGAAACCTTGTTATTCTGTCCTTGTTTCTGTGGCCTGGCAGAAGTTGATTGCCATCAGTCAAGCTGTATCTTTTATCTGAGGCTGAGAAACGCTTTTCTTCTGCTTGATTCTGAAGAAAAGCATCTGTGTGATGACCTGTTCCTGTTAATAGTGGGTGCTTCTGACAGAAATGCTTGACAGAATAATTGTGAGGTGATTTACGTCCAGCTGGACACCACAATGATTTGTTAACGCAGCTGTCTAAAATGTTGGGGCCTTCCAACTGAACATCACACAAATATGGGACCCCTTGGAAAATTATTAGACTGCCGTCGCTTTTCCTCCAGTTCAGTTTCTGGCTATATTTCTCCCTCAACTTGTAAAAATACATTTTCTCATGTATAAATTAGGTGGTTAGCTGCGAAGAGTTGAGAAAAGCTGAGCTAGAAAAATGGTGAAGTCTAGAAAATACTTGCTATGGATTATGGTTGTGGGTTTGTGTTTTGGAATAGTTGTTAATTTTTTCTTTTCAATAGCAGTATCCCCCATGAAGACTTACTTAATGTAAATGTTAGTTGACGTAATTCAGAAAGGTTATGATTCTTACGGAAACCTTGGGCAGAATCTTAATGTCTTCTCTAGGTCTGTTGTGAAAGTATGTTGGGGAGATTTCTGCCTGTCACTGTGAAAAATGTTTGGAGGAAGGAGAATGGCATCTTCCACATCTTCCTGGAGTGTTGGAGCTCATGCTCCTCTTATTCAGACCCTGGGTGTTTGGTGTTCTGGAGAGTAGTATTTCTGGAAACACGAGCAGAAATGTGTAGCAACATTCTGTTGCCTCTTGCTGGTTTTGCACTTAGGAAGTGCAAGTTGGACTAAGTGCAAGGGAGTAGTACAAGTTTATGTTAGATCACATTTTACCCAACTAGGTTTGCCTGATCCTAATTATAATGCACATATGTAAGCAGCAAAATTTAGATTGCAGTTTCAGATTTTAGTAAGTATTTTAACTTTGTGGTCTTGCTTGGTTTTTTTGTTAAGTAGATTGCAATCTTAAGTTATTATGCATTGAAGAAATGTTGACATTCTGTTCAAAGAAATTTGGTAGAATATGACATTTGGTAATTTTTGAGAACTGGTGATATTTTTTAATACAAAAGCAAAAAGGTACTTTGTCTTGAGGCAGGAGTTTTTAAAATATTCGCACATCTGGGGTTTGAAAACATATGGTGTTATTTTCTGGAAGCAGTTTACATTGATGATTTCAATTCCTGAAGTGACATAAGAGTAACTTCCTCCTGACTACCCGAGTATGAACGCAGGGGACATCGAAAGCAGTGTGCGTTTCAGATTATTAGCTGTCTACCTTTAACTTACCTTATCGAGCTTTATTGATTTGACAACGCTGTATTCCCCACCATCCAAAAAAGACTCGAGTGTGAACTTGTCCAGGCTTTGTCTTAATTTTTTTTTTCTTTGTAAGATTATAAGGAAATAATATTTTCATAGCCCTTTATCAGCTGCTTCTGTGTTTGTGGAGCTGTGGGGTTTTGAGAAATGGGCCTGGAGTGTTGGAGCTCATGCTCCTCTTATTCAGACCCTGGGTGTTTGGTGTTCTAGAGAGTAGTATTTCTGGAATCCCAAAAAGAGGTACCCTGAGTGAAATCGGGTCCATCTTAAAGTCAAGAGGTGTTATCTGTTAACTTCCACGCGCCCAAAATTTCTGCTTTTCAGTGCACGGGCAGAGGCAACCTTCATAGCGTAATACAAGTTAAATAACCTTTCTTCTTTACTTTCTACAGACACTGTGACTGATGAGAGTTAAAGGCCATGGATGAAGATGGGCTTGAATTGCAGCCACATGAGCCAAATGCATTTTTTGATCCAACAGGTCTGTCAGGAGATAACATGTAGATAAGAGTGTTCACATTAGATGTTACTGACTGTCGTTGATTTTTGTCTTTGCTTGAAAGTGCTATGCTGCATCTATGCTTTTGTATAGAGTAGTCGCTTTTGATTTTCGGTTGTTTTTATTACTCAGAGCAATATGAATGAGCTACTGTTCTGCCAAGTAATAGTTGTTTGGATATTGGGGGAGAGTCTAAAAATTGGTAACCTTTTCCAAGAGAGAAAATGTTGTTCATCTTAGTTATGTTAGCACCTACTGAGGACTTGCTTTATCAGCTCCCCATATACCTGCCTGTCATAATTGCTTATAGGCTATTATGCCTGTTTTACTAAATTGCAGCATAGTGTAAAAGTTGAAGTAAAATAGAAATAATTTCGATTATTAACCACTTCATCTGAGTTAGTTTTACAATTTAACTGCTATTTTAATTATTTTTTCAGGAGCTGATGCAGGACATATGGATGGAGATCAGATTGTTGTGGAAGTACAGGAAACAGTATTTGTTTCAGATGTAGTCGACTCAGATATAACCGTGCATAATTTTGTTCCTGATGATCCAGATTCTGTAGTAATCCAAGATGTCATTGAGGATGTTGTTATCGAGGATGTTCAGTGCCCAGATATCATGGAGGAGCCAGACGTATCTGAAACTGTCATTATTCCTGAACAAGTGCTGGACACAGACGTAGCCGAAGAGGTTTCTTTGGCTCATTGCACTGTCCCAGATGATGTTTTAGCTTCTGACATAACAGCAGAAGCAATGTCTATACCAGAACATGTACTGACAAGTGAGTCAATGCATGTACCTGAAGTTGGACATGTAGAACATGTAGTTCATGATAATGTTGAAGAAGCAGATATTGTCACTGATACTCTGGGAACAGATGTTGTTTCTGAAGAAGTCTTGGTGGCAGACTGTGCATCAGAGGCAGTGATCGATGCCAATGGAATCCCTGTGGAACATCAAGACGAGAAGGGCAACTGTGAAGATTACCTTATGATTTCCTGTAAGTGTCTGGGTAAAGCCATTGAAATTCTTATGATATGGGCTTGGGTGGTGCTTGAAATATCTGAGGGAGGGCTTATGACAGTACCAAAACCAGATTTTCTGTATTATTTAATGAAATGCAGATCTCACAAATGTACTCAAATGGGGGACACGTACCAGCTAAAAATTCTGGTGAAGCTAATGGAGAAATACTGGCAAATGCATGTGTGATTATGAATTATTTCTGTAGCATTTTATAGCATATGAACAAAAGAGTAAGAATTCCAGTAAACTAAATGCCATATACTTAGTAAGAACTGAAAGAAAATAAACGTGACATTGTTTGAAACGCATGTATGTGCAGGTTACTAAGATTACTGCCAAGACATTAAGAAAACAAAAAAATTATTTCATGGAAAAGGGAAAGTAAAAAACCATGTTTTTTGGAAGTCCAAGTGATAATTTGTTATCCTTGTCTTCTTTTTTGCTAAGCCCCCACCCCCTCCACCCCATTTATAGTTAGATACAGGGAACAATATGGTTTTCTTTGCTGGTAGGATGTGTTTTCTTCTCTTGGTTAAGCAAAGGACGGAGGTATGCTGCTAACAAAAAGAGTAGCTCTTGCTGCTCATAGCTGAGAAGCAACCACGAATATCTTAATCTCCCTTAGGAACAGTGGCACAATCCGTTTGAATCATATTTCAAAAGACTTAAAAGTAGAGGGTAGAGAAAAACAGAGCATATCATCAATCCTTTTTCTACTGAGGATATCCATTTGTGCGAACTAGAGCTTACTCTAAGTGTGTTACTTATTATAATGCTTACTTAGTGCAGCACCTAGGAACGTCAGAGTGTCACAGCTGAACATTTGTTTGTCGTAGAAATAGAAAAGCTTTGTTAGGCTGGTTTGTTTAATTGCCATTTCAGGCACTTCAATTTTGTCTAGCATTAAATGACTCCATTGATGAGGCATACTTCATGCTCTGCTTCAGTTACCTTTTTTCTTATCCTTTTTTTTTTCCTTTTTTTTTCCTTTTTTTTTTCCTTTGGACACTTTTTTGAAATGTATAATAACTTGTTTTAATTTTATATTCTGTACTTACGGATTTTAATGTTGCTTCTCCTTACCTAGGATCACTGCATTTCTTAATTTATCATCTCTTGAGTTCCTTGAGTAACCTTGTGCAGCCATGTTTTGAGTTTATATGAGGTACAGTTAATTCTCTATTATCTGGGAAAACAATGAAATGGGATAATGGATATGGATAACACAAAATATTGTAAAATTAAGCTGCAAGATCATACTGAGGTGAAATAGATCAGGGATGCTGCTCTCTGAAATAGTATTTATTCAAACTAATAAATGCACTCTGTACATTATGGTACAGATACAACTTTCTGATTCTAGACTTGAGTTAGGTCAGATGAAAGCAGCTCAAATGCTTCTGCACCTGCAGCATAGTTAGGCAACAAAGTGAATAATCCACCTATGGATAATTGAGGCCTGACTATGTAAAGACTCTGGTGGTGATCCTTACCAGTTTCTTATCCCTGACTGTGGCTCTTTAAGATGCTGTTGCTCCTGTCTCTCTGCTGACCCTTCCCCTGCCGGTTGTCATCCTGCAGCATGGGCAGCAGGGTGAGGTCTCTGGGGCTGCTGTCACAGGAACACTTTGCAAACTATGTCTGTGTAAATTCAAGTGAGAGGGGTGGGTAGATACTGGTCCCATTCAACCATTGCCGGTGGCTGAATGAGGACAGAATGTCTTGGTTGATGTCATATTGCATGATCCCTAAAACACCCACCAAGCTAGGAAGTCTTCTTAGAGGTACCAGTCATCAACAGGTGGCAACTAGCAGAAAGCACAGGAATTTAATTGTTCAGTTGTGCTGGGATATTCTCCATTTTCAGTCATGTATTTCTGCAGTTTCATATTCTATTTAATATTAAACGCCTCTTGATAGTCTTGCAATGTACTTTGTTTAGATTCAGAACCGTAAATAAGCCAGCATTTAAAACAATCGTCATGCTATAAAACATGCATCCGTTCTATTTGTGTTTAAAATGTTAAGTATGTTCTACAGTTCATTTTAAAGGGAAGTTCCCTATTACCACCTACTGTGTTTAAAGCCTGCATAACAAGTTCTTCTGGTTGTGAAGTCAGAGTCTAGTGCTTTTTCGTCAAGTAAAGACTATCTTGCCAAATAGTCTCCTCGTTGTATGGAAAACATTATTTGAATTAATTTTTTTTTTTTTTTTTTTTTTTTTTGCATCGGCAGTGTATGTGTTTATTGATCTGTTGACTATCTCAGTTCTTCAGTTGAACTTAGTATTAGGTGGTTTTTGAAAGGTAGTAACAGCAGCCTAGTTTTTGATTTTTCATCCTAACCTGTAAATTTGTGCTTGATTCTGGCAAACCTCCCTGAACTGCTGGGGCAGATGTTGGAATGTAATTTTGTCTGCCATTACAGTAGCCAAATGTAGCTGCTTCCCAGATCTGGGAGCTAGACTCTGTTCTTCAGGATGCTTTTGCTTGTCTTCTTTTATCTAGTCACTTGCAAAGCAGGGGATGACACTTTGTGTTCTTCCTGTTGTAGGTTTCTCAGTCTATATTCTTCAATGGAAGTTATTGGCAAAATCTTTTTGCTATCTTATTCCTATCTTGTGGCTCTCTTTAAGTGTTTCCATTTTTGTTCCTAATGGACTGAGTCTACATAGATTTTCTTAAAATAAGATAATTTTCTTAGCTTTATCCTGAAAATACCTGTTTTGAAATGACTGATCTATGTGTACTTTTTTTAATGTTGTGTTTCTACCTTCTTTCTTGGTTTCAGACTGGTTTGTCTTTTCAAAGAGTATAGCTTCTGTGGGTTTCATTCTGTGACTTTATTTCGATAAACTCAGTATTTTAGTATTTCTTTTCCCATTTGGATTTAATTTAGCTTCTGCATTCATATGCCTTTTGTTTTTTTCATTTCCAAGACAATGTTTCTTGGCACAGCTTATATTATCACTTACCTTTTGATGTACTCACCTTTTTTCTTGGATACTTTGTCTTTGCCCTCAAGCTTCATTTTTGGTCCATGGTGCATTTGGGGCACTTACGGCAGAGCAGAATCAGATATTCATTCAACAAAGAATGCAAACTGCCACTAGTTAGTAGCTTGAAAAGGATTCAAGGAGGTTTGATAAATCAGTTTTTCTTTCACATATGCCATAACAAGCCAGTTCATGAGTTTGGTCAGGAAAGGATAAATTGTTTTCTGGCTCACACTGGTACTAATTATTTGGTAGCAAATTTTAAGGCTTGGAAAATCGTTTCTCCGTAAGTGAAACAGTAATGGTGAGATCAGCTAGCGTTTGTCAAAACAACAAAAAAAACCCCAGCATTTATTAACCAAGGAAAGTACTGCCTTACACCTGGCCATAAGATGGAAATTAAGATTTTTTTGCTTGTCTGATTTTATTCGATCTGGCAAAGTAAGACACATGGTCTGGCATGAACTCGTTCCGTAAGACGAAAAGTTGTACTCTGATATACTTGTATTTAATTGCAGTAAAAATGGTGAGGCACAAAGGAGGTTTGACAAGGGGAGTCTGGAGAGAGGGAAGGGTAGCCTCGCAAAGTTTAAGCTGCAGTTTTAGGAAGTTATATGATGTTTGCAAATTCAGGGGCTATGTTACGTCCATCCATATCCTTACTTTGCTCTGAGTTAAACACGTCTTTTGTTTGTTGTATCTGAATTACCACTTTTCATTACAGCAGTCAGAACCCAGGGTACTCAAAGAGAGAGAATAATGATTGCATCTTTTCACAGGTCTAGGTGAAACCTACCTTTTCTCATCCTCGTTGGATGTTTCAGTTGAAAGCAATGGGTCTGATCAACAAAGCCATAAAGTTCATGCTGTCATTAGGGCCATCCAGTAGACTTCTAGTCAAGAAAACAAAATGTTTTTATTTGCTTTTTTAGCATAAATAAGTACCTTCCTCTTTTTCCCTGGAAGTTCTTAAAGATGCAGGAAATCATAGTTTCCTTTCTGTGAGGTAGAATTACTTGCTGCCGTGCTTCTGCCTGACCACTGGAATGGCACCAACAGTTGTTGCAGCTGAGGCTGCTCAGGAGGTCACCATGAGAGGTGAGGGAGGTGAGAGTTCCCTTGGGCTGAGTGATGCCTCAGAGCTTGGTCTGATTTCTGTGCTGGGGAGAGCAGGATGAGAAGGACAAGTGTTAGATACCAGTTTGGAGCTCAGGAAGTTCTTCTCTGCTAGATTGCTGCCCTGAGGGGAGCTTCAGATGCATAGAGTATACTGTTGCTCATGTATAATAGCAATGGCATTAAAATCAAAATAGAACATTTCTATTTTCTCACAGGTTAGGAAACCTGCTTTGCCATTTAAGAAATAACTGGATGGTAAAAATAACTTCTTCAGTGGACTAGGAATTCTCTGCTATCACGTGAAGTACGAGTAAAATGTTTCTATCGCAGATAACTGAACAAATTCTGTCTGGGGAATACAGCATGCTTTTAATTTATTTTAGAGAAAACAGAATAGTTAGCAGTGGCCTTTTTCATTAAGAATGGTTAAATAGGGTTGTTTATTTTGTAAGCAGGCAAGTATCCCATGATACGCATTTCTTTAGCAACGAAGAGAATTGTTTGGGAACATAAAGGCTGACAAAACGATGATTCTCATCTAATTGCTCCATAGACAGATTTTAAGATCTGTTAAACTGGTGTAGAGACAAACTTCTTCTTGGAATGTTTCTAAGAATTGTTTTGGTGTGTTATTTAGCAATGAGCGGTGTGTACTTGAAAAAGGTAGAAGGTTTCTTAGTCCTTAAGTGAATTTTATCTTTTACAATCCTTTTATTTTCCTCATTAATCCCATATAGAGGAGAAATGGTAGGAAAGAATAAATGTAAAAGCTTATGGAAACCATTAAAAAAATACAGACAGTTACAGATATTTGCATTTTTCTAGTTAGGAGTAAAAGACTGCAAGGCTACAAAATCTGATCCATTAAATATTAAAAACAAAACCCTAAAAACAACTTATTGGGCAAAGTGTATGTGTCATGGTTAAACAAAAGATGTACCATTTAAGCAAATGCAGTATGCAGGATCTCAGGCTAGCATTTATGCTACTATGTGGGGAAACAGGCCTCAGCTGGGTTTTAAATACTGTTTTTATTACCAATGCACAGGAGCTTGTTTCTGTCCCAAAAATGCCATTGGACGTATTGTAATAGGAGGGTAAAGATGTAGGAGATAATTATTGGTTGGACATTATAGTTTATGACATTATATGATTTTTTTAATTAGATGTAATATTTTCTAGGAGACAAATGTGCTGTCATCGTGATAGAACACATATTAAACAAACACTGTTGTTAATGTTGCCTGCATCTTTTATTTCTTTGCTTTACTCTCTATTCCTTTTCTTATCTGTTGGTCTCTTTTTGTTGATTTCCTTGTAATGTAAATGATAACTAGACAGGCTTTAAATATGGCACGTCTTTCATGTTGTGTGACAGCTTTCTCATCTGTTTGTGCTTTTAATAAAAATTCAGGCATCTTTGTATGGAAGCAATTATTGCAACATTGGAGAAGCGCATACATGTTTTTAGTTGTTTCTTGCAGCTCATGGTATGAGCAGGCTCCTCTAATCAGTGAGGTCTGAAGAATGTCAGCAAACTAACCGTAGAATGCATTCTTGCAATTTACTTTCCATAAAACAATGTTGTGTCTAATACTTCTTCTCTCTTTTTTTTTTAACTTGGAGAATTAGTCTGAATCCACTTGTTTACTGAAGTAAAGCTACCAGCTAGTGGGGGGGGGGGGGGAATCACACATTTAAAGTTTTTGGTGTTCAGTTAATATCTATTTAAATGGAGGCACAAGGTATGACAGCACTGGAATATGCTAGTCTGATTTTTCTTCTAGCATGTGACTTGTGATTAGTTTAGTAACTGCCCAGCATCTCTACTTGAAAGGAAGTGGCCTCTTATAAGCTTAACTAATACTTTTAAGTACTTTTGGGGTGGGTTTTTTTTGTAATTTCAAAGAGGAACAATGCGAGAGAAGATCAGTCATGCACGGTATTTGTGGGATCGCTTGATGGGCTGTGAATTTGAATGAAAAATTCAAACATCATCAGAGTTCCAACTTCAAACATTGATCGGTCAAGTAGTTATGAATATCATTTTTTCTTGATTGTGAGACTGAGATACATGGAGAATGCAGAAACATAGGGAAAGTGTTAAACAGAAATAAAATTTCATAAATGCTGCCGGAGCATCAATGAATCGGTATAGATAAATGCTTATGTAGCCATAGGACAAAATAACACGGAAATGGTGCTTTGTGTGATAGATACCCATTCTCTTTTGCCTTGTTTGTCTCTTCTTCTGATTTTTATCTTTTTTCCTACCTTTTCTTTCCATCCTACTTTTCTTCCTGTTACCTCTTTGCTACTATACTGCAAATGCTATTACTTCTCAAGCCCTTCAGGGACTTCAGTTTTTCAAGTCGACCACCTGTCGAGTGAAATTTTTCCCTTTTGGATGAGAAAAGTTGGCCTAATACTCCTACACAACAATTTCCTTACAGTTTAATGGTGCTGTAAAAAAAATATTTAAACCAGTTGTTACATTTTGATAACCCTGTTGAACATAGAGGGAAATCGGGGATAAACAAACTCTAAATTACATAACGATTTTTTAAAATCATGTTGTTTAAAAGATGACTTTGAACCTTGGAGAACTTATTTCAAGGAGTGAATGGAGCGTATTTTTAAGATCTAGAATTCTTCTGTTGTGTGAATGTTATCAGTGGATACTTCCATATATGTATGGAAGTAAAAAACTCTGTTTTGGTTAAAAGAAACCAGCGTGTTTCACATGGCGCACGTAGGTTTGTTTTATCTTTGATTGCTTCAGCCATAATTTTCCTTCCTTGAGTATGTTCCAGCATCAGTTGAGCTTGGTGGCAGACTTCCCCTTTGGCTTCAGCAGTGTAAAATCAGTCTACGCTGATTTGAAAGCCTTCCAAGTACATGTGCGTGACACTGGAAACAGCCAAGTTAAAGGAGAACAACTACATAAATCTAGTGTAGGAACGAAAGCGAGTTTTCTTTTTGTCAGAGTTCCAGTGACGTTTGGTGTTTCATGCATATGCCAAAGAATTTATGAAAGTCTGCTCAATAACAGTATACATACTGTGGAGCTACGTTGTTAACATGATTCAAAAGAACATCTTAATGTTTTTACTTTTAAAATGCTTTGGGGTTTCAGCTATGAGATGTTATGTTGTCCCGTGGCACAAAATAATTTTTTAAACATCACGCTGCTTGAAACATTCTGTACGGTGGCCATTGATCATGAACTTGCCATAAGAGTATGTAATGTTTTTTCTGCTGCTCTTTTGGTGAGGAGAGAGATAGACTAATTTATTTTAGTGCTTCATCATTTAAAGTTATGTATGAGACAGAACACGTGCTAGTTTATCTAATTTAAAGGCTAATGTATTGACTTTTTGGCAGGAAAATAATAGTAATGTTTTGAGCTTTTTTTTTTGTAAGTAGATCTTAAAGTAAATTGAAGAGTTGCAGTTACTGAGTACTAAAGCTATGATTTAGTTATGAGGGTAGTTTAATGAGTGCCAGTGAAATCAGCATACTTCATTAAGTGTTTTGTATGTGCTAGGCATGGTAGTTAAAAATTCTACAGCATTTATGGGATGGTTCTTACGCTTCTTTTAGTATAAATTTCATGTCTTGTTGTCATGAATTGAAGTTACGCATGGCTCTGAGGGAGCCATGTCAGCCTCCAAAAGTTACTTTATCGACAATAAAGTCACAAATTACAAAAGCATGCCATCATGTTAAGAATTCTTAAATAATCTCAACACTCGAGAAACTTCTGAGGCTTCTGAGGTCGGGAGATTCTCTGAAGGTCTTGAGATGCTGGATTTGATTTTTGTGAATGCATATTTAGTATTTATTCCTTGAAAACCCACGCTTGGTAAAGTAAGATGGTGTGAGCGTGTGCGTGCCTATGTAGAGTATGTCTTAAAAATCAGAAATGTGTTCCTCATAAAGCTGGCTGTTAGCCACGTTTATGTGGGAGGCCTAGGCAAGTTACAGCAATTCAAAGTGAAGCGTGGTGTCGGTGCACTTCTGAAAGGAAGAGAGCAAAATTTGAGGCGATAGTAAGGAGAGTATATAGGGCTACAGCGCAAGTCCCTTTCAGTAAGAGCATCATGAACAATCAGTTTAATAGGTTCACCAGTGCTGTAGCATCAGGGCAGCACTTTGACACTGTGCTCAATCCCTCAGCTGTTGCATGGATGAGAAAAGCAGAGGGGTTTCTTCCTGTAGTTTTTCATTTAGGTTTCCTCTCTAGTCAGCTGAAGAAGCATCAATAACACCGCTTTGTAAGGAACCAGGTCTGACTGGCTTGCGTTAGAGACAGGGTTGAGCAACAGATAATGCTTTTGAAAAAAACGGTTAATAGCTTATTAGTTGTGAAAGAGAAAGCAATTAAAACTGAGAATAAGTGAAATTATGCCACAGAGTAAGTACTAATGTGCAGTTTCTTCCTACCATCATCTTGCTGCAGATCACTATTTCCCTATTAGCATTGCCTGGTGTGGTGCTCATGCATTAGACATACCACTGCAGCACTCTTACACTTCCCCCTTAACTAGAAGACGTGGCTTGAATGTATTTCTGTGTTTGTTGTCGTTGTTTTCAAGGATATGAAAAAAGTATGTATGGGTAGGTTCTTTATCACAACGTAATTTTAAACTGCTTCCAATTTTGAGGAATAAAGTAATAAAGTCTTTCATATATGTCTGTCTGTATATGACCGGATAATTGTAATAACTTGTTTTTGTAGTGGATGATGCTGGTAAGATAGAACACGAAGGTTCTGCTGAAATTACCATGGAAGCAGAGTCAGAAAGTGGCTCTTGTAAAGTGGATGGCATTTGTCCGGAAGTCATCAAGGTCTATATATTCAAAGCAGATCCTGGAGAAGATGATTTAGGTAAAATACGCTCATTTTAGAATACTCCAGTCTGACATTTGAAATTTTGCATAATTAGAGACTGTGGTTTCTCTCAAGTCATCTGTGAAGAGCTGTGGGTCTAATGTTAAAGAGTGACAAACTTTCAGTTTTCTGTGGTTTAGCATAGAATTTAAACAAAGTATATTTAAAATATTTTGCTCTGGTCTTCCTAATTAGGGGGCACAGTAGACATTGTGGAGAGCGAGCCAGAGAATGACCACGCAGTTGGATTACTTGATCAGAATAGCAGTATTCGTATTCCAAGGGAGAAAATGGTTTACATGACTGTAAATGATTCTCAGCACGAAGATGAAGACTTAAGTAAGTAGGTGGCTTTCATTTGGGAACAGGGATTTTCACTTTCAACAGTGCAGTGTTCCTATTAATTTTTTCTTGACTTCTTTTTCTCTTAGATGTTGCAGAAATAGCTGATGAGGTTTATATGGAAGTGATTGTAGGAGAGGAGGATGCAGCAGTGGCCCACGAACAGCAAATTGATGACACTGAAATTAAAACTTTCATGCCTATAGCTTGGGCAGCAGCTTATGGTAGGTAATACTCAAAGAATTCTTCCTGGTGATACTGTGTATAGCAAAACATTGAGGATTGTTTTTTGGAGGGTAGTGGAGTATTTGTGCTTTTGTGGTTTTTTTTAAAGTTTTAGTTTAAGAATGGTTTCTTGGCATAATGAACCTTAAATTTAAAAAGAGGAGAGAAGCTGTAAGGCAGGCTTCTTCTTATTCCTATTTTAACAGGCATTTTCCTTCATATTTTCATGATGTAGGAGGGGGAGGTACACGAGCTTTCAACTGAAAAATTGCATCTCAAGTACATCTGTCCTTCACAGTTTTAGGACACAGTAAGAGCTGGCTTGGGAATAGAACTGAATATTTTTATTCTGGGAGGGGGGGGGGGGGGGTGTTTTGTGGGGGGGGGGGGGGGGGGAAGAAGATGGGAATATGTAAGATTCAGTTTAGCAGTGAAAAGCAACACTGACCTCTAGCTTGATTGAAATGCTTTCTAGAAGGAACATATAAATATGTGATTTCACCAGTGGAAATAATTAATCGATTAACAAAAAAGAAGCTGGAGGGAGACATCTTTAAATTATAGCAGAACCTTGAGAATATTTCCAACATGCAGAACCATGTTTCTTGAATGTTAGTATCTGAGCACCAACTGGTGCTCAAACTGATTTCCAAAACTTATAGAAGCTGGTAGACCAAAATCTCATCTTAGAAATGTTTATGTATTGCCCTGTTCTCCTTCTAAATGTACTTTGAGTAAATGACGCAGAAGAATAGTGGAGTAGAGGAGAAAACTTAGGTTATATGTCTGCATAATGTGGATTGCGGTGATGGTGCCAGCAGACAAATGGCAGGGCAGTGCTGAGAATGCGATGGGGGCTGGAATTACGAACCTAAGTCAAGGAAGGGCAAGATTTCAGGGAGCAGCGTGTGTTAAAAGTTGCTTAGGAGATGGACAGTAGTGCACCCAGGGCCTCATCTTTGGCCATATGCTGGTGACCACAGTTTCAGTGAAGAGGAAAGGACAGAAGGCAGGGTGAGTGGGAATTAAAACTGAAATTAAGTGAACTCGAAACAACAGTTGTAGACTGAACATTCAGTGATTTTGGAGGAGGAGAAAATTGAGCAGAGTGTATTAAGAACAGAGAGAGGGAATTGAAAGGAGAATTTAAGAATGTGGGAAACAGTGGAGTCATTGCATTCTCGGCAGTAAGCAACCTAACATGCAAGGTGAGAGGTGGTGGGAAAGGGAAGAAATAATGACGTATGAAGGCATGAAAACGGCAGAGGTTTGTCATCTGCACTTCTCAGAACTCTTCTCCACTTAAAGACGGTTTAAGAGCTGATAACAATGGCATCTTAAAATGTTAGATTTGTTTTGTTGCTGTATTGTAACAAAGCCCAGTCCCGCTGTGCTTTACATTCCAGAAAGTTTTTGCAATTTTATTCTAGTATTAGAAAATGTTTGAGGCCTGTTCTGTGTTGTACTCTAGAAGGACTCTTCATGCACCTGTTGCAAACTTTTTACGTGTAAGATGTGAAATGGGTTTTTGTTTTCAGCGTTTGTCGCTTGTCACATTTGTTGTTCAACACTTGAGCTAGCATATAGATCAGAATCTTCAGGCTCCGCACATGCCTGTTCCTGGCTCTGGGTCTTCTTATATTAATCGTGAATATTCGTTCTCGGCACTCTACAAAGGGAACAGCTATTGAGCATCTTGCGCTTTCTTCCGCTTCAGTCTTCCTGTCTGATTTGTGTGCTTTGCTTTCACTAGGAACTGTTGCCTTCTATTGATTCAAGTAAACACTTAACCACAAAATTTATTATTAAAATTTACTTATGCCCTTGAATCGTCAATGTTAAACTGATTGCCAATAAATACCTTCCCAAATATATAGATATATTTACTTGTAATTTTCATGTTTGTTTTGCATACAGCGATACCATTTGTGTATTAAACACGAAGCTCTATGAGGCAAAGGTTGTTTCCTTCTTTCTATTATACAATACTGAGCATGCTCTTTGTTCCCAGTAGAAAGAATTTGTAAGTGTTAAAGCATCAGGTGTGCAAATAGTAAGTAGTGTACTTTGTGTGCAAGTTCATGGGCTGTTCAGAACGATTCTTTGATCGTTCCAGTTCTGAAACTTGGTGTGTGAGAAACTTCAGTCAGGTGAATTCAGATGTCCAGAAGTGAATGGGAGCTCACACATGAATGTATTTCAGGACTGAGAAGAAAATGGGGCACAGTAAATATTGTGACATGCTATTGTTTACCGATGTTAAATATTTTAGGCATAATTAGCAACAAAAGAAATGCAAAAAATACTGCATTTAAAGAAAAACTCTTTGTGAAATGGGAAACAATTAATTCCTGTAAATTGTGTACTCCTATAAAAGGAGTTTAACAAAGCCAATGCTTCCAGGTTCATAATACCAAACATAATTCGTAAGTTACATACAGAGAAGTTTTGGAGCTCATCCTGTACATTATTATGGTTTGATTAAATGTCCAGATAACAGTTTATAATTTCTTTTATTATCATTGTAGAGTTTGTTGCTCGAATAATCTGTAGAGTGATGACGGTAGGTAACTTTTTAACTTATCTTGCTAGGTAATAATAATGATGGCATTGAAAGTCGGAACGGCACTGCAAGTGCTCTTTTGCACATAGATGAGTCAGCTGGACTTGGGAGACTGGCTAAGCAAAAACCAAAGAAAAAAAGGAGACCTGAGTCCAGGCAGTATCAAACGGGTGAGTATCTGGTGGCTGGCTGTACTCTCATTCCTCTAGGCACTTACCCACAAACAGATATACTTTGCTGGTAGGGTGTGCAGTGTCTTCTAAAAAACAGTGATTATTTTGGGAATTATTTTGTTGACAACGCTTCTACGTCATAAATGAGTGCATATTTTATTTTAAAGTTTCTAAATATATAGCTGGTTTGGATTGTGGGGGTGTTTTAAAGGAAACCGTCTCTGACGTAGAAAAAATCGGTATCGTAGCAAAAGGTTAAAAACCTATATACTTAACTTGCCACACCAATTTTAATGTTTAATGTAACTTTTTTAAAGATGATGTTAGGTAAACAGTGTTCTGTAATAGTACTTTTTAAAACCCCTTTTTGTCTTTATTGAAAATACACGGAACAATACATTTCATTCTATCAGCTCAATAAGTAACTGGAAAATCTGAACATTCTATGTTACAGTAGGTAGTGTAACTTCTATACCCTTCTCTGTTTTAATGTGAAATCAATTGCCTTGATGTTCACGCCGATGTTCTTACTTGCATCTGTAAGAACAGATGCGCTGTTTCGGCATTATTTGGTTTCTGCTGTTAACTGTGTTACGGTCTGAATGATTTATTTGGTCTGATGAAGTTGAAAAAGCACATGACTGTTGTCTTTAGTAGCCTTACCTTAAATGATACTAGAAGTTTCTTTCCAGATTGTGACTTAACTGTAGGACTTCTGTTTGGTCTAGCGCTGAATTAGTAAACCAGGCAAATTTTAATCTTAAGGTTTGCTTTTTCTGTTTCCAGCTACCTAGTCAGTCCTCCTTCCAAAACATTTTTGGAAAAGAGAGCTTTTTAGCATGCCCAGACAAATTCAGGGTAAACAAATCAGGCCGACGGATGAGTGCAAATAAGTTCCAAAGCTTTGAGGTGTCCGTATGTGAAATGTGTTCTCATTGATTCCCGCTTGATACCTCTTCAGACTGTAACTGTGACAGATGGCACAAGAAGGAGGTGTTAGTTTGGGGACATGAGAATTGTAGTCAGCGGTAGGTGATTACACTGCCAGACTAAACTTCATCTACAGATTCATGGAAAGTCAGAGAAGATCATGTGCTATTACGCTTACTGTGTAATACTCAGTTTAACAAGTTGGCTGCTGTTCTTTGCACCAGCGTCGGTTTCTGCCTGGGTTTAATGCGTGAACTCGGTCAGAATTCTTCGAAGTAGAATGACTTGGGGTGAAGAACAGCTGGGTGACGCTTTGGTTGTCTGCATTGAAAAGCAGTATTTCCTTTCGCCTGACAATAATAATGAATGAAAGTAGTAATTCCCTCAGTTTCTTCTACAAACCCAGTACAAGCTTGTTTATTATGTAGTATAGTGTATGTGTCTGACTCTGATCTGACTTAACAATTCAGCTTATTGTTCAGGTTGAAATACGACATGTATCGAAGGGTAATATTGCTGTGTAATATTGAGGAAGAGTTTTTTGTTGTTTTTCAGCAATAATCATTGGCCCCGATGGTCATCCGTTGACAGTCTACCCCTGCATGATCTGTGGAAAGAAATTTAAATCTAGAGGTTTCTTGAAAAGGCACATGAAAAACCACCCGGAGCACCTTCTTACTAAGAAAAAATACAGATGCACAGACTGTGATTACACTACGAATAAAAAAATAAGTTTACATAACCACTTGGAGAGTCATAAGCTGACCAACAAAACAGAAAAGCTTATTGAGTGCGATGAGTGTGGGAAAAGCTTCTCTCACGCAGGAACTTTATTTACTCACAAGATGGTGCACAGGGACAAAGGAGTTAATAAAACGCACAAGTGCAAATTCTGCGATTATGAGACAGCAGAACAAGGATTACTGAGTCATCACCTTTTAGCTGTCCACAGCAAGAACTTTCCTCACATTTGCGTGGAGTGTGGCAAAGGATTTCGCCATCCGTCAGAGCTCAAGAAGCACATGCGAATCCACACTGGTGAAAAACCGTACCAGTGCCAATATTGTGAATACCGATCTGCCGACTCTTCTAACTTGAAAACTCACGTAAAGACTAAACACAGTAAGGAAACGCCATTCAAGTGCGATATTTGTTTCCAGACTTTTTCAGATACCAAAGAGCTACAGCAGCATACGCTTATGCATCAAGAAAGTAAAACACATCAGTGTTTGCATTGTGACCATAAGAGCTCAAACTCGAGTGATCTGAAACGACACATAATTTCAGTCCACACGAAAGACTATCCTCACAAGTGTGATATGTGTGATAAAGGCTTTCATAGGCCTTCGGAACTGAAAAAACACGTGGCGGCTCACAAGGGTAAAAAGTTGCACCAGTGCAGACATTGTGACTTTAAGATTGCAGATCCGTTCATTCTGAGTCGCCACATACTCTCAGTTCACACAAAGGATCTTCCGTTCAGGTGCAAGAGATGTAGAAAGGGCTTTAGGCAACAAAACGAGCTGAAAAAACACATGAAAACACACAGCGGCAGGAAAGTTTATCAATGTGAGTACTGTGAGTATAGCACTACAGACGCCTCAGGCTTCAAACGGCATGTTATTTCCATTCATACAAAAGACTACCCTCACCGTTGTGAGTATTGCAAGAAGGGTTTCCGAAGGCCTTCAGAGAAGAACCAGCACATTATGCGGCATCATAAAGATGTTGGGCTGCCTTAAAGTCTCTTTCACAGACTTGCGGCTGGAATTATAAAGGAATTTTGCCTTTCGGGCAGTTAGCTTATTTTAAAGCCAATCACCTGCGATCACACACAAAAAAACAACAAAAAAAACATACTGTGCATTTGATTTGTTGCTGTATAAAAATAGGATTATTGCTTCTAGTTGACTTTTATACCTTTTGTTCAATAGCGTGTTCTGAATTCTGTTCAGTTTGTTTAATAAATGAAGAAAAGATGGCAACAATAAAGTTGCATTTAATAAAGTAAACCCTGTCTCTTACTGAATTTTTCAACCGTAATAGTTTATTTAAGTATATTTATCTTACTGACCTCGTTGATACTCACAGTGTCCATGTTAATGCAGTTTTGTCGTGAGTTTTAAAACTATGACTTTTCTCTTGCTAAAATTGTCAGAGGTGTGTATAAAATGGGGAATTGTGATGCTGAAGATAAAGTCACTAGGGCCCACCTGACTGTCTTGTTCTGACTATGCAGGCTTTGTGGCAGGTTAACTGTTTTCCATTCGAGGAGTTACACATCTGAGTTACACATTCTTTATTGCGGAAAACTATTCTGCGTTTTAATTCAGGTTTCAGAGAGAAACATTTTTTAAAAAGTGGTTTGGGGCATTTGTTACCTTTCTTCGGCGAATTTAAGAGTATGCTCAAATAGTATGTTTATTGTTCTGTGCTGCTTTGTCTTTGAAAGGGTTTGCCTGTTACAAAATGAGTTGGGCTTTTTTCAATTTACTGCTGTCTTGATGTTGGAAACATAAAATACTGTTGTTCCGTTTGCAGAGTTAATAGATCACAACTGTCTGTACGTGCCGGTAAACGTACCTCAAACTTTAATGCTTTTGTGTGTGTTGGTATTTCTTTGAAAGAACGGTTTGTGGTTCAAGTCACTTTTTTATTGTGAGTTGTTTTAGAACAAAATTTAAGACCAAGAGGTGCCTCGATTTTGGAAACGAGATACAGTGAGAGCTTCAGAGGGGGACGGAGTGGAGCAGATGCGTTCATAAGGAGTAGAGGTGTTTTAATGTAGATATCCTTAAGAAGAAAAGTAACTTACGATCGTAACAGGACTGTTTCTAAATCGAATGTTTTTCCTGAGCCATTAGCGGCCGTGTTAAGCTGCTGTTTATTAATCAGTACAGCATCCAGAATTAACCCAGTTCTTCTAATCTGTTCATAAACAGCTGGGAGAACATGACAATTATTATATGCAGTTTTGCCACCTGAAGACTACTATAACATAGCGCCATATCATTTGCTAATTGCAGCATAAATACACCAAGCACGAAGTCACGTACCTTAACAACGACCGTGGAGCAAAAAACCCCAAACCGTTCAATTATGTGCCAGATTTTAGGCCCCGGCCCCGCCCCCCTTGCTGAAATTCCCGCCGAAGCCGCTGGTTGAGGATGGATTGCAGAATTCGGACCCGGCTGCCTGCCAGCTTAGGATAGATCTGTAACCGGCAGCTCACTAATGGAGGAGGTTCAGAGCCCGGCCCGGTGGCGGCTCTCGTTTCCAGGCAGGCAAACTGCCTATTGAAACCGAGCGGGAGCTTCAGTGATGATTTCAGGTTGGGGGTGATAAAGGGACGAAGGTTTCCTTTCAGACGTGCATCTTCTAGGCCTTGCGTACTTTGTTTTGTTAGCGAGCCCTGCTCCTGCTGCTCACTCAGCCCCTCTGTTTCACTGTAAGCCGAAATACTTGCGTTCAATTTCCAGGTCAGGAGAGTCGAATGCCATGTCGCTACCTTTATTGTGTAAGGGTTTTTTCTTTCGATGCCTGCTTGACAGTGCCCCCAGACTTCTCCAGCGCGCTCTTGTACAGTATTGCTACTAACGGGCCGTGAACCTTTAGTGTGTAATACCTAGATGTGCTGCACTGTGCCTTCGTTGAAATCCCCGGTGAAGGCCGTGGATTTCCTACATGGCCGTAGCTGTCTGTCTGTTGCCTACTGACTGCCAAATCAGATGCAGTAAAACCCAGTAGAGATTTTCCATTCGCGTCTTAACGTTCAAGCATTTTCTAACTGGAAACCTGAAAAGTGTACAGAATCTGCATAAATTCCCATAGCATTGCCGAGGATTTTAGCCATTTTGAACTTTATTTTTTTAAATAAGCTGAAAGACAAAGAACACAATTTTACACATTTTTCTTTCTCTTGCGTAGCCTGGAATCATACACACTTTTTTTTTTTTTTTTTTAAAGCACAATGTTGAAACTTTTTTTTTTAATAATTAAGGGTTTGGTCAAGTGGATTTTGTAAAATGTATTTGTCTGTATAAAGAGAAAATGAAATTATAGTTATTGTTAATGTACTGACATTAGTTACAGGTTAGTTTTAATTCTTAAATAATTTGCTTAGCAAATGCTATAAAATGGATGTTTCAGTTTAATGTTTAAAAAAGGTACAGATTTTTACAAGGACATAATATAAATTATTGTTCTGTAGAAAATACCCTGTTAAATATTGTATACGTCCTTCCCTCTGTACACTTTGTAAAAAAGACAAAAGAAAAAAACAAAATACATAGAATCATATAGGGATGTGTGACATTATTGTAATTGTGTACTTGATAATAACGTGAAAAAATAAAATTCAAAATATTTTCCTGTTAATGAATGTTTAGTCTATTTGATGCCAGTACTGAGATCAAGCGTTGTTCTGAGGGACACGGTCATCTGCAACGCTAGTGCACTTTAGCTTGTCGTCTTGCTCCCCGTTTTTCAGCTCTCTGGGGTGCGGGCGATTCAATCCCTCAGTGGGTTGAAACGTACCTTTACGAGAAAGCCTGCAGAAGTGAAAGGCAGGGATGGCAGGTCTTGGAAATCCATTTTAATGCCTGTTTTTATATGAAAGGGTTCACATCTGTTAAACTTCTTACAACGCCTTAACGTTTCTCCGCAAGGTGGTTACCTACTAGGTGCTACTCGCTGTCCCAGAAAGACTCCCTTGAGTCGAATGGGGTGTGCCGCTGTCGTTGAAGCTAAATTAATAAAATGCGTTTCCCG
>NW_008824468.1:556676-562018 GCF_000699105.1 Pygoscelis adeliae | reverse complement strand
CACTGCTCTATGAATGCTTCAGCCCGGTTCAATTAAACCGTGCCTGCGGGAACTACTTTGGTAATAGCTCCTCCGGCACAGGCCGTCCCGCTTCAATGGTGCCTGTGACCTAACGTCAACCGATTGCCCCCACTAACCTACTGACAGAAGTGCTGTTGGGTGTCGCTGCCCTCTGTACCTGCCTGAGAAGGGAGGAGGTGAAACGTGGAGGTGGCGTGTCTGCTGGCCCAGATACTGTCAGGATATTTAGTCCAACTGGTTTACTCTCACTGGGTACCTTTAGGAAATGCTGACTCATTCACTCCTCGTCTTGGTTCACCGTGCAGCCAGACTGGCATTGGGCAACTCCTCATAGTGAGAAGCTGCCGAGTTGCCAGCAGTCTGGCAACTTTTGATGTGATTCGTTTTCTTGCTTCCTCCATCTACCTGCTGTTCCTCAACCACTCATCGTGGAACTGTACGTTGGGTACCAGAGGCATTCAGGGCCCTGGAGAATCCATACGGCCGTTTCTGGCTGCTGTGAGGAAGAGCCAGGAGCTGTCACCGGTTCTAGCTCATGCAGACTAGCAAATCCCCCCCTCCCCTTGGATGTACCCCCCCGCCCCTTGGATTTCCTTAGCTGTGCAAGCCTCAGTGCTTCGCCGCCAGGCTCTGCTGAAGGCTCCCCAGCTTGCCCAGGTGCCTGCAGCCTGCGCGGGTGACGTCCCCCTCGCTGGGACACAGCAGCAGAGGCACCCAGAGCCTGGATGCCAACCTAAGGGTTCTTTGACAGCCTTATTTGCGAGCCAAAAGGCTGTGTCACTAATTAGGAAAAGAAGCAGCTGGCTAACAGCTGTGGTTCTCTGGCTTATTAAAGGTAGTAATTAAAATTAAATAATATATCATTAATAGGAAACACAATTAATACGTTAACAATTATGACAGGTAGAAAACTGACCAAGGAGTGGCTGACTGGAACCAATAAGCAGGTCAGCAGAGCGGTCAGGAGCAAAGGAGTGCTTGCCGGTACACATAAAAGGCAGGCACGCCAAAAACCTTTCACTAGGCGGAGAAGTTTGAAGGGAGGGTTGGTGGTTTTGGTTTCCCTGAAATGCTGATGCAGAAAAGTACTTTTCTAAAAGTAGCAGAAGTATGAAATGAGGCTGGGGATGGGTTTTTCCGGACCTGTGGCAATCAAGAATGCTATTAATTTCTATAGGCGATGAGCATTTTAAAAACTGCAAGCACAGGTGGTTCAGAGGCCGTGCAGCACACAGACTTCTGTAATATTTACCGGAATCCCACGGAAACTCCACAAGTCTGGAAAAATGTTACTGTTCTACTGAAGACAAAACGTAGTGGGTCATTTTGGCACGAGCCCAGGCAAAATATCGGGATAAGGAATTGCTGCCGTTAGGACCAAGTAAAGAACCTGAAGGGAACAGAAAAAGAGGTGAACAGAAGGAACGCATCCTGTGTTATAGATATAGGGCATACCTATATGCCCTAGCTTTGAACAAGCTCATTCAACACCTTGGTAGCGCAGAGCCCCTGTGCTGAGCTGTCCCTGGTGTGAAAGCGCGAGCCCCCCGCACCCGAGCCCCGCGTACCGCCATGCCTGCTCGCCCCTGCTCTGTCTCTCGCCTTATTTTCTGCTGCGGTTTAACCGTTGGTTGAGGCTGGCTTCAACCAGCTTCACCGTGGAGCCAAGGGGGGGGTGTCATGAGCTTCAGGACGGGTGACTCCCACTGTGGTGCTTGTCCCCACTCGCCTCCTGGCTGGAGGATGCCTGTCCATCCCGCCGCCCTGAGACGCCAATGCCCCCGTGCTGGCCAGGGGCTGAGGTGCCTGACTGAGCATCCTGGAGTCTATTTTGAGGAGCCAAGTGCTTGAAACGAGGTTTTTGACTGAAAAACTTACACTCCATAATGAAAGCCCAAAACCGGTCACTAGAGAGCACCGGCCCTGACGAGGGCATTTCCAACAGGGACCACAGAGATGTTCATGCCTTAGGAAACAGAAAGCCACAGAAAGTGCTCATTTTGAGGTTTTTAAACCAAAGCCTAGCAGGTTGGCTAGAAGCTCGGAGGACAACCTACGAGTACAGTGGCATGGCACCGAAAGTCCTGCCTCGTCCTATTTAGACTGCTTGGTCTCGGCTCAGTTGCTCACATCTAGGCACCAAAAGCCACCTGTGTTTGTCTTGGGATTGCCAGGTGCTACGCAGGCCCCAGGGGGGACCCGCACCCGGCGGTGTGGTGCCCAGAGCACCTCTCACGGCGCTTGGAACCCATGGAGGGGTAGCGACATCCTCCAGGGATGTTTTCTACTTGAATCCAATGGACAAGATGAGTCCTTTGAAACAAATACAGATGAAAAGACACTTTAGTGACATGCAAAAAAGGAGGTAAGACGGACCTGATATTTCTCTTGCACTGGCATGAATCAAGAGTTTTGTTAAGGCTGATACGGTAGAGTTAGCTTTAAGAAGACTGGGACATGTTTTGTCTGACACAGCCCAGGAAAACAAGGAATGCCAGGATTGTATCCATTTGGAAGGATGAATCATAACTAACAAGCGCTCACAGGTACGGGAGCTGGGATATTACAGCAGCTCAAATGACTGGCAGAAGCAGAGCGCGCTAAGAATAAAAAAGCACTTGGAACTGAGAAAATCAATACACACTTTATATACTTACTACATTTTTTTAAAGTAATTATGGTATCATTAATACCATTTTGCCTATCATGGACCCACTAAGAGAGTACTTTAGTTTCCTTACTTGTTAGGCTTTCGATGCAGCGGTTTTGCTAGGAAGCCTCTGCCAAGGAGCAGTGTGAATTCTCTGTGGGCAATGCTGACACTTGACCAGACCCACTGAGCCCCTTTGCAGCAGTACCCAAAGCTGTCACCTCACCGGACAGTTGACCAGTGTCACAATAAACCTAACATGGATGCAGGAAAAAAACCCCCACAACCCTATACTGCCATACAACAGACCTTCCTATAGTACAACATACGCCTTGCAAAAAGACACCAGCAAGCCGGGGTGGCGATACCGCCTCATGGCAGCTGCAGAGCAAGGGGAGCAAGGAACAAAAACTCCTCTTTTTAGAGCAGTTGGGGGCTTGGGGCTGTCACCACAAATTCAGATGCTTCACACGTGCAGGCACAGAGCCTGGGAAGCATCAGGAGAAGCTGGCCGCTGCAGAAAGGCAAACAGCCTGCGCTCCAAGTGCCCCATGCCGGGATTTCCATGCAAGCCTAAAGAGAACCACTGAAGGAGGGCGGGATTGGCCCCCGCCAGCAGCAGGAGGGACGATGGAGCTGTACCGCTGAGGCCAGGTAGCATTTACCTGCAAACGCGGACCAAAACCTGCCCTGTTACATGGGTGTGAAGCGCCCCTCCAGCGCGGCTGGCAAGCAGGATCCCTGTTTGGCCACCTTCCCGGGAGTCCAAATCGCTTGTGCTGGGTCGTGGGGCCTCCTGATGGCTGCGCACGGGGAAGGAGCTAACCCCTGCTCCTCCTCTGGCTCCGGCTGAAGGGAGGGACGGCCGCTGGGTCAAGAGTGGCTGAGCAGCAACTCCTTTTCTTACTAGATGTCCCTTTTCGTAGCTGAGAGCTTTTGAAATGAGCTGCAGACAACCAAATGCAACCCAAGTACCCGCTCGGCCACTTACGGGGGGTCAGCTACAGAAAGGCCTGGCTTCCTGGAAAGAGATTTCCTTCCTGCAGGGAGACAAGGAGGCTGGGAAGGGAGCACCAGCAGTTAGGCACCGGCTGCGTCGCATTTTCCGGTGCAGAAGACCCGTTCCCAGCAAAGAGAAACCCCCTGTACTTGAAGGACCATCCCCGGCTTCTCAGGGCATCTCTGTTCAAATAAATACAAGTGGGAGAAGGTAAGACATGTCCCCCAGAACACACACAACCTGTGAAATACATCAGTGCTTGAGAGGTAAAAATAGTTGGCAAGTGATGTCTGTTCAGTGTGTCACAGGTCTTCTTTAAAAGAAAACTAAACTAACTTGATCTTGACTCTGAAACTTGAAAGCAATTCCAGATTACAGAGGAGCCTCTTAGAGTTGAGCTTCAAGTGCCCCAAAATAGCATTTTGTCCCCTTTCTATTTATTTATAATATTTTATTTATTTATTTATTTATTTATTTATTTTGGCAGAACATACAACGAGCTGTAATGCAAATGGCAGGTAACATACAACTAGTCCCGAAGGCTCTGCCTACATGAACCAGCAGGCTGGATCGCTAGAAGAGGACCTGTAGAGGAAGCGAGTCACACCACGTCCATCCTTTAGTCATCTCGGTGGGTTTTGTATGGTTTGGATGCCCAGGGCTTCTCCTGGGCTACCAGATCATCCCTGCGGTGCCGGGGACATCCTTTCAACCCGAGTCACACGGTGCGCCCTGTGCCAGCACCCCCCGGCCAAGCACGTTGCCCCCCCACAGGTGGGTTTTTCTTACCCATCACAGGAGTAAATTCTTGTATCCAAAGCCTCATCAGACCTGCTGGTGCTTAGCTCGTTAGCACTAAGAGGCTTGTGAGCCTGAAATTGGTGATCCCGTTAGCGGGACCAGCGGTACGAACCTGTAAGAGTCCTGTTCCCTCTTGGGACTGCCCAGTTCAAGGGACAGAAATGACAGGGTTTTCTTTTGGTTTTCAGTTGGCCTGGCCAAGATCAAGTTAAACCTTGCTGACCGACCGAATGATGGCACAGTTCAGGAGTACACGGCTTTTCCTCCGTCACCACAGAGGAGGCTCCATCAGCGCGTGATGCTGCAGAGACTGGGTTTGAACACCAAACCAACCCTGAAACCCACCCCAGCACTTTGAGAGCTTAGGGGAGAGGAGGTGAGGGGTGCCTCCAAACGAGCCTTTCTGTTTGGAGCCATTACGAGCGGGGCGAGAGTCATTACAGAAAGGGCGAGAAACGAGAATTGCTCCGGTGGAGCTGGAAAGCCCCCTGCATGCAAAGCTTGCCCTAACTTCTGCACCTCTCACTGACTTACTGGCAGCACCCCCCCCGTGACAGCCTTTCCAAGGCAAAAGCCCTGGCAGTCGCCAGCTTGCCAACGCCAAAATGATCTGCAGAAGGACTGCTGCACCCAGGCGTGATGAGTGGCCATTTGCGTCCCCAGGGACAAGGGCAGTCTCGCTGGGATGGCCTGTGGCTGCAGTGCTGGCTCTTGAGGTCCTGAGGCCTTCCCACCTCGGCTTGCAGCCCAGGCCCACGCTCCCTGCCCACCTGCATGCGCCTCTGCCTCCAGCCGAGGACTGCAGCTCCCTGGCCGGGCAGCGGAGCCATCGCTGAGCAAACCCTCTCGCAACCGCCGCCGGAGCCCGTC
>NW_008824468.1:552216-556443 GCF_000699105.1 Pygoscelis adeliae | reverse complement strand
CTCCGAGCCCCAGGAGCCCCCGAGCCCTTGTCCTCTCCCACCAGTGCTCTTCCCCTGCCCTCGCTCCGCTCCGGGAGCCCTCTGGCTCCCCCGGGGGACGGGGTGAGCGCTGCGAGGGTGGTTGTTAAACCCGCTTTCACCCGGCAGCTTGGGGGACCCTAGCAGCAAAGCGGTTTCCCAGGGGTGTCAGGCCCGAGGGCGTCTCGGCGGATGAGCGAGACCTCCCCGCAGAGGTATCACCCCGCAGGGAACAGGAGTATTGGCCCCTACGGGCATTAGCTGCCTTATTCCCAGGAAGAAGTTAAACACTTCTGGCTCCGTGCCAGCAGTGAAGGGAGATGGACCTTACCCCAAACCTGTTGCTCAGGCTCTGCGCAGCTGGTGCCCGGCCGAGCCCCCAGGAGCGGGACAAAACAAAGGTGCCCACCCTATGGGCCATGGCAGCGAGCGAGGAGACCGGGACACCATCCCGTGGGGAAGCACGCTCAAATCAGTGTCGCTGATTCTCTAGCAAGGGCTGTTGCGCAATGCAAGGTGAGGATGGGATTATACGTTGTCTCCGTCGTTCAGGCAAATTCCTTCATCACAGCTAATGCTGCTACAGCGAGTACCAAAGGAATTAATGATTCACCACTTAATTTCCTCTTCCCCTACTCCCTCCACCTTTCTTTTGCTTTAATAAACTGGTCTGGAGCCAACTGCAGCATCAGGTTAGTGATGACTTTAAGCACCATTTATGCTGTTATCGTGGCAATTTAAATTGTCACTTTCTATTAAAAGGTCTAGCTCCAAATGGTTTTAGCTGAAAGCATCGGCATTGACAATGAAATTAAATACAGAAACTCTTTTCTTGGGATGTCAGCACAAACACGTTTTAAATAAGGGTTCAGAAGCACCTTGCTAATTTCAAGTACAGTATAGCTTTCTAGTGAAGAATAATACCTGATGCGGGGATTTTTCCATGCTGTGTGACAGTTTCCATTGTCACTGTAAGACACTTAAAGGAGCGATGTGCCAAAGGAGTCCAGCAGCCTTTGAAAACCGCTTCTCTTCATGATAAACATGGGCAGTGCTGCATAAGCAAAAGCCATCATTTCTCAGCAGATACCCGTGAAAAGATATTCATCGTGTTCCTAAAGGACTCCGATTTACAGTCTTGCTTTCCTCCAGAGAGTTTGTAAGAACAAATGGCTTTACTGGGCGTCCATCTGATTCTCTGTCTCTGGCCATTACCGGTTACCTTTCAGAAACACACTACGTATGCTGCACTTTGCATGTCTCACGTTCCTTTTATCTACACATGGCCTTGCAGGAAAAGAGACTCCATCTGTGTTGCAGTCTGTGTTGCAGCTCACCTGTAAAGATTGCATCTAGTTCCTCGACTGGCTGCAAAAAAAAAAAGCACACTTTTGCAAGCTCTGTGCAGCAGCTGCAGTGCCCGCGCCAGGCTGGTCAGCCAAGTTCTCCTTCCCCGCCTGCTCCGTCTCAACATCGCCTTCCCTCTAGGTCTGGCCCTTTCCTGCTGCGCTGGGCACAGGCTGGTCCTCCTTCAGCAAACACCTCTGGGCTCCTGATCTTCAACTCCACCCCACGCGTTATGCTGTTTACCTTTTGGTGTCAAATAAAAATCCTTTTGCTGCAAGAGGGAAAAACGTGCTGCTATTTCACATGTAAAAAGTGTTTAACATCCTAACTGAACCACCTAGCATGACTATTATAAATCACAGTATTGCAGAAATACGTTTGCTCAACCTGGGTTGATTTTCCTTATTCCTGCAGAAGAGGCAGCCTGACAGCACGGCCTTTTTAGTTTTTTAAAAGAGTTACTAGACATCAGACAGAATAACACAACCGCAATCTTTGGTATCTGTGCCTTAAATAAGAAGTTGAAAAATATCTGAGCAACTTTAATGGTCTGTATTTTATTTTAATGGCTTTAAAGCTTCTCCAGTACATGAGAGTGTCCTTTATGTTATGCCCACTATGGTTTCTCTGAAGTGTATTGCATCTGCTGGAAATAAATGAGTCATAACATTTAAGCTCCCCCTGTCCCATTCCCAGTTGCTACGGTTTTTGCTCTGAAGGACACAGAGATGCATCTTGAGATAAGTATCCGTAGGATGGTTATGGATATGATTTTTATGTCTACACAATTACATTTCTAGCTACAGAGCACTCCACGTTTTACCACTTGACTGCAAAGAAAAAATGCAGCAAGAGAGATTGATTTACGGGTGACCCTTACAAAAATAATACGCAAGGGAATAGGATCAAAAGTAATTTTCTTTACAGAATTATGAATATTATTCTGCTTCATTTCTTTTTAAGAAAGGGAGAACAAGAAGAAAAATATACTGGTATTCTGTGGAGAAATGAAAGAAAGGTACTGCGTAGTTGTAGAAGAAGGGAACCGGGGGTACATGTGGTTAGGACTTTTTACTTAATAATTTTGTCATCATAAAAGTGGCATATTTGTTAAAATGAAAACTTTTCATGAGAACAACCCCGTTTTCCAGTTTCAGTGGAGCTCTCTCTTTGTGCAAAACCTGCACACTGCCTCTCCCCAACATTTGTCTTCTAGCTAGTTTTTCTTTCTTCAACCTCACTTTCAAAGACCTCTATTTTCCAAAGCTTAAAAAAATTGTTATTTTTTTTAATATCAAAAGATTTTTATGAGACAGAAGAAATAATTTACTGTCCAGGTCTAATTTTGGATTAGAAAGAAAGAGATCTGTGAAATGTGATTAGAGAAAAGCACTCTTCAAGGACAAGTAGTATATGCAGCATGGCTATGGGAATGTGAAATGCCAACATGCTCAAATATTAGTCAAAGCAGGTGAGGGAAAATGAGAGAAATCTGCAAAAAAATAAGCTTCATTCTGCAAATATCCACATGGGGCTGAAATTCTGCTTCGGCTTAGGGGTCACGGCAGAGCCCTACAGCCTGGCCATGGGCTTAAGGGTGTGCGTAGCTCCATCCCAGCTCAGCCGGGTTCATCCGGAGGGGCTTCCCCTTCGCCCAGGTTTAATCCCACTGGGGCAGGCAGAGGTTCACGTGTCGCTGGCAAGGAGCTCGCTCTGGTTTTGAGCCTCTCTGCCCTTTACGGAGCACCTTTCATTTTGGGACTTGACCCAGGTTACACAACTGATAGGAAATATTTGTTCATGGGCTCTGAGTGCAGTGAAATAACACTCCCAAAGAAGTAGCTAGACAGGATTGTACAATTAATGGTTTTACAACGATTTTGTCAGAACAACCCTGACTGCAGGGAGTGGTTGTGTCCTGTAATACCCAAGGAACCTGCCGAAGTTAAACCAAGTCAACAGCTGCAGATAGGCAATCTAAAGGTGCCTCTTTTTCCTGCCTAGCCCTTCTGCCAGGGCTTGGCTGGGAGGATGAAGAGCCGTATTTAAATGGGGTCATTTGGCTCCCTTCCTCCACTTCTCATCCTCCATGAGAAAATGACACCTAACCATCCTCGTGCTCAGGGAGTTCATTTTCCCAACTCATTCGCAGACATAAATCAATTGCCTTCACAACAGTACTTTAGCTGAGGATAAGAAAGAAAGCATTTGTAAGGTCAACATAAAGAACAACATAAGCTATCTAAGTTTATCTATAGCTTTTTTACCCTCTTCTGTCCTCTGGTGGGGCAACTGTCGCCGTGCCCTCCAGAGCAACTCTAGCCTGGGTGTTTGGGACCATTAGGTGTTGTGGCTTAGGCTGGCACCCCAGCTGTGCGAAGGGACATTCTCTCAGCCCTTGTGCCACCAGCCACGCTTTGCTCCTGCTCGCCCCAACAGACAGGAAAGCCCTCGTCTCTGCTCTCATTTTCAGATCAGAAGCAGCAGCTCAAGCAGGCGTTTTCCCATGGGTGGCAGGGGCGCCCCGGGCTTCCTCAACTCCTCCTTCCTTGGGGCAGGCTGTACTGCTGTGCCCAGTGCTGGGGCTGTCCTGCCGTCCAGTTATTGCCAGACATTTCGGCAGTCCGGCTGGCCCAGGCTCCTGGGCCCTGTCGCTGTTAAAAGCTCTGCTTCGCTTTAAGGGATGACTCTTAACAGAAACACTTCTCACAGAATCACAGAATCAGAGAATATCTCAAGTTGGAAGGGACCCATAAGGATCATCAAGTCCAATTCCCTGCTCCTTGCAGAACTACCTAAAACTAAATCATATTATTCTCAGACCTAATTCTCAGACCTAATGAAGCAGCATCAGCAACACTC
>NW_008824468.1:544797-552162 GCF_000699105.1 Pygoscelis adeliae | reverse complement strand
CCTCCTATCTCCCCTCTCTCCCATGAGATATCGATAGGGTTTCCCTCCTTTTTTAGGCTTCCCTTCCCCTCTGAAATCCTTGCAGGGAATGGGGAGGGTGTTCACTTTTGCTTTAGAGCTCTGCCACTGAGGTTTTATCAAATACACAAAATATAATGTGAGTCATTTTTCATTACTTTTTCAGGTATATGGGAAGACCCTGCTAGTGTAGTTTACTTCTTGTTGACCAGTATGTATCTGCTGTAGATGCAGAGGTAAGAAGATAATGGCATTTTAAAATTATTTGAGCATACAAAACATACACAGGTACATTCATTAATCAGAGAAGCACCCACGTTCTATAAACAAGCATCTAGAAACCAGAATATTCCAGAGATGCAGCTGAGCACATAAAATGGTTGGTGGGTATACATTATAGCACATATACAAGGAGAGGCTGAGACAGTGGGGACTGTTCAGCCTGGACAAAACTCAATGGGATCTTCTCCATGTATAAAAATACCTGATAGTATTTATATATGGTGGTGGTGGTGTTTATATATATATAAATACCTGATGATATTTACAGAGGAGTAAAGATTATGGAGCCAGACTGGTGGTGCCCAGTGACAGGATGAGAGGCAACGGGCGCAAACTGAAACATGGGAGGTTCCACTGAACATAGCAAGACACTTCTTTACTGTGAGGCTGATCGAGCCCTGGCACAGGTTGCCCAGAGAGGTTGTGGAGTCTCCATCCACGGAGATATTAAAAACCCAGCTGGACACGGCCTGGAGCAACCTGCTCTCACTGATCCTGCCCTGAGCAGGGGGCAGAATAGACAATCTCCAGAGGTGCTGTCCCTCCTCAGCCGGTCTGCAATTCTGCGTAATCCAGCACGGTGTTTCTCTAAGACAACATCACTTGCTGTTTCCTGCATGTCCTGCACATGGGTGATAGGGTTGGATGGAGAACTGGTACTGGAACACAGCTGAGAGAGATGCTGTCCACTGGCACACGAAGGCAGTGAGTTGCTTGGGCGTATCTTTAATCTCCCGAAATGGTTACTGACTTTGCTGCATCGTGGCTTCTCAGCGACACTCTCAGCTCCACACAGTTTTATACAGGTCAATAACTTTCCAGTGGGATAGAAACAGCTTCCACAAAGGCCACTACAGGCAGTGGGAACTGCAGGCAGAAAGCAAGTAAAGGCAACGAAACACCCCTTCTTCCAGAATTGCAAGAACCAGAAGCACATGGATGCATTTGGGAACCATACTGAGTATATAACAATGCTGTGCTTTATGTCTATCTATTTTTAAATGCCAGAGGCATTATACCTGACTATTAAAAAGGGAACAGGTTCATCAAGTGTTGCAAAAATAGCCCAAGAATCATTAAAAGCATGATTTTGGTTTGAATAAATTTTCTTCAGTATTCTAGCTTATTTGACTAAGCTGTTACAAGCCTGGTTCACAGAATGATAAGATTTAAAGAGATATATATCTTTTATTGTATTCTGTTGGGGGGTTTTTTTTTGTTTTGTTTTGTTTTTAATCTTTAGGATACAGACCGCATTTTCAATATTTTTTTCTGATAAAAGTACCTTTAAAAAATGGACTTTTGAGCAAAAGCTGAGATTCTTGCAGAAAATGAGACTTCAAGAAAAATACCAAGCATTATGAAGTTTCCGTTCTTTCTAGAGAGATAACAATGTGGCTCTCTGCAAGCATTTCACTGCATTACTTTTACTGACGTGAATGTTTTCAGCCGTAGTACATTCCAAGCAATTGTTATCAAATGTTTATATAAATTACTTTCAGGCCATGCAAATGTTTGCACTGCAGAAATCGGACGGTAAGTATTACCTGTCAGTCAGACAAGATAATAAAAATACACAGCTCAGCATTCGGGTGGAACTTATTCAGCTTCTTGCTTCCACTTACAAAGTCAGAATGAATTGCTGGGGAGTAAATATTGGAGAAACTGTAAACTGACTGTGTAGAATTGGGGGACAGAGGAAAAAGAAACAAAGGGCATCAGAGAAATTATTCTCCGAAAATTATTATGTGGGAATGACAGTTCTGAAACAGGACAGATGATACCATATTATTCAGCTGTCAGCAAGGGCTGAAAGATGCTGGGGGAGCTGTGATAGTTGCTATATGAAGGTGCTAGTCAACTTGTCAGATGCTAGGAAAGAGGAAATTGGTGGCAAGAGGAGATAATAGAAGAGGCAAGTGGAGGTAAATCAGAAAGATGTTAGACTAAGGGAGAGCTAACAGATGCTGCCATGGGAACTGCCAAGCAAGAGCAGGAAAGCTTGCTTGGGTCTCAGACAGACCACACACCCTGAAACTTACACATTAACACGAACAATTTATCCTGTAAAACAAAAAGCTATTCTAATAAAATAACAAAAAGATGAGGGGAAGAGAGAAGGAGGCTATTAGGAATGTAAGCAGTATCTGAACATATTTAGTGAATTCATCAAACCAAGAGAAAGATGTACACAAAAGGCTTCTGTAGGGGCTGCCTCATAGTATGTTAAAATTGCTTCTGCCTTTTGAGCCTAGTTGCAGTTAAAAAGCTGCCTAAGGTTTCTGTATCTGAGCCAAAAATTTTCTTGGGGAAGCAAATATATCTATTAAAATGTCACTGACACTCTGCTGTCTCTGATGGTTCCTCACATCTGAAAGCTTTCCTGTTTTTTCCCAGCTTACTCAAGTTGGGCTAATAAAATTAATTATCTCTTCCTACAAATTTGCCTCACTAGCATGCAAAACAGCTGCTTTTCTTTCTCTTTCCTTTCTATGATTTTTTTTTTTTTTAATCAATCTCTTTGTAATGATCTTTGTCCCCTCAGGAACATATCTATTGCATGTCCTGAGTTGAGATGAAATCTAAGAGGGATATGTAACAGCTGTTTTGAAAATGGTTCAAGAAATAAAGTGGCCAGCAGTACAGTTCCTAGTTGCTCTAAACCATCTCCTTCCTTCCTGAAACAGATGTTGATGAAATTCACCTTGATAAAGTGTGTGTATTTATATTGACAGGTTTGTCTGGGAGAACAGTGTCCTGGGACAGGCATTAAAAGAGGCTTTGGTGATACCAAAACAAGGTGGACGTCTGGGATATGCTGCTGCAGCTACCTTCAGTCATGCAGAAATGCCACAGAAATCAGCTTGCTAACTTCAGAGTAGCCTGAAACTTTGGAGAGACGTGGCTGGTCTTCTACTAAATCTCAGCTGCTGGCTTTGGGTAAGAGCAAAAAGCAAGTCCTGCACTCCCGAGGTCCCAGCCCTCACGCTGCACGGATCTCTCCTTCTGCTCTGCAGCCCAGAGCCTTCCTATCCCTCTTGAGTTTGCTGTGAAAGTGCCATAATAACTGTTCATGTAATTGTAAGCACCGTGTGCTGCGTTGTCTGGGGGTGACGTCCTCCTTTCAGGTTACAAGCCTGCCTGTGGCCAGCTGATGCCACTTTGCTGCCATGTCTGCCACGCGTAGCACCGGCAGTTGGACCGGCACGGGCTACCAGGCTGTGTCTGCGGCGGATCAGCCTACCCTCACCAAAGCTGCAGAAGTGGAATGTGCAAGGTGTACTCTACCCAAAGCCGAGTCGCCTCAATGTACCTTTTTTCCCCCAGTCTCCCACCAGGTCAGATGTGGAGAAATGCAGGAGTGCCAGAACTCTGACATTTGGAGCAGGAATTTCTGTCTTCGCTTGAAAGGTATAATGGGAACTCACAAGCTGTCTACTGGCAGATACTACTTTTTCTTCCTCATGGAAAGACAGGCTCAGAGTTTCACCTAATGAAACAGGTATTGAGCCTTTGGTAAAAAAAACCCTCCAGAGTTAAGCCAGATACGATGTCCTGAAAGTCCTTCTCTGTAGCCCTCTGGCTCTGCAAACTGGAGCCCTAATTCACAGTTGCTCGGGAGCCTCTGTCTCTCAGTTCAGGATGACTATGGTGTGCGCCTACGTCCTATGTGTGTTTTTACTCCGGATGGAAGAGAATGACAAATTAACACTTTGAACTAAGTAGGATGAATGCGTGCGAGGAGTGGAAGAAAACTGCACTCAGGTAACAGCCAGATACGTAGATAGTAGATGACAATACTCATTATACCTATTCCACTTCAAATTGCTTTTCATTTCTGGCAGGTCTTTCCAAGTTTGCTTAATGCGTAACCTTCCAGATCAATGGATCATGAGAGTTAATGCTGTCAGGAGTTATGTCAGTGTTGCTTAGGCAGAGCTGAATTAGGGGAAGCTGGCATTTTTGTAGCACATTTGTTTAAAGCATCAGCAGTGAAATCATGGCTATCAGATTCCATTCAAAAGTTTGAGAGGGCAGAAGCACACAGAAAATGAAACTTCTAGATATAAATATATGCTCACTACAGTGATGCTGTTTGTTTACTTTTTAAGGCTGGTATGAAACTATTCTTTCAATTATTTGGTGATAACTTTTTGTATTACTTCAGACTCCATTTTGCTCTTTTGACAGTCACAGGTTTCTGTCTGCACCCCCTGACAGCTGCTAAGATGATGTGACAGCTGCTGATAGATGTGAATATTTACAGTCATTTGTGGTTCATTATGCTCAAGCAGTAAGCTGATCTGAACCTGTCTTTTGGCTAATACAAATACCAGCTAATACAATTATGCAGTGTCTCTCTCTCTCTGTAAATGAGGCCTTTAACCCTATACTTTGGAATAAATCGTAACAGTTCTGCCCAGCAAAGCTAAACATTTGAATTCGGTGACTGCTTTTTAAAGAACCATTGAAAGATGATACATTTCCAAATATGAAAAGTATCAGAAGAATTCACTTGTCTACTTGTATGGTGATCAAGAAACACTTTAATGTTTCTTGTCCTTTTGCAACCATCACTGGGGGGACCCTTCCACCGCTCTGCTCTGCAGGCAAGTGCAGTTTTGCCGTTGCACAGACAAAAAAGCTGAGACTCACACAGGTTGCTTGACTTTTACAATAGGATGAAAGAAATCCTTGCCAAAACCAGAAAGACACCACAGCTGCTGTGAATCTCCTTCACTGTATTCACAAGACCCATATTTCTGTTCAAATGCAGATAGAGTGGAAACAAAACATTGGACTTTTAAGAGAACAATATCATAAAACCCAAGAACGGTACAGGTTACTCCTTATCAAGGCAATACTAACAAGATGTGAATATTTAGCTGTCACCAGAAAACACAAAAAATGGCCACCCCCTTGGGAAGGACCGTGTAGCTTTCTCCGACGCCCCCCTTCCCTCTGGCAGCCTGAGCTGCCCCTGCCAGTCTCTGTGAGCTGGGGGAGAGTCAGTGAAACCCCCCTGGGGGCGACGGTGCAGGCACACGAAGCACACCAACTCCCTAAGGCAAAACCCCGCACGGGTTGCAACAAGTTGTAAAATGTTGTAAAAACGTCCAGGGGAGCACACCAGAAAGCTCCAGGGTCTTCTGCAAGTTAGGGATTTGGGTATTTTTTTCTGTTCTGCAGAACCACAAACATTTTTGCAAGGTTTGTAGGTTCTGGAGGGGACCCCCCAGCCTTAAGAGAAGAGCTGCCCCTGCCTTAGCCATTTTATGTCTGGAGCACATTCGTCCCACACACACGGAGCAGAGGTGCAGACACCATTTGCACAAAGGAAGGGAGCTGTGTTGGAGACAGCCACGCGGTCTCTCACTCTTGCTAATGGTTTCATAGGGTTTTTTTTCTGGTTTACTGTGACCTGTATATTATTTCATAACATCTCAGATCACCCAGTTACTCCTGTCCAGTTTTGGTATTTGTCTGAAACCTAACTTCCAGTTTTCATCTGCAGACAGTATATCTTTCAGCTATGACAAACACGTGCCTAATGCTTATTTGAAGGGTTTTGCTTTTCCTTTCCGGCCACAATGTGCTCCAGACGGTCTTGCTTCTCTACCAAAATCTCTTCGCTGCTCCCGATGGCTCAGTTTTCATACAGAACTGCAGGACAAAAATTCCTAATTGAATGCCATTTGAAGGATGGTTGTGCTCTTCTTTCACCTTCACAGCTCAGTGCAAACTCAGACATTGCCTATGGCTTTTCAAAACATTTTTAAAACCATGAATTTCCCATGCATGTAGGGACAGCTGTAGAATTGAGGTAGCTTTCAAATAACATCAGACTGAAAACAACATATATTTTTTTCTGACTGTAACTTTCTTCATCTAATTTCTATTAATTACTTACAGGAAAAAACCTTAGGAGTGCATGTCCAGCCAGAAATAAGGTTCATTTTGGAGGAAGAAGAATTAAATACAAGCACAGAACCTAAGCTCCCCGGCCTTTACTTGTAACGTTACCTGCAAACCGAGCTTCAGAATTTCACAAGCTATGTTTATATAAAGGTAAAAAGTACAGTTTCAGGCTGTGGCATTGATTTTGTAGGCAGACATGATTTTACCCATGCCCAGGCTACTGGCACAGGCAGTCTCGCTTCTATGGTGACTAAAACCCATGCTGACAACATTTTGCATTCATACATGTATGCTTTTCTCACCTTGCTTGCTAACGTGTGGTCTGCTAGCTACAGAAAATTACACACCTCTAGTTTTGGAGGGTGCTCTGTTTTGTTTTTTAATTTTAGTGTTATATTACAGTTTTACTGTTGTGTGTGCATGTTCCGGCTTTGGTTTTTTTCCCCCTTCCCAGTAACAGCAATACAAAAGGAGCAAAAAACCATTTCTGTCATGTTATGACCTGTGGGAAGAAATGCATGATCTGTCTTGCTCAGCACCTGACTGTGTGGAAAAGGCAGACTTAGTCATTAACTGCAGTGTGCCTGAGATGCCGTCTTCCCGTCAGAATAACATCAGTAACTTCCAGAGAGACCCCTGCTTTCCCCTCCAGGAAACAGCTATAAAACATGATCTCGAGCATAGTTGCAGCCCAGCTACATACCCTGTTCCATAAAGAGGTCCTTAGCTTTTGTTAAGGTCTGCTGTCCTGAATTAAGTTGAAAAGCAGAAACTTCTACAAACCAGAAAGGAATAAATCGGTTTGTGTGCAATTTCCTCATTTTGAAACATTGCATTTCGATTTCCATCCCTTTTATTTTGTATTTTAATGAGTTTCAAAATGTTTCAGATTTCAAAATTTGCTTTGAACAGCAGATGCAGAATGGTTCATGTAGGAAATGTCAAACTGAATTGTTTCCACGTGAACCAAAGTTAAAAAATAGTTCCCTGTCGATAAATCTTTTAAAAATCACCCCTCTTATCAGAAGCTTCAGTTCAGATAAACTGGCATTTTTGACATAAAAAGTTCTCAAAATTCTTGGCAGCCCTCCTCTAGAAGTTGGGGATTATAAGTCAAGACTGGGAAGGAAAAAATCTACAGAAATT
>NW_008824468.1:540569-544770 GCF_000699105.1 Pygoscelis adeliae | reverse complement strand
TAATCCTAATCTATTCTTTTCGATGCTGAAGATCTGTGAGGTTTGTCTTTGCCCATCAGTGCCCTTGGACACATATGAGATGCTCACAAAGTGGCACTTACTTGGTCCTTAAGACATATTTGTCTTACTGCTCATCAACACTCCTTCGGGGAAAAACTTCTCCCATTGCTGAAAAGCTCTGCAATCAAATATATGTACTTTATCACAGCAATGGCAGAGAAAATGCACTACCTGCCTCTATTCTCCCTCAGGATGCTGATTGTTGGCTACCCCCCTTACTACCAATTTGGGGTCCTAATTTTGTAAGGTTCTTTCAGCTCTTTGTTCTACTATGAAGTACTGTGAATTTCCTTTCTGTTGTTCTATTGCCACATCCAATTGTTCATAAGTTACTTTAAAAAGGTAAGACAAGGCAAGTAATTACTCGTATCTGGAAGAAAGTGTAACAATGTATCACAAAAATAATAGTTTGATTCTGACTCTTTATATTTCTCCCCTATACTGAGTGCCAGAAACCGATTTGCTACTTTGGAAGTGAGATAAAATCAAACTTGTTAGCTTCAGATTTAATTAAAGCCTCTCTCTTTTGTCTTTTATTGCTTCGCTACTGATAAGAGTCTTCGTCTAAGCTTTCCTCCTAAAAGCACAGATGTAAAGCTTCTGGCACACCTGATATTCTTTCTCATGTAGAAATTTGTCCATCTGAATAGGTACAAAAATTACAATTTAGTTTTGTTATCTTAATTTATTTCATTGTAGTCACTGTATTTCTTTATTTTTACAGTTGCTGCCAAGATCCAAATAACAAGCAAATGCCATTATTAATTTCTTTAACAGTGAAATAGGTGTCCTTCTCTTACATTAATGAGCCACCTTTTCTGAAATGGGCTGTTTTATTACTGGCAGTAAGTGAAAAGTCAACAGCTTTATAGTGGAAAAGGCCAAGTTGCATCTAAGTTCAACTGTGTAATATGCTATAGCTAAGAAACAGGATTTAATTTCATTATTAAACCTGTACGTGCCTTGGGAAGCTGGACAATATTAGCTGACTTTTCGTAGCTGGTTGGGTATCCAAACTTGTGAGAAATCTGATGTACAGTCCTATGGAACTGAAAATTGTTGATTTATTTTTCCAATACAAACTTTTCTTGTTAGCTTGAACTCAACTGAACGTAATTCACCCCCCAGGAAAAGTCTTTGAATGTATTTCCCATCTGCACTGATGAGGATGATGTCTCCTAGACTTCCCTATAACCAAAATACGTTAGCCTGTCCTGTATGTCCTATGCGATGGAGCTTAACGTTTGTCCTGCGATAGCCTGCAGTATCTCCTGCTGTTCAGTTTCTGAGCCAGGGCTGACATCAGGATTTCTGTCTGTAGGCTTGGCCCGCCAATATGGGATAGAGGGGCTGTGTCACCTTCTGAAGGCCAGTATGCCTCCTTCGGGGAGAAACCACAGATGGCATTAGCTCCTCCAGACCGCTCGCCGTGGGGGCAACGGTTACAACAGGTATCCTGTTCAACAGAGCTAAGAGGATCCAGTTATTCCTGCAGTGAGGCAGGTGAAAACGAAAAGTCATCATAAAAATGGAAGAAAGATAGTGCTCTTTAAAAGAGCACACTGGTAGAAGCAAAGGGGCATGTTCCTTGAGAAGAAACAGGTCTGAGCAGTACAGTGTCTGGAAGGGGGCTGAAGCACAAAGTACTTGAAAGCCCCTGGTAGACAGAGGCAGGGAACTGCGTTCACAGGTGGTTTTTATTCTGAGGAACTGTGAAAATCTCTTGATGCATCTGAACAGAGAGGGGATCCATTTATAAATACTTTTCTACTGCTGAAGGTGGCTTTTGTGGCAAATATCATGTATTAAACTAAAAGGTTAAACCAGAAAAGGGAATAGTGAAGCTGGGAGGAAAATGCACTTAGGCTCCTGGGGATTGAAAGGGTTTGCTGTTGGTGTAGAGACCTGGCATGTGGCTTAGAGGCCAGTGCAGAGGGGGCACTGCTGGAGAGCCTGGGCTAAGTGTGCACAGAGCAGCAGACCTCCAACTGTGGTAGCTGAGGGGTCACGGCATGTTCTTCAGTTTGATTTATTAAATTTAAGGACTGTCAGGCAAATATTGTTGCCAAGAAATAGCCCAGAATGTGAGGAAGAGGTGGTGCATGCTCCCCCCAGATGTACGGCAGCTTTTAAGGAAGTGGATCTAATGTTCGACCCGAAGACGGCAAATGGTGTTTCTAACAAAAAGGAATGGCAGTAGGTATGTGGTTTTGTTTTTAGACTCCATTTTGTGCAAGAGACTCCGGTAGCACAGAGAGTAGGATGGATCTCTACAACAGCAGCTGAGAGTCAATCCTTAACCTCTAAACTTCAACCTGTTACTTTTCTATAGGTTTGAGACAGGACATTCTCTAATGCCATGTCCAGTGTATGCTGCAGTATTTGCTCCAAACTGGTACTGCTGAATGACTAAAATATGACTGTCAAATCCAAAATTGTTACTGTGTGGATTCTTCAATGAATTCTTAAGTCAAAGCAGACTCTGGGTTTCTTTTAAATACAGTAAAATAGCCATGAGTTTTGTCACTCCTATACTTAACGTGTGAATTTCTTTAACAAAAGCATTGACAAACCTGCCTCATTCATAAAACGGATTCACAGGAAAGGGATTTTTATTTTTAGCTTTCAGGGAAGACAAGGAGCTGGCAACCAAAATAGCAGCAGATGGGAATCCTGTTGTCTCTGCTCAGGAAGAACCTTCAAAGGCCTTGCACCATCTTTCCATCTCGGCAAATCCTACCTTGAGCTTTCGGTCACATTTCAGACTACGTGATCACCTTCAAATAGCTTGATAAAAATCAAGCAAATGGGGTAGAAAATGCATGGTGTATTAAGGCTATTTCCCCCTCTACTAGCAACTGTTTCTTCAAGACGAGTAAACAGACTTCCAAATAGAAAATAAGCTGGAACGATGTTTCAAGAATTTTGCCTGTATCTTTCTGCAGCAGGACAGCAGAAGATGTGCTGGATGGAGGATGCTCCGGGCAGCCTGTGAAGACGGGGCAGATACCACATTCTAACAGCCAGTTACTGCCGCATCCCTCCCGGTGAAACTGTAAAGCTCTCCTCTTCACTTTCAATGCAGTGAAAACAATGACAGCCATGCCAAGGAGGACTCAGACTAAATGGCTTTGGTCTGCAACCAAGCCCTCCTGACAGTAACAGAACGGGCTGACAGGAACCTCGTCTGTCTTGCTCCCAAATCCTGCTGCACTGGAAGGGATCTGCCTTTTCCCAGTCAAGTACCTGCTGGTGTTAGCCACTGAGCAGTTCAGTTCTCCTCTGCATTCCTGTGTTCTTGCTGGCAGAGTTTCAGTGTCCAGCCTGCCCTTCCCGTAAAACCTTTAGGAATCCTGTGAAGACTGCAAGGTGGCAGGTTTTACCACAAGGGCCCATGGTGCCTACGAACATCCCACAGTCCCTAAATTCCCCACCTCCCCTCAATTTGTTCAAGTTCCTGGAATACCACCTTGATGAAGGGAGGCCTCCATACGTATTTTAGCTGGTTTGTGTCTTCCCTTCTTTATCCACTAATTCCTGGCATTCCTTTGCATTTTCTCCCATGCTGATTCCTCAGCTGTCATTTCTGAGAACTATGTCCCGTGGTCCCAAGACCTTTTTCCTGAGTGGCAATAGGTAATTGTTGCGTAGGTAGTTAGAGCTGTCCTCCTCCCCCTGAACACTACTTTGCATTTATCGAGAATGTCACCTGCTATTTTATCACCCGTTGCTGTAACAATCCCTCTGCTGCTTCTTGCAGCCCGCTTTCGGTCTGACTATCCAGAACAACTCAGTGGGTCACCAAACTCCATCATTTCGTTACTCATTCTGTTCTCCTGGAAACAGCCTGAAAAGGCTCAGGCTCCAGAAAGGATCCTTCCAGCAGGTGAAATGTGGGGAAGAGGAGAATCCCTTGGTGTATTCCTACCCTCAGCGTGCTCTCCTTCAGCCAGTGCAGAAGAAGATGCAGCTTTTCACCTCATTGCAGCCAAGATTTATGGGGAAGTCTTTGGTGAAGGGCTCCGTGAAAAGTTCTTTGAATGTCTGCTACACTGACCAAGCAACCTTCTGCTTCCACAGGCCCCTGCAGAGAGTGCGGTGCCCAGGGCTGCTCTGACCGGGCTGGGGTGAAGGCGGACGT
>NW_008824468.1:526586-539655 GCF_000699105.1 Pygoscelis adeliae | reverse complement strand
GCCCGTCCCGGCCGGGCCTCCGCCTGGCAGGGGGCCGAGCTGCCTCTGGCTTCGGGGAAGAGAGAGAGGGCGGCACGGCCCCCCAGCCCAGAGCTGCGGGTGGGGGTGTGAGAGAACAGGGTGGTCGGCGAGGGGAAGGGCAGTCGGCGGGGAGCGCCGGGGCCTTCCCGGTACCTGCCGAGCCGAGCCCGGAACCAGCCCATAGAAGGGCGCCTGGTCTCGGGCTCCCCCGTGGTGAGATCTAAGGTGTGGAGATGTCCGCTGAGATGTGGACTGCTCCGCCTGCAGCCAAGTCTAGAAGCGTTGGGGTTTTTTGAAGCAGGTTAGGTTAAAGAGGCTGGGGCAGAGGCTCACCTTTGTGGGCACTGCTCGATACGCCTTTAGATAGGCTACGGCCACAGCAGTAGTTAGTACCAGTGATGAGCATGAACTTCTCCTAAATTAAGCATGACTCCACTGTAGTGCTTTCTTCTGTCTCTGGAAGCACCTTTCTTGGGAGAAAATACACCTCAACCGTCAGCCATGGGTAAAAGTTGATATCCGTACCCAGTGTCAATGGAGACATAAAACCCATCAGCCGTATGTAAATGTTGATATCCATATGCAGCTTTAAGGGAGAAGTAAAAAAGAATTTGGTGAAGGCATCAAGTTTTATCTCAGGCTAGATATATCAGGGGCTTATCCTTACATTGTTTATATGCCCCACAAACTTCCACCAAGCCTCTAGAAAGTTCGCATGCCTAAGGAAGTTACGCACAAACATGCTTGTCCTGGTTTTGGCTGGGATAGACTTAATTTTCTTCCTAGTAGCTGGTATAGTGCTGTGTTTTGGATTTAGGATGGGAATAATTTTGATAACGCACTGATGTTTTAGTTGTTGCTGAGCAGTGCTTACACTAAGTCAAGGACTTCTCAGCTTCTCATACTGCCCTGCCAGTGAGGAGGCTGGAGGTGCACAAGAAGCTGGGAGGGAACACAGCCAGGACAGCTCATCCAAACTGACCAAAAGGATATTCCATACCATACGATGTCATGCTGAACAAAAAAACCTGGGGGGAGTTGGCTGGCGGGGCGCAGCCGCTGCTCGGGAACTGACTGGGCATCAGTCAGTGGGTGGTGAGCAATTGCATCGTGCATCACTTGCTTTGTATATTCTTTTATCATTCTTATTATTTTCTCTTTTCTGTCCTATTAAATTGTCTTTATCACAACCCACAAGTTTTACCTTTTTCCCGATTCTCTCCCCCATCCCACTGGGCAGGGGGGAGTGAGCAAATGGCTGTGTGGTGTTTAGCTGCCTGTCAGGTTAAACCATGACAACAGATGAGGGAAGCAAAGAACTAATACTGAGTAAATACATTTTTGCTTGTAGTCTGCCTGGAAAAGTTCCCAGAATATGTATTCACTGTATTTATTTATATTATGTATTATGTATTTATTTATATTCTGTTACATATTTACATTCATCTAAGGACATTTGTCCTGGAACGCCACCTTTCTGAAGGGGACTTTTGCATAATGCTTTGAGAACATGGAGGCATATTCTTCCCATATGCTGTCTGTGGATCCTGGAGAGATTTAGTCATGAACTTAAGTTTTTGAATCATCCTCCATGTGGAGTCAATGGTCTGTGTATGTAGCTAATGATGAGTGCAAGTATTTGCCGGAACAGGGCTAAGAAGCCCCTCAGAGATGGTGTCTTTACATTAAATGTTTGGAATGCTTATGAAATAAATCAGAACTGCCTGTTTTCTTTTCTCTCTCTGCAGGCCTTGACCTACCAGGGAGATTTCTGTTCGCAATCTTGACTCTGATGACACTAATTGCCAATCTGGTGTTTGCAGAGGAAGCAGTCTACATCTACAGGAAAATCCCCTCCTCCAAAAGATCAATCATAATTTGGATTAATGCTGCAGCTCCAGTAAGTTATCACAGAAAAGAGATAACATTGAATGTTGAAGATAGGGTTTCCCTGAAAATCCACATGAACCTGCTTTATCTCTGCTCTTTGTACAACCCTCCTCCCTTTCTGTGTAGGTGATCGCTACTACTTCATGCATTGGTATGTGGATTCCTCGCTCAACAATGTTTACAGATTTCACAGCAGCAGTGTGAGTATTCTGCTTGTTTCTAGACGTTGCCCCAAACCCTGAATTTCTTCCCTTTAAACATCTGCTGCTCTTGGTAAACAGAGTCATTTTGTAAATTTAACAATTTAGTAATTTTTGGTTTGAGTTGAAATCTCTTGGCAGCTCTTTTCTGGGAGGTGGAAAATGCTGAAGCAGTTCCCAGTGCTACAGTCCCCTAGTGTGGGAACCTCAGTATGAAAGATCTGTGACTCGCATGTAATTGATCCCTCGGATTGACAGTAGCTTTGAAGCAGTACTCTTTCTTTCCTCTCTCTGCATGTCATGTGGAATGAGACTCTGACCTGTGACTTCTCTGTGCTTTTACTAATGATGAGCCGTGGAGGTCTATTATTAATGGTGGCAAGTGAACCTCCGATGAGTATATCAATGTAAAAATGGTCTGCAGTTGTCCTGATGAAAGCACTTTCTGTACGAGCATGACAGCTCTGACATGCACAGAGAAGAACGGAGAAATGTGGTCCTTGCTTTCTGGAGGTGATGGCGCCGCCCTGGTAGGCAGAGCCAGATGGGGGGACGCCGTGGCCTTGGGCACTTCACAGTTGATTTTGGGATGATTTGGGAACCCACTCCAGGACTCTGTCACAGACTCTCATGAATAGCCTCACCCCTTGTCGCATTGCATTTACTAAGAGAGTAGAGTAAAAAAGGAGGGAAAAGGGAAAACACAGTAGCAGGGAACACTGCGAGCATGCAGCAATTTGTGCAGGTAGTGCAGATTAACAAAAACTTCCAAGGATCCAGTCCTATGGCACTTCAAGCCTATCTGAATCCTCCCTCCTGCCTTGCCCAAGCTGCAGGTTCCTGTCCCCTCACTTGCATCCACTACCACTCACAGTCTCCAGCTGCACAGCAAGCTCCTTCAGGGAGGCAGTGCAGCTGAAGAGGACCTCTTTTATTTGATGGGGTTGGATTTCAGTGAATCAGTTCCCTAAATCAGTTTGGGAAAGGGAGGAAAGGGCAGTTGCACGATCTGTAGTTCCTGGGAAGGGTTGAGAATGTGCAGCTGGTGTAGGAGGAAGAGGTGGGGTTGCAGCAGTTAGTGCCTGGATTGGCTTTGGTTGCAGAGGAACCACACCCTGACTGGGGCAGTGCATACAATGATAGCTCTCTATATGAACATAGCCATGTTTGTTGTGGTTAGTTGGTAGGTGGGGTTTTTTTAAAGGAGGAATAGGACTACTTGTGAAAAGTTTGGACCAGGCAGGACTAGGTAACAGATAGAAAAATATGGCCATAATGACTTGGGCCAGAAAAGCCTGTGCTTTAATATTGACTCTGCCAGCAGCCACCAGTGCGGCTTTGGGAAATTCCACAGCTACTCTGCGCCTCAGTTTATTCCTCTTCCGGTGAGGTTAGGGCAGTTCTGGTCCTCCAAGGTGCTGGAAAGCTGAAGGTTTTTCACAGCTAGTGCTAGAATTTCTGTTGATTGCAAAGCGCAAGCTGTAAAAACCCTGGACAGAAGGCGGCACTGGCATGCAAGAGACACACAGGCAAATTCAAGCTGTCATTTTCTTCCTCTCCTAGATTTTTTGCCATAGTTATCCACAAGTTCCTACTGATGATGATTAAAGAGTGTGGAGGTCAAAAGCTGCTCCTCAGGCGGTTTGAAAATGGTCGCTTCAAGATCAGCACTGGTCCCTGCTGCTGCTGCTGCCTTTGCCTCCCTCGTGTGCGCATCACTAGGTGAGTCGCCCTTTAAGATTTCCCAGCTGGAAAATGGCTGCTGGAATTCAGCCAACTTGGCAAGGCCAGGCTTACAGCAAAGGTCCTCCCCGCTTCCCGAAAGTCAGTCTCAAGCTGTCTCTTTTAAACAGTGCCATCACTTCGGGGCTGTACACCACCACTGATTTATTTCGTTATTTACAATGCAGAATTTTGCATAAGAGTCAAGAGCATGAGCTCTCTCAGTTTAACCCAGTGCAGTGTTCCCACTCAGAGTAATGTTGAGCACTGTGGCATCTCCCCAACTAATCCCATTCGTTTTCAAGAAACCATTTCTATAGCGAGCAGTGGTGTGTGGGAGGAGGAATTTCTATTCTAGAAAACCTAATAACTGAGATTTCAGTTTCTTTTCATTCCAGAAGGGAACAAATGTCTCCAAAGTGGGTATTTTTCACAAGCAGAATTGTCAAATTGAGGCTGTCTTGAAAGAAAATTTCTCTTACTTTGATGAAATTGAAATGTTTCATTCTGATTTTGACTTTAAAACTACTTCAGATAAATAATTTTAAAACAAAAAATAGATGTAATTCCTGGAAAGCTTTGATCTCAATGAAATGGCATTGTCTGGTGAGACAAAAGCAAATATTTTCTTCTACTAAACTTAGTATTAAAGAACCTTTGAGAAGTAGGGTGAAGATGGAGAGCTGCACCTACGGGAGCCAATATACTGTAGCAGAAACCCTGCCTCCTTTGAGCACAGCCTGGTGGGGCTCCTCCTCTGGCTAGTGCCACCCTGTCATTTACATGCCGCTACACAGCCTGGAAGCTTCATGTATTTCCCAGGGCTTTCCTACTGGCACAGAGTATGAGAATGTTTCTCTCATTAAAACCAAAAGCTGAAGGACTGGATGTGCAAGACAGAGACTTTTCTATGAGGGCCTAGTCATTAGTGTCAGAGGGACCTTAGGGGCTTTATGGTCTGGTTAAATGAAAGCGGCAAACAGAATGCAGCATAGCGGTTTGTGATGCTTTTGCAAAAATTCTTAATTTTTATTGTAATAATTCTTCCTTAAACTGCCTCATTCGGTATTAGAATTTAAACTCTTTTTTCCATCATTTTATTTTAATGGAATAACAGTAATTATTTACATGGAGGGGGCATCAAGTAAACCAACTGAAAAATATACCTCCAAAAATGGATGTAATACAATGATGTAAAATCAGCAACTACTGATACGGATCTAAGTGACTCCTACTAATTTTCACGGGCATTGGTTCAGGCTCGTTTCATCAGTCAGAGCGGAAGAAATGGCATGGGACAGCGCTGTGCTATAGATCTAACGTGTCACCAGTATATATGGTTTTTTTTCCTGTCTGTCACCCTCTGTATAGGTTGTGGTAGCGGGGAGCTTGGGAGAGAATCCTCTACTCTGTCCTCCTGTTGATCAGTCCAGTGACAGCTTACCCAGGATGATATTAGCTAATATTAACTCATTTCAGGAGCTAGACAGTGCCTACTACTGCTGGGAGGAAGGACAGCTGTCTGTTTATAAAAAAGGCTTTTTGCTCTGCGGAGGGCTTAGGGCTCCTTCTCTGGCGTCTGTAGCACAGGGAAACCCATCTGCTGTCTCTGCTTCTGACTTCTAGCCTTTCCCCATTACAGGGTACGTTTTTTTCTTAAACATGGGCAAGCTATACCAGAGAAAGGTCAGTCTCATATTCCTCCTGTAGGTATCTTCTGGGGAAACAGGGAGCTACTCCAAGGGAGGGATTCATTCTTTTAAAAAGCCATATACTCTAGAGCAGTCCTGGGAAAGCTAACAAGGTACAGTAGACTGATGAGGCAAAGTAATGAGCCATACAGTGGGGAGAGGTGTGGCAGAAGAGGTCTGATGGTTAAGAAAGAGACCTGCGTCAACAAGGAAGACAACTCCTGGCGTAGCAGAGACGGCACTGTTTGTCATATTATTCTTTAAAGCCCTTTGAGAATAATAAATCTGTGAAAAGGCACACGCACTAAATGGCTGGCCAGTTGTCGGCCCTTCCACATGTGTTTGTGCTGTTCATAACCCTGTGGTTATTAGCTATATTAATTGAGCAATTCCTGTAATTCCTGGTTCATGGCTATATCCTGTAACGTACTAAATGGCAGCCTGTTGTCTGCTGAGGCATCTCTGATGGCAGTCTCAAGGGCGCAAGGAGCTACAGTGAAGACAACATTAACAGTATGGGAAACACACAGTGATAGACTGAAATGTGAGCCAGCCGTAGCAGCCACAGCTTGTCCTGTGAAGACTGAAGGAGAGTTCAGGTCAGTCAGCTTTCACGTCCTCTGTTAGCAAGTGCATCTCCCCCTTTCCTGGTGACCTTTAATGCTGTCTGGCCAGGTTACTGTGTATGGGCTGTGTTCTGGACACAGTTTAGGCTGACAGAAGTAAGGAAATCCTGAGCTGTCCTGCTGGCCTTGTGCAGTTGGCCAAGTAAAAAATAGTTCCTTTCTCCTGCTAGACTACTGTTGGGGAGCAAAACCAGATGCTTACATGGTAGTACTGATGGTGCACTGAAAAACTACCAGTCCTTTCACATAGGTCTGTATGATTCCCTTTCTTGATCTGCCACAGGACTAGGAGGTGTCTGAGGAGGAAGGCTAAATTGCCCAATTTCATCGGAAAGCTGAAATATTAAGGCAACAAGGCAAGAGCAAGTGGCATTATTGCTCAGAAACCGGTTATGCTGCTACTGGCTCTCTGGTTAGCTTCAGGGCAGAGAAAGACATCATGTTTGGCCCAGCTTTGGTTAGTATGTAATTGCTGCAGAATAGGAAAAGTACTATTTTTGTAGAGACTTTACTAAATAAACACTGGGTAATTCTTGGAAAGATTTTCTAATCTTGAAGCTGTTCCTCCCCAGATTTTAGCCACATGCTACAGGAATGGAAAAGTTTTGCAGTTGACAGTATCCAAAAAATGTTATTAAGGTTGCTAATAAGATTTTGGCCTATGTGATTTTTTTTTTTTTCCCCCAGACGAACCCTCTTTTGGCTGAAGCTGGGCACCTTTCAGTTTGCTTTCCTTCGACCCGTGCTCATGTTTTTATCAATAGTGCTTTGGACTAATGGCAATTACACCTTTTACAATGTAAGTAAATATTTTAGTCGGAGATGGTCCACAAAATCCATAGGTTTTAGGCTTGATGTTAGCATCTTAGCCTACAACTAAACTGTGAAATCTGGGAGCACTTCCAAGTGAGTCCTTACTGTATTCTTTTGAGACACTGAAGCATGTAATTTCTGCCTTCCCCCAGACTCTCCATTTCCTGGCTTCTCTTGGAAAGAAACTGGGCATCAGGGTGGGTTAGGCATTAGATTATGCTCCAGTATGTTTCCCAGCATGTATGGTTAGAATAGCAGGACTGCAGGTTGCCCTGTGGGATGTACCTGCCCTGTTTTGTAAGATACAGCCTTAAGAAACAGGTGTATGTACCGGCATGTAAACAGGAAGCCTAATTTATGTTTTTCTGCAAATCATAGTGATTTTTATGCCTGTGCAAAGTAGAAAAGATAGTACTGCACTTCTGCTTCGTACCATGTAAGCTGCAAGATGATGGAGAAGTCTGTATCTGCTAATAATTTTGCACCTCTTGGATAATTCAGATTAAAAGTAATACATTCCTTCATTGTTTCATGGTATAAAATAAATGACCCCTCTGAGATGTCATGCTGAATATGCTCTCATGAGCTGCTGAGCATTCCCTGGTGTTGCTGGGGTCAGATTGAGGGGTTGTGTCACTTGTGACCTTCCCAGGCTGAACAGATTTACATGTCTGTGCCTGCTGGGCAAGAGCGCTGTGCTAACACTCCGGTTGGTGCTGTGCAGTTTCCCCATGCAAACCCCAGCAACTGCTGCTGCCATCAGCTTTCATGGAGATAGAAACAAGCATTTTAACACCTGCATCATCCAGTTCACAACTTCTTCCTGGAAATGGTAAAATACACTGTAAAGTTTTATAGGTACGCTTGTTTGATTTGCTTCTCAGTTATCTCCCAAAGGAGCTGCAATATGGATTAGCTGCTTTGTTGGTATCCTCACCATTATTGCTCTGTGGCCAGTTGCAATCATGTTTCAACAAGTAAGGACTCTCCTTATCTGTAAGAAGATCATCCCAAAGTTTGCTCTTTATCAGGTGAGAAGTTTAATATTTCTGGTAAGAATTTCTTTTAACTGCTGGTATAACACTGTCTCTCTGGTTCTTGGTCCTTTGTTGAAAAGTTATAGTATTTTTTTTCCCATTAAATGCATTGTGCAAAGGCATATTTTGACCTGATGAAAGCTGCATCCCTTTGAAGCACTCTCCTTGGCTGCAGTTCAGTTTCAGCTTGAGCCAATTTACCTCTAGTCTCTCAGGAGTGCTGGAGATGTGAAAGCCGCATAAAATCCATTCATCTTTAGGCAACTGAAATCAAAACAGCACCTTCTGCAGGGCTTGAAAGAATCTTTGTAGATGCAGTATGCTGAAACGCAATGTTAAAGTGCTAGTGTGTACTTTTAAAAACTAGGAGAGGATATGGAGCATTGTGTGGGTGGCTGCTGTTTGAGCATGTCACAACGTTCTGTTCTGACAATATTTTTCTTGGCCATTCTACACTTCAGAGTTGGATAATAATGAAAATACTGTCTGGGAATCATTAAATAGTAAGGAACAGAACCAGACAGGTTAGGTTGAAAAAGCCCAGGGACAGGGCCACCCTCTTCCACATCACCCTGAATAGAGTACAGCAGAATCCTTGGATATGCATCCTTCTTGAACAGGACGTACAGAAAGGCTGGTGCACTAAGGTTTCTGTTAAGTAAATTATTAAGCACTTACTTATAAATGCAGTAAACAGGATAGGCACACCTGCAAAGCTGCATTAGGGTGAATCCAGGTTTAGGATGGCAAACTCTGTTAATGCGAGAGCTTATACTCGTGCAGTTACGCCAGCAGCTAGAGAGACACTTTGATATCCCCATGGCAGCGAAGGCCTAGCTCAGCAAATAGCAGGTAATAGGATGCGTGAGTGATTGTTGCTGAAGCCAAGCTGCGAAGAGTCCTTCAACCCTTCTGGCAAAGAAGCCAGTCCTGTATAACTTGGGGAGCACCGCATCTCCCTGCTGTGGCAAAAAGAGGAGACAACAGAAAAAACGTTCTTTGAGTCCTTCCTCCACTAAGGGAGACCATATAGATTAACAGGAAGTTTTTAAAACATTGTTACCTATTATTCAGAGCTCGGTATTGTTTAAAATCTCAGCTGGCAGCTCTGTGTATATTGCACCTCCCAAATGAAGGGCTGAGAAGAAACACTTTTCAAACAGAGGTTTAATTTAACGCTCACATTCAGAGCAATATCATCCTGACCTGAAGATGAATTCTGCGGCATGGCAGGCAGCCTGCTGGTAGACGGGAGGAGAGGGAGGGCGAGAAAGGAGGAATGAGGCAAAAGAGGGTCTGTTATGAAAGCAGAGTTGTGGTATAAACTATAAACCTTTTCCTGGTAGCTAAGGCATTTGTTTTCTCTTTCTGGTGCAGTTTATCCTCATTCTGAACCACTTGCAGGCAGCTATTATCAACATCTTGGCCATGCAAAGAATTATTCGCTGTGCTCCACCACTCTCCTCTTCAGCGAGAGGAGCATGTAAGTTCTTTTGGAAGGATGTTGTTCATGTACTTATAAAGGTGCCAGCTCAGCATCGCTAACTGCAGTATCTGGTGTTTTCCCAAAACACTAATTTCCTGCCATCATGCAGCTTTTGGAGAACCTCAGCTTTTACTTACAAAACCATAGCAAAAGTTTTATAGCTGTCATAGTCACAGAGAAAAACTTGATAATGAGAAGAGTTGGAATCAGAAATGAGAGGACAAGAAATCAACATGCATAATTACTGTTAAATCTCTTGCGTTTTGAATGCATAACTTACTGCATGCTTATTGATGGGCAATACTGTAATTCTGTAACTGATTTTATTGCTGAGTGTGAGAGACGCTCCGTTATGGGGACAGGATGGTGAAGTTTGTCCCTTTTGCACAGATGAATATTAATAAGCCAAGTATTCACTTTGTGTCTGATAGTCATTTTTGGGGGCTTTTCTTTGCCTCCCTTTTTTTTGGCAGATATGACCCAGCAGCTCCTCATCATGGAAATGTTTCTGGTAACTCTAATCTCAAGGGTGGTCTATCGGAGAAGATACAATGACCTAGAGCCTCCGGAGCGTACAGCTGAAGAAGCTGGGGACAACAAGGAGGCTCCTAAGTTTATCCTGAATGGTGCAGTTACTGAAGATGGATTGCCAAGGGTTTAGAAGCCCCGGTGCTCCTATTCTGCAGGAGCTGGAAGCTCAGCTTCGGGAGCTTGTATATTCTTGCACCACAAATAGCCACTGTCCGTGTCGGAACAACTTCTGCAATAAATGCCTGTGAGCTGTAGTACTGAAAGGGCCACTAGCAGAAAGATAACCCTGTTTATTCTCCAGTATATACATGGTGTGAGGGTTTTCATACCATGTAATTTAGTAAGATTTCATACCATTTCATACCATGTACTTTTATGCTGTTATCGAGCACTTGATGGTAGCCAAACTGTCTCACAATGTGATTTTATTTTATTTTTTAGCTATTAGAATGGCTATGATTTAGAGTTAATCCAGAGTCATTCTTGTTCATCTCTTTTGACTTTTTAAAATCTTATTTCACCCTGGATTACTGTCATATGTCCAACACAGCATTTTCCTGTCCTTCCTCCATTAAAATTTATCAGCTCTCGCTCTGTGCCACGAGCTCACCATAGCTAATTCTGATCAGTAAATACATTTGCATATGTTTGTTCTGAAATCCCCAAACCTGTCTGGGCTCTCCACCTACATAAATGATGATCTCTTTAGGGCAAGACTTTTTACATTCCTTGGCAATTCATCTCCTAACTTGGTAAATACAGTTGCTGTTTGTAAATATGTCACTGGCAGATATTCTTCCTAGGGATGGCAGATTCTCTGTCGCTGGCCTGGAAAAAGAAAGTAGGAGTTAGAGTCTGAGATGTCTTCTGCCCCTGCTCTGTGGTGGTACGTGGTGCTTTGGTTCTCTGCTTGGAAAATGGAAATAATGATACTCGGGATCCTTGCGATAAAGGTGTCTGTGGGGATAAGAGCTCTGAAAGGAATCTCTTTCAAAAAAATCCTTACCTTCCCAGCTGCTTCACCGCAAATCTGACCTGCCCCGGCATCCAGTAGGACGTCAAGTATTAATTCAAGATCTTCTCAATTCACACCCATTGCTCTGTTTTGCATAAACCAGTTTTTACTTTTTGCAAATGATCCTGATGTTCTTTGTTGACCCTAATTGCTTTGGATTAGCTCACTATAATTTATAAAATGATACTGTGATAGTAAGCATTTGGATGTTTGTTGGGATGGGGGTGCAGCGCCATATACTATCTCTTGTCTATCCTCAACTAGTCTGATCCCTGGAAGTAAATACCCAATCCACGCAGCAAGAATGCTTATTCCCTACATAGGCTAGGAAAATGTTTCATGTTGGAAAATACGTTAATAACATCTTTTACCTATATTGTATCCAATATAGCTTATCATCAGAGCAAAGCTAGGCAGATAGCGGGGCTTTTTTTTTAGTTTACAAGGAATTAAAATGAGACAAATGAGCATTACTGGAAAATGTTTTCTGTAGCGGTTCCGCGAGGGGTATGCCTTGGTGGGTGGGATCTGTGGCATGGAAGAGCAGATCCACGCGCCATAGCATGGACAGTGCATTCGAAAACAGATGGAGCGTATGGAGAAGTGGTGGTCTCTGTAGCTCCAGCGAAGGCAGCTGCTGGGGCACAGCAAGAGTCTTCACCCATCACTGTTGGTCTGGTATCTGTCGTGTCTCTGAAGTGCCTGTTAAATATATCTTGTAGACATCAGTGTGGGCCTGATTTAGCCACAGGTATCACTAGCTGTTATGCTTTTGGGTAGATATTTAGTATTTGTTGTGATCTTCGTCTGACATTTTTCAGCAATGAAATGTACCGTGGTGATTGTCAAGCAGATGTCAGATTTGGCAGCGAAGACGTGTCTTTTTACTATGTACAGTCATGGAGGTCTCATTCCAGAAGTCACTTGCTTACACAGAACCCTTTTCAGAGCAGAATTGGACATACTTTATCTTAAATATGTGCCTAAGAGCTTTCCTGAGTTACAGCTTATGTGAATGCAGTAGAATATATGGGTCTTATTGTTACAAATTTCTTTTTTTTTTTTTAGCTTTTTAAATGAAGAATTTCTTCCCCACCTCTGGCTCAGACCGATAGCTGTAGCCTGCCTAATCTAGGTGTGGCGTCTACGTAGGCGTCTGGGAGCTAGCAGCCCGGGGCAGCAGGTGGCCTGCATTGCAGTGCATTCATTCAAGTGCTCTTGAAATTAAAACATTGCAAATCACAACCTCTAGGTTGGACCTTAGGCGAGTCCGAGTATGGAAAAACAAAACAGAAAGATGGAAATTCCTCCAGTCTCCGTTCTGATAAGGATCCCTTTCATGTCAGTGAAAAAAAAATCGCTTTCAATTATGTGTTTGTGATTAAAGCATTGGAAAACATTTAATAAAAGCTAGAAGATAAATTTCACAACTCATTTTGTACAGCTGCTGTAAAGTAATGAGCGTTAAGGTGAGCGCATAACCTTTATGATATGTTTGCTTGGAATTACTGTGTGAGGAAGAGTAAAGGTAATTTTATCGGTGTCTTTTGTGATGATAAAAGGCACAAACACCATTAAATAGAAAGATAAGCGTACACAGAGATGTGTGGTCGAAGGTTAAGAGAGTTTTGGCATTTGGAAGCAATTCACGAAAACAGAGGGGAAAAGATGAGTTGCGTGTTTTGGGTGGCCATGCGCTGGAGATGCAGGTGTGAAGGTGAGCGCTGACCATGAAGCCTCCTGGAGGCTTCCCCCACATAGGGGTATGCAGCATGAACGGTACACGCACAAGGGGGGAGAATGAACGCCAGCACCTTGTAACGTGGCAGGAGTGGGTTGGCAAACAAAAGCTGCTCAGTGCTCTTCTTTTCCATCTGCCATTCAAGCTATTATTTTTAAAATAACACTAATTGAATCCCTCCTGTTCCAGAAGACCATGGTGCGGGCTCCTGTTGGCTGCAGCATGGGCAGCGCTGGAACCTTGAAGAGGTCCCCGCGGCAGACCTCCTCCCAGCGGCAAGCTGTCATTCCCTGGGT
>NW_008824468.1:500564-526563 GCF_000699105.1 Pygoscelis adeliae | reverse complement strand
GTGAAGAGTGTATTTAGGTGCATGCCTTTGTGTTTCACATACGTCAGCAGCAAAGGCCTCATGACTTAATATCCAAAGGATTTGTTTAAGGTGTTAAGAGAGTGCTCTGCTGATTATAGACCTTTCTATCCCTGCCTCCTCCCTCCAATGGTCCTAGCCGGAACTGCACCCTCACCCCCCGGCCTCTTTCTCCCTGCTCCGGAGAAAAAAAACGTGGAGTGCTCCTCAGGGAGGTGGTGCGAGGGCGTAGGCTCATGCCTGCAGACCCAGGGCAGCCAGATGACAGAGCCTCCTTCCTAGGCAGCGTCTGTTTCCAAAGAAAGGCCGAGGGGAAGGAAAAAAAAAAAAAAAAAAAAAGACGGTACAAGAGCTGAACTGTGATCCCATGGTTCCCAGAGCTGGAGTAGGGGAAGAAGTTAGGTAACACAATAAGGACACAAACAATGGTAAATTGGACAAGTTAGGGAATAGGTAGATTTAGTGTAAGCGGTAGAGAAGCCCAGAAGAAGACTCACGGATAACAGAGAGGAAGGTAGCAGCCATTTGCTACACAGCTAATGAAAATGCTAGAATAGGTCTCTGGCAACAACTCCACCTTTTGGAGGTGCCACTTGGCTTCCTTACCCTTTTAAACAAGGTCTGACTGCTGCTGACAGTTTGAATGCTACGGCTCTTACTGACAGCCTTTCACGTGTTCCTTCAGGACGGTTCATGAATCTGCTTGCACCTCCCTAGCTCCCAGGTAACAGGGATTGCTATTTCTAAGGTACAATTTGTGGGGGAAGAGAGCTAGATAACACGCTGATTTTTTCACTGCTTTAGATCCCTTTAAAAGTGTTAACTAGGTAATTCTAACAGTTGTCTGGACTCGGTGAGCAAGATCATCTTTGTTTTAGCAAAGGAAAACTGAGGCAGAGAAATCTAGAGAACTTGCCCAAAGCCACACAGGGGAATTTTCTATCTGCTAGGATCAGGCTGCAGAAGTTAACCCAGTCTCACCTCCCTGCTCTCAGAAATGCTGCCTCTTAAATGTGGTAAGATCACAAATTAATCCAAGAGTGTCTGAGTTAAATAATGGTTAGGTGAGTTAGATCATGGTTAGATAATGCATCCACCAGAGCAATAAAATGAGTTGCTCCCAGCATTCATAACCTCATTCGAGTAAGAGCTACAGGTCAGAGCATCTCTTTGTCGGTTGCGGAATTGGTGCGAAGAACAGACCTCTCTATTGCTGACTTGCAAGAGGAAGTAGGCAGAATATCTTAGGCTGTTTTTCTCTGCTAAGTCACACCTTAGTATAACTCCCCACAGACCATTGTGCAGCCTTATTAGTAGATGTACTGACTCCTTCTACAACCCTTCATTCTTTACTTCTCAAAATTCTAGTTCCTATTAAAACGTCTCTACATAAAGACAATCAAAGCAGCACATTCAAAGGGCTCAGAACTCTGTTTTTGCAGAATATTCTTTTTTGCCATTTCTCCATTCTTGTTACCTTTTCTTTACATTCAAAAATGCTTGTTGCACCTATGCTGATGCCACTTACTGCCAAATAATCAAGCAGCTGGTGTGCCAGCATAGCGCCTGAAGGCACAGGTGCTTCGCGACATACCTAAGGCAGCTTGAAGTCTCAGAATATTCTTTATTGTTCTTCAAACAAGGAAAAGCAAACCCTACTGCAGAAAGTGCATTGAAAAACGGGAAGAAGATTTTATTGAATAATTTCTACATTTTTGTGGGAGAAATCAGACTTAAATTTTGGCAATGTTTTGGACGTTTTTGGTCAGTTCTAGGGAGAGAGAAGAACTGTCCGAAAGCAATTTCCCCTTCATTTGTGGATGTCTCTTCCCTTCACAACTACAAATAGGCCACCTTCTTTAAGACCTGACTGCCCAGCATCCATTATGCAGACAGGGTCACAGCACATGGAGACAACTAATGGTAGGATAAAGTTACTTTGTTTCCTTTAATGCAATTTAGCAGCTGAAAAGCATCGGTTTCCCCTGTAGAGATTCAGGCGTGGGGTCACGGATGCGTTCTGGGATCTAAGGCATAGTTTTGATACAGGCTGAAATTGGTTCAGACATCTTAGAGAACTGCTAAGCTGTGAGAAGGCGCTGCAAGACATTCTGTCTGCAGAGCAGAGCCATGAGAAGAAAGGTAAGATTGCTGGCAAAGAGGAGTGTGTTGACACAGGGATAATTAGCAGCTCAAGGGTTCTTGATGAGAAAAACCAACATGAAAAACACACAAAAGCCTACAGAAACAAAACCAAGTAGCCCGAGGATGGCAGTTTAGCAATGTCAGTGATCAGCCCTTTCCAAGCAGCAGCAGAAGCCAACCCTTCCCCTCTTGACTGAAGGCTGCCCAGCCAGCAGTGACTCCTTGGGTGCCTTATCAGGGGTGGCGAGCACATCAGCTTGTTAGCTCTACCTACGCATTGTGTGTATTGACCAATAAATCATAGGTTTTACTCTTTTAAGCTGCGAAATCCTTTTTGCAGAGGCTTGGTACGTAGCAAAAGGCACCCAAACGAACTGACCCAGAGGGGGAAGGTTACAAAACAAGGGAGAACTATTCAGTATGGGCAGCACCTCCTCCTGTATCACCCTTTGAGAAACACTGCCTTAAGAACCAAAGGAGGAGTTAGAAATAGCGTGACAGCGACTTCTGAATTTATATTCATCCTTTGTTGGAAATTACTGAAAAAGGTGAGTTTCTGTGTCTCCTTGTAGCCTTGCCATACCCAGACAGCAAAGGGTGTGAGCTAATTGTTAAATTCAGTTCAACAAGTTCCTCATTAGGGGGAAATTACCTGAGTTTGAAATCTGCTAATTTTCCAATCAGGGTGAGTGTTTGCACTTGTGATTTGGAAATAATTAACACATGGTATAACATCAAAACCTATGTAAAGCCTAATGGTAGAAGGACTAATTTCCTTGGCATGAAAATGGCGTGCTCAGTTTCCCCAGAGCTCTATTACTATCCTTTCAGTGTCGGTATCTGCTGTGTAGGGTGTTCTAGTATTTATTTAGATTGATTCTCTGCAGAGTTGTACTTTTTTATGTTAATTTTGAAAAACTGAACCATTATTTTCCAGGGCTATGAGTAATTTCTTTATTTTGAAGGATGCTGTATTTATTTCTTTTTCTTCCTGTCAATACAGACTTTCCTGGAATTACTCACTTCTATTATCTCTAAAAGGAGATCATAAACTGTGATTTTAGACTAGGGCTTTAGCCTGAGTTCTGCAAACTTGAATATGCACGTTCACAGGAGAGCCATGTTCTGATCCTTAAGGGCATTCCTAGGAATGTGAATGCCCTGTAGTATTTAGAATCATAGAATCATAGAATCGTTAAGGTTGGAAGAGACCTCCAAGATCATCGAGTCCAACCGTCAACCCAACAACACCATGCCCACTAAACCATGTCCCTAAGCGCCTCATCTACCCATCTTTTAAATACTTCCAGGGATGGGGACTCAACCACTCCCCGGGGCAGCCTGTTCCAATGTTTAACTACTCTTTCAGTAAAGAAATTTTTCCTTACATCCAATCTAAACCTCCCCTGGCGCAACTTGAGGCCATTTAGAAAGGAAGGATGTCCAGGTAGGACAATTAATTAGGACAGCAGATGTGTACATGGGAGAAACAAATGCAGTTGGAAAACCCAAACTAATTTTCTACCTTAAAGTTTCAGCTATTGATATAACCCTGATCATCACCGCTGCTATGTATTATCAGATAATATTAGCCGGTCTAAACCAGGTGCTATTTCTGGTAAATGATGCTACCCTTATAGCTTAGAGCACGGCACTAGTACAACTCGGTGCATTAGTGACGTCTCACCAGGAAGCGTGGAAGGGAGAGGAGCGATTTAATCTCCCGTAGCTGAGTCAGCTCCACCCAAGGGTGTCGTTAGTCCTGCTGGTGTGAGTATACTGCAGCTTATTGTCAAGAAGTCTGTGGCTTGACAGCTACAGAGAAGGAGAAGAGACCGTTCCACATGAGCAGGCAGCGTGCAGCAGAGCACAGGTATATTATCTGGACTAATGCCTAGTCTAGAAGCAGTCCAGTTTTGGACACAGGCGCAGTGAGAGCGTGGTGCATGAGCTCTGCTTGCCCACCATTAGCATGTGGGGCTTTTCATTGCCTTTTGTCACCGCATTGCCTTTAAACCCCCAAGACCTCCAAGCAGAGCCTCCCGCAAAAAAGCAAGTCAGCAAGGGTAGGGAAGCTTTAAATGGCGTCTGATCTACCAAGGCTTTGTCAAGCAGTGTCTTTTAGGCAGAAAGGCTGCCCCGCGAAGCCCTAGGAGGGAAACGTGGGTCTTTCTGCACAGCCCTGTCTTCTTGCATGTCCGTGGATATCTATGGCAACTGTTTGCACTGAGATAGGTAGGAGTTGTGTTTCAAGTACATGTGAGTCAGCACTCTGGAATTCTCTTACTGGATTAATATCTCTGACTTAGGTAACCTGTTTTGAACACTTCCAATGTCTTTATTGTTTTTTCTTCTCAATGCATTTTTGGATGAATGTAAATAGAGCTTGCGTTTCTTCCTTCACAGAAGCAGCATTTGGGATTTGTGTGCATGCCCATCGAGTAGCATTAATGCTGCCAGAAATGCTACACACAGGTGGTAGGGATTTGCATTTTCATGCAAGCTGAGGATGACTCTCTTTCTCGGTCAGTTTTGCTTTTTATAGCTCGTTGCTTATGAATTACTGTTGCTTCTGAAATTCTGGACTGCGATTCTCCTATCATTTTTCTGTTGCTCTATTTCTGTTTACCTGCCTACTTTTGTTCATGACATCAGCTACTGCTACTTGTGTGCTTCAGCAGAAATTGTTCACTTCTGAATTGGTTGTTTTGGTTATAGGCAATATTTCCTATGTCAAATCCCCAGAGCTGTGAGAGCATCTTCTTTTCTCTCTATGTGGAGCATCCCCCCTTGCTGCTCACACGTAACATGAAAAACATAGCATGAGCAAGGGAGCCTGAGGGGCTAAGATATTAAAATTCATGTTTTTGATTGGAGATGATTGTTTATTTTTCTGAAGCTATTTATTTTCTGTATGGGCCTTATCTTTTACTTCCAAAAAGGATCACATTTCAAGCTCTGGTCAAGTAACCCTTATTTCACAAGAAATACATTGGCCATTTCATTCCAGTTCTTACTGAGCAGCTATTGTGTTACAAAAGACACACCTGGCAACTGGGGGATATTTTTTTCTGCAGTGCCAGCTGCCTTGGGAGTTGCTGAGGAACCTACGCTGCATTAGCAAGGAAGATCAAAGCCATTAGGGCATCTGCCAGACCGAGTCCTGCCTGTTGTCTGCCTGGGGATAATGTTAAGGAGATAAAGCTCAACCAACTGTTTCTTTCTTTCTCTCTTAATCTTTTGTTTACGCGCTGCTTTCTACTAGGCAACCTCTTCTTCCATGCTCCCTCCTCCCTTTGAAATTCTCTTCTTAGAGGCCGAAAGATGGCTTGACCAACCTGATCTCCTTCTATGACCAGGTGACCCGCCTAGTGGACAAGGGAAAGGCTGTGGATGTGGTCTACCTGGACTTCAGTAAGGCCTTTGACACCGTCTCCCACAGCATTCTCCTGGAGAAGCTGGCGGCTCACGGCTTAGACAGGTGTACTCTGCGCTGGGTCAAAAACTGGCTGGACGGCCGGGCCCAGAGAGTTGTGGTGAATGGAGTTCATTCCAGTTGGCGGCCGTTTCATGAAAACTGGGGAAGATAATAGATCTCAAATATTACAATGAAAAGGAAAGTCTGAGGAGGAAAAAAAAAAGCTCTTCGCTGTCCTGAGCTTCAGGACTGTAGAAGGAAATACAGCTGATGAAATTCTCTGGATCGTGATTAAAGAGAAAAGCACTTCAGAAGTACCATGATGGGGACCTACTCCAGAGCACCAAATTAGGAATATGAGCCTGGTGAGTTTTGCGTTTTTTTGGAAGCATTCATCAGAATCCTCCATTCGGCTGCATTGGTCGACAGCCGGCTGAACATGAGCCGCCAGTGTGCCCAGGCGGCCAAGAAGGCCAACGGCATCCTGGCCTGTATCAGAAATAGTGTGGCCAGCAGGAGCAGGGAAGTGATAGTGCCCCTGTACTCAGCACTGGTGCGGCCGCCCCTCGAATACTGTGTTCAGTTTTGGGCCCCTCACTACAAGAAGGATGTTGAGATGTTGGAACGTGTCCAGAGAAGGGCAACGAGGCTGGTGAGGGGTCTGGAGAACAAGTCTTATGAGGAGCGGCTGAGGGAGCTGGGGTTGTTTAGCCTGGAGAAAAGGAGGCTGAGGGGAGACCTCATTGCTCTCTACAACTACCTGAAAGGAGGTTGTAGCGAGGTGGGTGTCGGTCTCTTCTCCCAAGTAACTGGCGAAAGGACGAGAGGAAATGGCCTCAAGTTGCGCCAGGGGAGGTTTAGATTGGACGTGAGGAAAAATTTCTTTACTGAAAGAGTGGTTAAACATTGGAACAGGCTGCCCAGGGAAGTGGTTGAGTCCCCATCCCTGGAGGTATTTAAAAGACGGGTAGATGAGGCGCTTAGGGACATGGTTTAGTGGGCATGGTGGGTTGGGTCGACGGTTGGACTCGATGATCTTGGAGGTCTCTTCCAACCTTAATGATTCTATGATTCTATGATTCTATGGCAGCCTCCTGCCCGCAGACTGCCTGGGGAGAACGGCCCCTACCACCGAAATGGGAGATGGGTGACAAAGTCCCCTGGTGAGGTGCTACCTTGTCTGGCTGCCTGCTGAGGACCCAAGGCAGCTCTGAGACCTCAGGTAAGTGCCTGTGAGGTTACGATGGCCTGTGCTGTCAGTATCACTATGTGTCAGAAAATCAGCCAGCTTCTGGAAGCTAATATTAGTCTCTTAGAAATAGTTGCTCTCTTACCAGCAAATTGTGGATGTCAAATGTAAATTACTTTGCTACCCAACAGTACTAAAAAAGAAAACATTAAAAAATTATTAGCTCTTGGTGATTCTCCCAATGTGTGCGCACACACATACAGATCCCTCCTATGATTTCTCTATGTTTAACCACTCGTGCAGATTTAACCGAGTGACATGCAAAACTGGTACCAATGCCATATGAAGTAACACACGTATGCTAGGCTGAGCATGCCAAATGAAGTTTTTTGGGAGTTACTTATGTCCAATCCAACACAAAAACTATTTGACTATAATTTTTACACCAATATTTCCAAATCACCATCGGGGCCATCAAGCCATTCTCTATTTTTAAGGTAAACTGACCTGTTGTTAAGCATTGGCCCAGCATCCCTTCGAAGGGAACAGGCAGGCGTGTGCTTTGTTCAGATCCTCCAACCCCTGAACGGCCGACGCAGCTCATCACGTTACAAGGCAGCAACCAGCAGCAGCCGGGTGGCGTAAGAAACCGGCTCTCAGGTTAGCCTTGGTTCTGCCATACGGTGCCCTTGGCTACAGCTTCTTCAGTAAAACTGTGTTCGCAAATCCCTTGCAAAGGAATTAATTACAATTTTTCTTGTAATGATTGTAATAGGATTTTGAATCACTTCTGTAACGTTAGAGAGGAGACAATGCTAGTATCGTATCAACACCACCGTCATCATTTTTAGCCTGTCTCTCCCTCAAGGAAAAGGATGCTGATAAATGGAGAGAGATTAAAAGGATTTAATTTGAATTTATCATTCTTAACTTTCTAGACTTAAACCCATCCTTTGAATGGCTCTCTTTGAGGAAGCTATGTGAATCCTGTATTAGTTTAACAGGATTTGGCGAATACTACTGACCTTATCCCATCCTCAAGCTGGATTTCCACTGACAGTCTAAGCAGATTTGCCTGACACTAAGGCAAATGCTCTCTGTAAACAGTTGTAGCCATCTGAGACAAAACTTGCTACTGATGCTTTCCCTCCACGTGAGTAAGCAATCTCTGATGAAACCCTCTCCTAAGGAGAGGTGAGAAAAGTGTCACTAAGTGCCAGCTGGCTGTTTGGTTTTTCTTTAAAATCGTGTGATTTATTACTTCCAAATTTTCTTGCCTTCTGTCTGTATTCTTCTACCACCCAAAGCTGGGTGAAGGACCCCCGTAATTGTGTGACATTAACAAATTTGCAGTGAGAGATGGTTAGTAAAATTTGACTGACCGTCTTTCCCCCCTGTCTGAACTCCTGTATTCCCAGAAAGCTACAGGCTGACTACCCGACCGTGTGCAACAGCTGTCCCCATCCCTGCGCCACCTGAGGGTTTTTCTCTCTTTTCAAACTATTGATAATCATTGAAAATGGCAAGCATGTGCAATATGGTGTTTCCCCTGCCTCTTGCATCTCTTTGTTTGTCCTACCTTGCAGGCAGAAGAACACCTGGGTTTGTAGTCTACACTGTCCCGTCTTTCAGATATTCTTTAGCAGAGAATTGATACCCATTTTGCTTTTCTAGGACACGTCAAAGGACTTATTATGACAGATGTGAATTTTTTAAATTGCGAAAATAACTTTCAGAAAAGTAAAGTATTTCGCATGGAAAAAAATGTTAAGCATCCCCCATGATGCTCTCAATGAGCAAAATGCTGCATTTTTTTTCCTGATGCATAACATCTGCACTATTCTCTCTGTGTGCGTCCCCCAAGCAAAGCCTGTTTGGTCGTCTTCGGTGGTTCTATACATCAGTAAGAGCTAAATCCAGCCAACTTGATTATTTTTTGCAGCCAACGTTTAGCTTTTTAAATCTGCATGTGCAGAAGAGCCTAACAGGGCAAGGGAAGGGGAGCTACCAGAGAAGCGTTGGTGAAGGAGGGGCGGTCGCCAAGGATAACGGCAGTAATTCCCCAGCAGCCTCAGTCTCAGAGGTTCCAGCACACCGTCACCGGGATAGCAAAAGAGGCGGGAGTTCGTATTTGTGCCACGATGGGAAATATAGTTCACCCCCGTTTAATTTATTTGTGTTCTACAGTCTCTCCAGGGGCTTTAGTGCTATACCTTGAGAAGGAACTTCATTCTGCTCACGAAGTCAAAATCGCTGTATTTGAGATAATGCCCCACTCTGGTTAGAAAGGAAGAAAAAAAAGGAAAACGATAAAATAATTGTGTGTCACCCTCCCTCTTTCCCCTCCCGAGGAATTTCTTCACAGCCGAGGAATTGAATGTAGCGCCCACAGGGTAAGGCAGTTATTTCACCGATTACAGAGCGGGGGTAACTGTTGAATGCTCAGTGACTCCGCCTAAGTAGCCTCTAAAGGCCGACCCCCCTCCCTCTCACCTTCTCCGGTAACCAGCTTACCCGCAACTGCGGCGGTACCAGCAGTTTGAAGCACCCGGCCTAACATCTGGGACAGACAGGTGTTCCGAAAAACAGAAACGCGAGGAATTCCTATATGTAGGCGCTGCGAGCCGCGACTTATCCATAGGCAGTCCTCAGTCAAGCGTATGCCCGTCACTAGATGGCACACTTAAACAACTCACTGCGCTTTCTTACCTTGCCCTCCAGGTGCTGGGGTGTAGCGGAGAGCTTTTCCCACGGGAGGCAAGGGATTCTTTGGTGCGCAGTCTCGTTCCGCGCATGTTGTATTTTTATTGCAGTTTCCCGCCTTCATTGGTAACCTTACAATTTATTATTAGCACGCAAAGCTCAATCTCTTTGCCTTCAGTTATAGTTAAATTAGTCTTGCCGTCTTTAATTTTGGAGGACGGCTCGTTTCGGCTGCTTTGAGGAATGCCTGCACAAAGTGATACGAACCTGGCTTGTCACTCCAGCAGCGGTCACACAGCTGCAAGGTTAGGGGGATCTGTGACTTTTCGGGGGGGGGAAATAATGCATGGTGCAGCCCCTCCTGGATACTGTTTTGAAAGAACAGTATTTACAGATTATTTGTATCCCTTCCATCCTTTTACTTACACTCCCCAAAATATTTAGTAGGAGTTACTGTTGTTATCACTGCTACCAATAGCATAAGCAGTAAGAATCAAAACTGGTTTACCTTCTAACCGTCTCTGTAGAGGAAAAACATAAATCAAACCAGGGATGGGCAGCAGTTTCAGTTGTTCTTGCTCAGGTCCTACTGTATTAGTCCTGCCAGGTGGGCACTACTTCTCCTTTACTGCGCAGTACACGTTTGTGTTGCAAAAACCACCAGTTCAGTGAAGTTACTCCTATCGCACCTTTTGCTCTGACTTCCAGCCTTGCCAACACAAGGCCCTTTATGGGACGTGAAGCTGTGTACACACAAAGCTCTTGAACCCTGCCCTCCAAGAGGAGGCAGTGGTGCGGGGACCTTGGGCTGGTTCTCCAGCTTGTGTTGAAGTCCACCCCCTGCCTGGCACAAAGCAAACAACTCCTCAGGGATGCATTTTTACAGCTTGCCGGACTGGATGTGTCTACAGTAACGTTTTAAATTGGATTAGCATTTGTGAAGCAAACCTCCTAATTGTGTTTCTAATGATGCCTTGGGCTGCCCAGGGGGCTGATCTCTGAGCACTCCGGCAGGATGCCTTCTGGGGGAAGCTCAAGGGGCAGATGTGCTCCAGGAGTGCATCTAGCGCTCCTCAGCTGCCAGCAGGCTTTCAGCCCACGGGACCAGCCTAGAGCTAGGCCAAAATGTGAATAACGGAGATATCAAGTCCTCAAAACAAACCATTGCACTGTACGGATTTACCCCTATGGTACCACGCTACCTGCCAAATGTACGTGGAGATACTGTTCCTGATGCTTAATGTGAAATCTCCCTCAGTCTTCATTTGGGAGCGGTCCTTGAATTTGTCCCTCGCTGATCTCTATACTGTATGTTGTTTCCTTCAAATTAAAGCTTTTTGAGAATTTTGCCATCAATTAGTGAGAACGTGCCTCCTGTGCAATATTTTTCTTTCCCCCTTCCTCCTTGCCCCTGTATGAAGTACCAGTCATGACTGTCCCAGGGATTTGTTCTTCTGCAGTGTTGATGGACATGGTACCAGCCACAGGAGAAATTCTATTTCGTACAGAGAGGTAACATAACCCACTGCCCTACGCCATAGTCCGTGGTGCCTAGGGTTGGAGCATTTTAAAGTCATGCTGCAGTTTGCCATCTAGGAGGATTCAGTCATACAGGGTAGCTGTTTTCAACCTTGCTGGTTTTCACCTTATCATTCCGGTTTGGAGTAGGATGTATAAAATCCAAGCTCAACGTATCCTCTAGTGAAAACCTATTCCTACCCTCTTCTGGTTAAAGACGCACTGTCAGAATTTAATGGCCTGGTTTATTCTCCCTTTAAATATGGCTAAAGAGAGCCTGCTGGTGCCACTTACTAGTAGAAAAAAATTCTTCACCCCTTCACAGGAACCCCTTCTGTTAGATAGCAATGCTATCTAGTGATGCATGTTATCCATCTCCGTTTTAGTTGGTGGTATGTGGTAACTTCAGGCCTTGAAGTCTTACTGCGTGGCAAGAGGAAATGCAGCAGGGGCAGAGGGAGTGGAGGAAGAGAGCCGGGGCTGGTGCTCACACTTGCAACCTTTTCTCAATGCGTCATTTTTCCTTGGGCACCTTCTACTGCAGTACAAAAGACTGCAAGGTTTGAAAACATACGGCAACTATTTGTATTAACTAATGCGTACAGTACATAGGTACAACTAACAGGCTACTCAGCTAAGTATTACTTGACTATTAACTATTACTTAAGTACTTAAGTACAGGCTACTCAGCTAAGTATTACAAGTATTACCGGGCAGGCAGGCAGCTGTTGGTCAGGAGGGGAAGTTTTAATTTCCATGGCTCTTTGGAGAGGGTCGTGATCCCTCGTCTGGCCAAGTTGCTGTCTGCTGCGTCTTTGCCTTCTTTCTCAGGGTGTTGCATCTTCTGCCCCACCCCAAGTATTTTCCGGCTAACTATTACTGCCTCTACAATTTCACTTCTGCCTGTGTAGTTACTTTCACGTGGCTTTAGCTTAGACTCTTTCTTGCAGCTGGACAATGACTTTCCAAGCAAAATTCAGCCCAGACGTCACAGCTGTGCCACCGCAAAAGCAAGCCTTGGGTCACAGGCAGCTGAACATCTGGGCTGCTGTTTAGGGTTTGAAAGTTAGCCCACCAGAACAAAAGTAAAGGCATAATATTGCTATCTGTCGTGACACCTAGACTTGTGTCATACTGATCGTTAGCACAGGGGTTTTTTAATTATGATTAGGGCAGGTTAGACTACTAGCTCTTCGGATATTTTCATACCATCATGAAGTAGTTGGGGCTAGACAGCTCGTCATAACACCAGCAACAGCGTCCTTCAACTAGCCATTGATTATATCACAGAAAGTCTTTCAGATAAACACACTGGTTTTGATTTCTGCAAAAATCTTCTAGTGACAGAAAATGCCCCACAGGCTCAGATAAATTGTCCCGGTGGTTGGTTGCTTTAACACCCTAAGAAGGACCAAGTGCACCAGAATGCTTTCAGCGAGACGTGCTGATTTTGAAATAGGCTGTAAAAGATCTGAACAACAAATTTTGTGGTGGAGTCTTTTGTAGAGAACAAAGAGAATATTAGAATCCACCTCCTGAAAGTTCAGACATACAGGAAGAAGACCAAGCTTTTTGGATAGCAGAGCAGAAAAGCCCCCAGGTATCTGATAACGAAAAGAAGCACTTACTTATCAGAAGCCACACATATGGAGAATGAAGAATGTGATCTTGGTGGGGCAGCTGGAAAAAACCCTCTTTGATTTGCCAGTTAATCAGAATGTACTGCAGAGAAATCAATATAAGGATAATCTCATTTGCTATTTATTTCTGGCTCATATTTTCACAGGCTTGGAAATGTGCATTTCATCAGTCATCTACTCTGGAGAGGAACGGCATGAATTTCAACACTTCTGCTATTTTTGCCTGCAAAATATTCAAAATTGTTTCTGCAGAAGCTATGGGCAGCAGTGGGGGACATTTATTTAAAGAAATTTGGAACAATGGATCACTTGTGATTAAAATAAAAATGGAAATTACATTCTGGAGGCAGGAGTGTTACGTCCCCGAGTAGCTGCATTTTGGAAATTTTGAAACCTGGTTGTCTTTTGAAGCCTATGAAAAATGCAGATTCAAGCTCCTCGTTTTATTCTAATGTGAATAGGTGAAGGAGAATGCCAGTTTGCTGAAACAAGGGAATTAGCATGTGAATGGGGAGTATTGGACTTCTCCCTCTTGAAAAGGCAGCTTTCAAAGTAGAAACTAGGATTTAAACCTCACACTGTGATTTTTCTCTTTTCATATCCCCAAATCATGTTACTTGTAGTGCATTAACAGCCTTCCATCGGGCTACAGGTGCTGTCATTTTAACTAATAGCCATAATCTACAAATCTAATGATCAACGACCCAACCTGTTTTCTCCCCCCTTCCTAATTGTTCATTTGGATCTCAGTTTCAGTTTTCAGGACTGACGGTTATAAAAATACTTACAAAGTAAGAATCTGACTGGGAGACCAGCCTGGACTCCCTCCTTCCTCGCGTCAAATCCTTTTTTTAGAGGACTGCATTGTCAGCCTTGCCAGAGAGGTTTCCCTTCGGTGCTGATGTATTCCTTGTGAACAAAACAAGCTTGCAGCAGTATGTCGCTGAGTAAGCTGGATTGCAGTGACACAGGAGAATTAGTGCCTACTGAAGGGAAAAGACTTGTGAAGATAGTTGCAGGAATGTTTCCAGCACAGGCGGCCATCCACAAGTCTAAAAAGGCACAGCTCAAACAACCTAGTCCCATACCATAACCTGTCAAGCCACCTTCTGCAGAGACTATGACATTCTTCGCTCACATGAGGTAAAAACTCAGGAATCTCTGCTGTGAATACAATTCCCCATTGAAAGCAAATTTTTGCCTTCCGAGCTCCTCTCCTTCCTCCCCTCGCAACCTCCATTCCCCCAAATTAGCCATGGTAACCTGCCCTGCGTTTCAAACACCTGCTTGCATTTGTGCGACAGCCTGCATGTTTGCTCTCCTTCATTGCATTTGTTTGCCTTTGATTAATGATTAAAGCAAACCACAACCATTGTAGATGGTTTTAAGTGCCTCCTTTAGCAGAGAATGGAGCTTGCAGTAAGTCTGCTCTGATGGCACGACTGCTCCTGCCTCTGCCAGCACCAGAGCTGGGCCGCCCTGGGCTGCCCTTGAGCCGAGGCCTGAAAATATGACTTGATATGATGCTCTCTGCCCCGCCCCGCCTGCTTTTATCTGCAAATACATTCACATGATTTTGAAAACAATGTTTTATTTGACAATAACATGGAGATTTTTCAGTTTTAGTCCTCTTACTTGTTTGGGTTAATCACGGTAGTCTTCTTATGAAGTAACACTAGTCTGAGCTCCGTAGCAACTGGATGTTCCCACTGCAATACCGGAGAGCAGTGGCTAAAATCCACGTCTGCTGCACTGCTGCTTGGAAAGATGGCAGGAGGTACGGTCAGATTATGCTGCTTTAAAGGTTATAAAGCTCTTCTTTCTCCTGGCAATGCCAGTGTTTGCCTTTCTGACTAAATGACTGACTCTTCGATGCAATAGCTGCTTTGCTCCACAAGGGGAATGTAAGTCACTCAATAAAACAAGTGTTTACAGTTGTAAGATTACAAAGGTTGGTTGGTCTTGTTTGTTTTTAAACAGATGTGTACTTGTCTTGATTGCCCTACTGGGCAATAAAAGTTTTCTAATCAGTTCAATGAAAATCTTGATTTGTACAGGACTGGTGTTGGTGCTGCTTTGTAATGAGATGTAGCGTCTCCCAAAAGGATTTCTCATACGACACCTATAATCTCCTCAAGAGAAGGCAATTTAGGTGGTAGCTGGTGGGAGAGAATACGTCATTTTTCAGTTCAAGTCACCCTGACCAGCCTTTGAAAGCAGTAACTGGTGTCACATTCCTAAATGTGCTCTACATTGTGCTGATTTAAATGAACTCCCACCTGACATTTGCCTCAGAGAATCAGAAAGCTACCGGTATAGTTACCGTCAGGCCGTGCTTAAAGATGAGATACTATAATATGGTTGAACAAATCTCACGCTGAAAGGAGTGGCTCTACTGTTACCCTGGTTCCTTCACAGCTCTGGAAAGGATCTGAAACCTCTTCTCTTTGCTGCTTTGGTGAGGAGCAGGGAAGTAGGAACACTCCTCTGCTTCTGCAGATTTACCTCCCTAAGCTGGCACAGTCTCGCGTTGGGTTTGTGCCCTCAGCGGGGCAAGGAGGCATGCCTGGGAAAGGGAGGAGGGGAGGTGGGACAGCCCCTTCCTGCGGTTGAGGCGCTTGTGGCAAGGTGTGAGCCTAATACAGCCACAGGTGCCGGCTGTACTTTTCACTTCTTAGACCAAGAGGCTCAAAATTAGGTGGCACTGCAAAGTCCTGCTGTTCGCAGACAGCACTCCATGATGGCTCAGGACTGGCTTATCTAGAGCCGTTCACTGCTGGGTGCCCTTTGATTCTTAAGCCTGAGCATGAGCAAGGCAGCCGAGTGACTTTTGGCCGGGACCAGGACGCAGATTCTTCCTCAGAGCTGTTTACCAAGAGACGTCTTAAGCTATTTTTCTATATCATGAATATTACACTTAGGAGCACCTTTTGGTTTGTTCATGTGGCAAGGCAGGATACCGTGCTGTATTGAACTGGACGTTTTAAGTGCACTTTTCTCCCACATCCTGCAAGCGTACATGCTTACACAGATGTGCCTCGCATTTGCCTTTGTCTCTATGTGAACCTACATCAAACCATAAAGATTGAGTGGAATGTCTGTATTTTACTGAAAAGAAAAAGAAGCCTCTGTGGTATCAGTATATATGGCCAGGAGACTTTTTGGCAAAACATTTTAATAAAAAGTATTTGTCAAAAATTGCGATGTTGAAAGAAATACATTAATTTTAAACAAATTCCTTGGTGGAGGGAATGGACTGAGACAATAAAAAAATATGGGAACATTTACAAAAAGACCTCAATGTTAATGCTGAGTAACAATAAATATGAAAATCAGCTTCATAATTCCTATTCCATAATCACAGGATTACAGACTGGTTGAGGTTGGAAGGGATCTCTGGAGGTCATCTCGTCCAACCCCCCTGCTCAAGCGGGGCCACTTAGAGCCGGTTGCCCAGGACTGTGTCCAGATGGCTTTGAATCGCTCCAAGTAGCTTTTGAATATCTCCAAGGAGGGAGACTCCACAACCTCCCTGGGCAACCTGTGCCAGGGCTCGGTCACCCTCACAGGGGAAAAGTGTTCCCTGATGTTCAGAGGGAACCTCCTGTGATTCAGTTTGTGCCCGTTGCCTCTGGTCCTGCCACTGGGCACCGCTGAAAAGAGCCCGGCTCTGTCCTCCGTGCACCCTCCCTTCAGGTATTTATAGACACTGAGCCGTCTCTTCCCCAGGCTGAACAGTCCCAGCTCTCTCAGCCTGTCCTCATAGGAGAGATGCTCCAGTCCCTTCATCATCTTTGTGGCCCTTTGTTGGACGGTCTCCAGTATGTCTGTGTCTCTCTTGTACTGGGGAGCCCAGAGCTGGACCCAGCACTCCAGGTGTGGCCTCACCAGTGCTGAGGGGAGGGGAAGGGTCCCCTCCCTCGACCTGCTGGCAATGCTGGCAATAATCACAACAATTGAAATATTTAATTTATTTTCACAAATAAAATTATTTAGAAGGATGATACTAAATGATTTTGTAGAACAAAAACATTTTGCATTTAGGTTTTCTGATAACTTATTTAGGTTTTCTGATAACTTAGTGAACTCAAACCTGTAAGATCAGAATTGCAACTATGATACTCATGAATACGTGAGATGTGATTTGGAAGGGAGATGTAGTTTGAATGAAAAGGACAGGAAAATATCTTAGAAATGGTGTGCATTGCCTAATGTTTCTACAGTCAGAATCTAATACCCTGCTGACCATCACTGCAGCACATCTAAAACGTTTCACACACATAGTAGTCACATAATCAGTTTGTGTCGCTTGTAACGTGTCTGTGAGACGGAAAGGGGGTCAGTTTCACTTGCATAGTAAGGCATTTATTTGGGAGGAACAATATTTAATATTCTTATGGCATTAATTTTTCAGCTGTTACTGAATAGCAATGAAAACATTTTTCATGTAAAAATACAGACTACAATAAAATAATCAAAGTCTGATCTTAACAGGTGAAAAATTATACAATAGCTCTAAGTGTGACAAACAAGCTGGTAAATACCATACCGTTATAACCAGCGAGTCAGGAGACAAAAGCCAAACACCTGAAAAATGCAGCCTTACACCTAGTACTGTTATCCTTCCCTTCACTGTGCCTGGCTCAGAAAGATTATTTTTCATGTTAGCAGAATTGGACTCCAGCTTTCACTTAGATACATTAAAAAAGGATAGCGAGGAGTGACACTACTCCCCTTACGTCCCCCTCAGAATGATGTGAAAGTATCGAGCAAAGGACAATGTCTTAGAGCAACTCCCTCCAGCACTGCTTTATCTCAGGTGATTGCTCATCCCCAGGCTGCCTGGACGCTTTCTGTAGAGAAGTCCAGCTCATATTTGACACTGTATCTGGAAATGTGAGATTCAATAGTTGTGCTCCTCCAAGGGTAATAGCTGTAGCACAAACAAGACGTAGTCCCTTTGAGCTATAGGTTATAGATATCTACGCCTGCTTATGCTGTAGCTTCAGTCATGAGTGCCTCTGATGAACCTTTTTTTTCCTTTCCCCGACTTAGAAAAGTCATCTTGTATTTGGATCTTATTCATTATGCATGTGTAACATCAAACTACCAGAAGTCAATACCGCTCAAGCGGTTAAGGGTTGGTGAATGTCTGCTGAACACAACTGAAAATGGCTTCTAAAGGCAAGCATTCAGCAACCTTAATAAAAAAAAGGTCTGTGCTCTTCATTCTGCTTTTCCGTGTGGCCATCACACACCACTCCCGGCTTCAGCAGAGAAGAAAAGCATTAAAACTACATGGATGTGGAAATGTTGTTAATCATCTGAGTGTGACACCCTCACGTTTAGTGTTCGGTTGCTTAATGAAGTGTAAAGATGACCTCGGACCATCAGCAATGCCATTCTTATCCATGTCCATATCCATATCCATATCTAATCTTTCAAAGCTAATCCATCCTACAACAAATGTGTAGACCTGAGTGATTGTGCAACGTGGAGAAAGTTAAGACTTCCAGGTAGTCAGGTCTCTGCACGGAATCCATTTTTCACCTGAAGAATGGCATTTTATTACTCCTATTATCTTAAAGCACACATCTACAAGCAAACACTGAAGCAAAAGTTTTCTCCCCACCCGTGAAGCTCTCGGGCTATGCTTTCCCACTGATCATCAGAATAATTTGCAAAATAAGCTGCATATTATGTTCAGTAGGCAGAACAGTTAAAAAAATATTCGTTTGTTTCTCTTGTTAAGTTACAGTATTGGTCAGTCATCTTCCCTGAGGAAGCTCTGTATAGAAACCCAGGATATTCTGCCAAATGGTACTCCTGGAGAAGCCACCAGCTGTTGACAGCAAGCATTCAAGCGTGAATTGAGGCCTACTACATTTACCAAGATCGGATGCACAGATATGCCAAATGAACAAGATGCACTTACTTCTCCCTTGGACTATGTCTATAAAGACAAATGAAAATGTTGTGGGATTCCTATTTGGTGTTGGTTTTGAGCCCCGCTATAGGCATGGATCTGAGCAACCACGCTTGGATCCTGAGGTGACTCCCCACTATTAAGAGGAACTGGAAACTAGGATCATGATGCAAGAACTGCTGTACAATATGTACGAAAAAAGGTTATCTCTAACTAAAAGCTAGTGCTATTATAACCCCGACAAAGAGGAGACACAATCTTTCTCCTTGCAGAACTTCATCTGCTGGAAGTTATGCTTAGGGCTAATTTGTTAAGTCACTGTAAATAGACAATACCATTGTGTTTGCCTATTTTCTCGTCTAGACCAGTCTATGAGCTACAGTTTGCAAACGATTACAGAAAATCCAACTAATTATGTCTTGCTGTTTACTTTGCAGCGAAGAGGAATTCCAGAATCTGGCAAAAAGCAGTATCAGCAAAAGGTGCAAAAGTATATTTGAAGTCCAGGATGTCACAGAAAGGTTAAAGATGACGTTTAACTTGTGCTATATAAACCAGTTCAGTTTCTTTTTAATAAATAATAAATTTAGTAATAAATAATAATTATTATTTAAAATAATAAAAAGTAATAAATAAGCTGAATAAATATATGAAAACGGGAACAATAAAAGCTTATTGGTCAAATAAATGAAGAAAAGTGTTTTCAGCAGAGAAATTAGAGAAACTACAATCATTAGTTTAAACTTTCCGTGGGCTCAAGTTAAGATTAAAGCCCCCACCAATTCATGTGTCAATCTATAGAGTGAAAAAGCCCAATGAACAGTAAGAACCGCGGGTTAATAAAACATATCAGGTCCGACAAACCTGATACCCAAACCCACTGTAACTGCATGTGTGTTAGATAAAGGCATTCTAGTGCATGTAATGCTTATTGATTTCAGAAAAGCACTTGATATGATACTGGATTATAAAACTTTTAGCATTTGGTGCATGAGATACAGGGAAATATCATAATGGGGTGAAAAGGAGACTGATCGATGCGGAGGAACAAAGTGTGGTATCACTGCATCCTCAGAGGGCAGAGCTGCTATTGGAACAGAGGCTCTTCTCTCATCCCATCTTCTACTGCTAAGATCTGGGAGGAGGCGGCAATCAGAAAATGCACTTGTGCTTCCCTAAAATGTCTTCTTTTTTTTGTGAGAGGAAAATGGCTGATAATTCATTACAAAGGGTATATTTGGACTCAGGATTTTTTATTAATTTGCTTGTCTCTTGGCACACAGATACCTCTGGAAAGTGCAGCTCAGGAGCAGGAATTATTCTCTGAAAGATTTTTAACATTCAGAAAGCTCCACAATGACAAGCACGACAGCTCTACTTCCCAGCTGTTTCTGGAACTGAACTTCCATACTATTTTGTTTAAAGAATCCCATGAAATGGGTGGATTCTCAAAGAAGAATGTTTTGATGTTTCTATAAAAACTATGATGTTTCCTGGAATCTTTAGTTCTCACCTCATGGGTGAAACCAAAAAGCCCCAGTTTCAGGACAGTCCATACGGCAGAGCAGTGGAGGCTAGGGCATGAGAGCATTGGGAAACACGCTTCTCCAGTCCTCCAGCCTGCTCGATAGGTTGTCAAGTACCAGCATAGGTGGGAACAACTTCCTGCGAGATTATGGTGATTTTCAGACAGCTGAACTGGCAGCTGCTTCTTGAAGATTTGAGTGCATGGAAAACAAACGTTCTATGCAAAATGAATGAAAAGTGCATTTCTCTCCACCTAGAGAATTTTTAAAGTCAAGACGACTCAGATCTACTCCCCTAAATGGCAGATTTTATTCCATTTATCTGAGGATACAATAACTTCTCCTGCTTCATGGTAAATTCCATGTAGCAAGATCTGACTTCTTTTCAGCCTTCTCCTCTCAAGGCCCCTGCAGGCTTCAATGTCTGCAAACAAAAAGGTGCTGAGATGATTTTCCCCAAAGATAAAGGTATGCCAGGGTGTGGTTACAGCAACTCGAACTGAAATAAAGTTTTGAATTTTCCCCTAGGAGACTCCCTGGCAAGGGAAGAAAAAAAAAATCAAGAGAGAGAATTTCTTTCAGGGGCACTCCCCTCCTACTAATGCCAAACTAGTGCTGTCCTCCTCCTCCTTGAAGTAGGCTGACAATCCCATTTTAAAGGATCTAGTATAAAACCCAAAGACGTATTTCATATGTATATCTAGTGACTCTTCTTCAGCTGGTGTTCCTGCAAGCTGTTTCTGGAAGAGAAGATTAAATGTAAATCCTCAGCATAAGCGTACTGACTGCTGGTTAGATTCAGTTTTGCCCATTTTTGATGCGAGTTAGGATCTGGCTGTGGTTTTTTTTGTACATTTCAATGGTAAAAGGAGTACCAGGACATAGTCTTAGAGGAAGAGGTTTTTCTGGTATGGTTCTGTGCCACCCGACCATAGCTCTAACTCACTTGTTCCAATGGTCACTCTTACGCACAGGTAGGACAAAATACCATGGCAATAAGGATCCTCCTCCTAGACAGTTTCCTTGTTCCTTTCTGACAACTGTTACTTTGCTTTATCCTGTCTGTTACGTTAAAACGGGACTTTCCACCTCTCGGACGTTTTTACCTGCCTGCTGGGAGAACAGCCCCCTGTGACAGGAACGTTGGGTTCAGAGCTCTGCTCATGCCTTTGTGGCACTGGCGGGGCACTTGGACAACCACAAAGACTGACTCCTGCCCGGAGCCCACAAAGACTTGTCCTCCTTCCCCTAAAATGCATTTGAGAAAGGGGCAGATGTGAAACTCTGTTGGGGAAAGAAAGAGAGAGGAACACGCACGAAACAAAAGGAAAAAGCGTGGCTAATGGTGTAGTGCTAAATAAGAGTGGGTAAACTCATAAACTTAAAGTGAGCTTTCCTCACTGCTGAGAGAAGTGGGTAAACTCTTTTTCTCTGCATTTACTCTCAGTTATCTCAGTGGCAAGGATTTTCTCTCCCGCCTTAACAATTGCAAAGCACCTATTTGTTTTTCCTTAAAGATGAAATTTTTATGGGGTATTAAAGAATAATGTAGCTCTGTCCATTAATATTGGACACACAGGTGGTGTCATCTGATAGAGAGCCGACATCACCACCATGGTGGCACCAGCTCTACTTACTCTAAAGCAAATTACTGAGGATAGCTACGTAATTAAATGAGTCATGAAGTGCATACTCTAAAAAACCCTAATACATCTGAGCCAGCTAATTACAAACACTTTCACAATCCATTCTCTTTACAAAGAGAATCAAGAATTTCTTAAACTTCCTACCTCTTAGATTTGCTGAACATAATTTTTGATAGTCCCTGATGGTTCCTTTAGAAAAATTGCTAAACTTTGCTGGTCAACTAACTAGGATGAGGAACGCTAAATGCAATGACTACCAGCTTTTGCTGGCAAAAGAACTTGGTAAAGAAACTTTGTTTTCTTAGGTAACAGACAAGAATGTCTGAAAATGTAGACTGTGATAGTAACAGAATCTAACACTACATGTGCATTCCCAAATGTAATGACCATATTTACTTTAAACTCATGCCTTTGGGTGCTATCAATCTTCTGACCATTACGGGTAACAGCCCATCCAAACTTACCCATCTGAGTGCATAAATACTAAGACGAGATAAATTATTAAAACCAGGCCTTTTCTGAAGTTTAGGAAAGCTTCATTAAGAAACCTTATCCCTTTCTAACTCCATGTGTTCCCAGCGTGGCTTTACACCATCCACTACTTGAATCTACCCTTGAAAGCATATAACGGCAGGTGGGAAAATACAGCGGTGTTCTTGAGAAAAATTAGTACTATGATCAGAAGGAATTTGTATGAAACATCACACTACCCTATACCAGTTTTTCCTGTTCCGTGCTGGTTTTTCCTGTCATCTTGTAAAATGTGCTTTGGGACTATAATTCTCTGTGTGAATTTCCCCTGAATAACTATTATTAGTTACTGTTATTGTTAGTGTTTCAATTGCATTATACCCATTCTCAGTGAGTGCTTCTGAACTTTAAGACATAGGGGTTACAGTAACTTCAATACAGTTTTTTTTTTTTCTTAAAAAAATTACTATGAATTCCACAAAGTCAACGTGTCTAGAAAACACTAATAACCATGTTTTCTTGGTTTACAGTTTAACATTCCTTTTCCCCTCCTCTGACATCCATACAAAGAAGTTCATTATGCTGAATCCCCTGCAGCTAGTTTATAGACCTACCAAGTATTCTGCAGTGAAGAAAAACAAGCTTTGCTAGGGAGATGATGGCTCTGGTGATTTAACGGTCTGAAATGTTTGCTGCGAATAAATCTTAATTGGACAAAACATTAAATGCAAAAGGTTTGCTCCCTGAAAACGGAAGTCCATGTAATACAAAGGTCCTGAAAGAACAAGATCTGAAAATGTAACAAAAATGTGACTGCCAAATTGTCCAGATGAAGTTTTGCTACAAATTTCTATAGGAATAGGAGTGAATCTCTAATTGTAACCAAGCACTAAGAAAACTCAAACTTAGGGAGACCTTTCTTTTCCAGTAACTTAATTTTCTGACTACTAGTCATACAAGTGTTCCTTATTCACCCCTGCGGCTCCACTGAATTCATGTATGAAGACTATTTACATGCATGGAGATTAAGCAGCAAAGGCTCTTCCATGTATGCTCTGCCATTAGGGGACACCCCCTCCCCATCATATCCAAAGCACAAAACTAGGGGAGGCCGGTTTTTAAATACCGGCGCTGAAGTCAGTGGGAAGCAGTCAGCACTTAAAACTTCTGAGGGTAGGAAACACCAAAGAGCTTTTGGTTATGTAAATATGCTCTGCATCAGATCCCCTGTTTTAGGGAATCACTCTGCAGCAAAACCTGATATTGCCTCTCAAAGTTTCTGTGGTTTGTGAGTCAGAAGCATTGGTTTTACACCAACTCCAATGCAGAAACCCAAGAAAAATAATTAAGGCAAGATTGGCTACTCAGACTCAATTACTCAACTCCTTTGTCACAGTGATGACCCAACAAAAAATGATTCGATGCGTCAGGGTGCCGCGAAGGCTGGGGCTCCCTGGGGGGGCCGGGCAGGGGCGGCTGGGCTGGGTGGTGCCCTTGGGGCCCGGACACCCCGGCCATCTCATCCTCAGCGTAGGGTTCTGGCAAGCGTCCATACCAAGACCCTGATTCACTTACAGGTGCTGAGGTTTCCCATTGCCTGCACACCCAACGTTTTTTAACTGAACAGGGACTAAGATGTTCTGCCTACTAAAGGGCCATGTAAAACTGGGGCATCTTTGACCCCCAGCCTACTTCTAGTTATTCCGGCTTTGAATTTAGCTGGAAAATATGAAAATAACACCCTTGATAAAAGGGTCATGCTAAGCACCCAAGAAATTCAGCAGTTAGCTGTGTTATCAATGTTGTAAGTAAGTTTTCCCAACAGGCAAATCCTTTCTTCCCTGCACACCTGCAGAGGCTCTTTATCATAGCAACAAAAATTCAGGGAGGCACTCGCAGAATGACCTGCAGGAAGCACTTCTGCACCACATGTGTGCTGAAATACATAAAGGAGGCAGCTATGAGGTACTGGTCCAAAAACCTGCTCTTAGCAAAACTGAGCTTATACTCTAAGTCTGTTGACCCCAGTGACATTTTCTACTTGGCATGGTTTACGCCTCTAACTTCTCTTTATTCAGGTGGATTGTTTAGGAACTAGGTTTACCTGTATGCTTGTTCCGGTCTTGCATTGGTAAAACAACCATCGATTTACCTATGCGCATTTTATGTTCTTTCAAGCAAGTCTTGCAGACCTCTTACGCACAAGGTTAGGCAGAGTTGTTGGGTGAGTCTGGGATTCGTATTTGTCTTAAGTGTGTGTATGAACAGTTTTCAGAGAATTCGTTCTATTGGTTTTGTCATCGGTTTCTCCAGTGTTGAGAGAAGCTGTCGAGAGTCCATTTGATGAGCACAGCACACCTCTGTTTTCCAGTGACTTTGCCCACATCTTCATTATGGTTTTAGTCCATATCAGCATAGACAAAAACAATTCCAATTTTCACATGGGCTGGTTAATATAGGTTTAAAAAATTCCCAACAAAGTGATGCTGTGACACTGTTTATATTGCAGAAAAGGTTTTGTTTTTAGAAAGACAACTAACTCAGTAGTTAACTGTTGTCTTGCTGTTTCTTGAGGCAGAAGTGAAATCACACTAGGATTACTTAAAAATGTGAAAGGTATGTAAAATAAGTGGCTTAAATTTTGACAATGTATCATTCTCTGAAGTTGCTAATTTCATCTTAATTTGGGGAAACATTGTTCTGCCTTTAACACAAAATGATATTATTTTCTGCCAGATAATTCCGCAACTCATTTCAGAGTTATGCTATAGATAAATCAAAATCAAATCCTGAAGAGTATATAACAGAAGTTTTAAAATACTTTTCCTCATCTGCCAGAAAAGCTTCAGAATTACAGGAGACGTTTCATTTTGTCAGCCTTGATTACATGACGTGGCTCTTCAAGGCGGTCATTTCTATAACCTGCAATTGAAGTGATTTTAAAACGTTTTCCAGCTATTAGAAGTTATTTTGTACATTAGGTCAGGATTTCTCAATCTCAAATTCTATAAGGACAATCATGACAGGAAGGATGGAGAGAGACTTTCAGTAACTGAAGAGTACCTGTTTCTTTTGTGAGTCAGTTATAAAATTAGAGTGATATTATCTTGTACGTGCTGAAGTTTACATTGAATTCATTGGAGGAAAAAAAAAAAAAGAATTTGTGACCAGCTATTTGTCATCAAAATGACCAGATGCATTTGTCATAAATGTACCTAAACCACATCACAGCAAAACAGGAAAAAATAGTGATTTCATTCAGTGGTACATTTTAGCCCTCAAATACCTGGCTTGACTTCTGATTTTAACAATCAAAATTAATTTTAATCGTATTCAGGCGCTTTCTCAGATAAAAGTGGACTTTTCAGGAAATTTTAAGTATTATCAAGAGTTGAAACTTGACGGACGCTGGACACGGACTGTCTTCGCAGGGAGTACAGGGTCGTAAGAGATCCGGTAGGGCCCCCCCTACAGCCACAGTAGGCCTCACAAATGATGTGGTGGAGTCTTCCACCTTTACACCTTCTTCTCCCCATCGCTTAGACTTTGTTACGTGAAACGAAGGCGGCCTTTCTTCCGCCGGTCTCGCACGAACGGTAAAACCCGCTGGATGCCGAGACCGTTAAGGCTCAGTTTCAGGCTGAAGCCGATCGTGCGTACAACAGTTCATGGGCTGGCTGGGACGGGGTAACGGAACCGCAGTCGATCGATTCCGAGTGCCAGCCCAAGGCTTGCCGCTGACTGCCACAGCCCGGCAACGGGCTGTGCCGGGAAGGGGCCGGGGGCACGCCGCCATGCG
>NW_008824468.1:488954-499478 GCF_000699105.1 Pygoscelis adeliae | reverse complement strand
GCCGCTCTGCCTGTCCACCTCGGCCCCCTGAGGTGAGGTGCCAGGAGGCTGGAGAGGCAGGCTTGCCGCTCCTTCCTTGCGTTATTCCCAGACAGCGAGCGCTGTGGGAAGAGGGTCAAAGTAAGGGTTTCTGACCTGAAATTTTGCGAGCTTAGCGACTGAAGGAGAGAGCAGGTTACTGATCTTGAATGTGAAAATTTTAATCTGCCGTGCAGAGGTTGGCTTACTTAAACCTCAGGCATGAACTCTGACAGTACTTGTGTAGGAGACCTGTTCGTGGAAAATTCATGCGCGTTAGGAAGCGTTGCTGTTGAATAAATAGCATTTTTCTTTTCAGAAGCGCTGGGCTGAAGCCCAGGAATGACTTGTGTTGCTGCTAGAAAACTGGTGTTTTGATCTAGAGAACAATAAACTTCTCGTATCCATATCAGAGGTTATTTGACTCCTGTTCTCTGACACAAGAGTTGTTTAGATTTTATTATCCTATGGATGTTGCTGGTAAATATAAAGGCCATGTGTAACACCATGAAGCTTAATAGAATGTTCCTTCATTCCAGTATTACACTAAAGGTAGAAGAACACAAAAACCAGCTAGTAGTGTTAAGCCAGAAAGTGATTAAAAGTGGAAACAATTGCATGTTTATGGCAATGGTATTAGTGAAAGAATGCTGCAAGTGTTAAAGAGCCAGCACTGGGCTTGCTACTATGTCTCCGTAAGACAGGGTTTTCTACCGTTTAAAAAAAAAAAATCACACCTTGTGGTGTGTTACATTAAAAGGAGAACCTGACTAGAACCCATGCTTTCCTTCTCTGGTCTCTGCTCATGTGAGTCTGTTCTTACTTCCTTTGCTGCTGTGCTTCCCCTACTCTGGTGTTTGTGCTCCTTATGCCATGTCTTTCTGTACTGGCAAGAGCAATGGCCTAAAACTCAGAATATCTTAATTTTAGTTCTGGCACTAAACAAATCGTTTCACCATTGTCTATTTGGAAGTTGGGTTTTTAAATTGTTGCTGGGGAAATATTAATGTTCGTGAGGCTTTTCAGTTGTGACTAGAGAGGTGTAAAGATTTCAGTCTTTGTTGTTGTGACTTGGGTGTTCTGGCAAAACTTTACTTTTTGGTAAGGATTTCTACCATTCTAAGTTGTCCCTGCAGTGCTACTTGCTTTTGGACATCTCTGGTGTGGCAGCCTTTTAATAATGCTTTTCTTTTTTTTTTTAACCTTGTAGTATCTGTATTACTTTATGGTTTGGAAAGTGTCTCACGATTCACCAAGAAGAAGTAGTCTTATTTTATGATTTTAAGCCTGGTTTATGTTAGTGGACATGAAGAGAGTAAGAACAGTATGTTACAGCCTGGCCAGCCCTGTCCTTTGGATGTGCTCCAGTCTGTTGTCACTGGATGCGTCCATGGAATCTTGTGTGCGTGTAGGCTACATATTTAAGTGTATTCATGTCTTAAGACTGACAGGAAACTATATAGTCTTTGACATTTAAAACCTCTGAAGAAAAAATGCCCACAGTTTACGCTTCTAAGATTAGTCTTATGTCGCATCAGCCTTGCTAAAACTATCGGCTTGATCTTATGGGCCACTTAACATCTCCACTTACTTTCTCTTTGGTGCCTGTGTTTACCTAGGAAACCTGGAGTAGGAAGATTACAGAAGTTTAATCAAATAAATTAAAAACAATGTAGTCACTTAACTTGTGTGATCCTAGGTGTTGATGGCTTTGGGTGATTTTGAATTCTGTTGGAGGCTTCAGAGGCCTAGAGGAGAAACTGGCAACAAGACATAAGATGTTGGTGCAAGAATTTTACCAATCGAGGCATGGAAGGCCTGGACAATATGCAGTGTATCAGGGAGCTATGTTACTTCTACCTGAATTACCCAAAAAAGAATTTGCTGGTGGCATAGGACACAAGTATTCAAGAGAGCAAATATGCCAAGCGTAAGAAGTGTGATACTAACAGTGCAGTTCAGTTGTGTTTGCCTAGCCTGATATTTGATGGGAAGAAGACACTGTTTTGTAGTCAGCTTATAGAGGCTACCTAGTGTCTCACTTAACAAGAAATGGTATTTTTGTTGAGCTATGTAAATGTGGTGCTTGTGTAACAAAAAGATGACTAAATTTTCAACAAATGTTAAAGAAGAATAAGCCCAAAGGAAATATGTGAATAAACCTCTCATGGCAGTCTGTGATTTTGTTGTCTGATGCGTGTGTGTTTCCTGTATTAGAGAAAAAAAAGAGGAATTTGCACTTACTGCAACATTTTTTTTTTTTGAGAAGGATTTTTTTGCTTCATTTCTGACAATAATGAAACTACAAATATGGTCTTTATGTCTTCTTTTTTGTATTGGTTATATTGGTTTAGACTAAGCTGGCTTCTGAATTTGTCTCTGCAAAATCCTTCATGGATTCAAGCCCATTTCTCATGGGCTGAAGAGTCTCTTCAAACACAGTTGGCAGCAATGTATACTGACATACAGCTTAGACTTTTTTTATTACTGATTAACAGTGTGGATTATATGGAATACAGTTGTGTGCATAGTGAGGCTGTAGAGTCTCTATTCCTTTCCAGTGATAGAAATTAATGATGATTATTTTAAAACTTTCTCATGTAGCTTAGTTCAGCTATTAAACCACTATAAAAGACAGTTTGGCAGTTTAAGCTAACTCCCTAGTACTAAAAACCTGTGAAACAAAACAGAAAGCAATACTTAAAGCAGTGATTCTCAGTTGGTTTTTATAGCTGAGTCCTACTTGTGTCCACATACCACGTTCTGCTGTATGTGATTTACTTTCTGTCAAGCTTGCAGCTATCTTTGTAGCTGCCACAACTATGTAAGAGGTTACTGTGTCATGGGCTTGGGACCTCTGTATCACAAACTATGAGTGCTCAGATTGTTTGTGCTGCTTTTTTCTTTTTTCTGTGTGTGTTCATTTTCTGTTTGTACACTCTTCTTGAACGCTGTTCGTTCAGTTTCTTTCTTACAAAGTGCATTTCCCAAGATTATTGTGCAATCTTATTCCTTTGCAAAAGAATGACCTTCTATAAACGTGTTCTAACATAAACAAGTTTTGACCTTGTTTAATGTTAGCATGTCATTCTAGGTTTATCCAGGCCTCCGTAATTATTCTGGTCTGGAAACAACAAACCCAAAACCAAACCCACTGGATTAAGCTCTGGAAGTTACTTTGGTACATTTCCAAATGCAGGCATTCCTAAATGACCCAGTCTGCTATAATTACAAGTTTATTTCTGAAATAAACTTGTAAGTAGAGATGTAGTTTAACATTCAGGTACATGAATCTTTGTATGCTTTTGGGCTTAGACTGTTTGTGGGGGGGGAATGCCCATACTGGAGATCCATATTTTGTGTCAGCTTTGATGCAGCATCTCAATTTAGATTTGCTTCAGCGTGCAAGGCAGGCCTTAGAGGACGACAGGTTAATCCAAAATAGCCAATAATATTCATCAGCAACTACATACATGGGTAACCAATCGGTCATGTATGCCTGGGGAAAGTAAATAACCCATCACGAGATGATGATGGGTTAGGACAAGAGGAAATGGCCTCAAGTTGTGCTGGGGGAGGTTTAGATTGGACATGAGGAAAAATTTCTTTACTGAAAGAGTGGTTAAACGTTGGAACAGGCTGACCAGGGACGTGGTTGAGTCGCCATCCCTGGAAGTATTTAAAAGACGTGTAGATGCGGCGCTTAGGGACATGGTTTAGTGGGCATGGTGGTGTTGGGTTGACGGTTGGACTCGGTGATCTTAGAGGTCTTTTCCAACCTTAATGATTCTATGATCAGACAGTTCTGAGGAAAGCAAAGTTTTTGTCTAGGAGTGTCCTAGCATTTAAAGAAAGACACAAAGAGGCTTGAGCTCATTCTGTTTGCTACAAGCTGGCTTGATAAGGGCTAGGTGTGAGCCAAAACCCTTAAAGCCATACTAATGCTGAACTCTGCCCAAGCTAGCAAGCTCGGTGCAAGTGCTTGGTTTGGGTCATGCTGGGGTACCTCAGTTGACAGCGAAGATATTAACGAATGTTTCATGAAATGAATGGTTGTACTGAAAAGGTTACATGTAAAATAATTAAGCACAGATAAAGACAGGTGAAACATAAATTGTGTAATCCTTTGATCATGCATGAAAGAGTCATTTGAAGTTGTGCTAGTGCTATATTGTGAATATATGCTGGTGTACTAATGTAATACCCTCATTGCTACTGCTCAGCTGATGAAGTGCCTGAGACTTTTGCGAGTCTGAGGTTTGTTTCGTCAAAAACATGTACCGTGTGCTTCTGGAGCTTGTTTACTACTGAAGCTACCCCTGCCAGCTGTACTTAGCTATATTCTAGCCTGAGGTTAAACTTTGCTTTTGGTTAGCTCTTTGTATGTATAGGTAAAACTTAACAAAATGGCACTTACCCCTCCTTCTTTGTCATACGTTAGTGTTCATATACCACATAGTTACTGATGAGTTTAGACAAAAAGAGTCATGTATATACTTAAGGTAGAAGATAGTGAATCATAGCAAATTCTTGTGGTGGAATGTGGCTTAGGAGATCCTGATTTCATAGGTTATAATCAAAATATCTGTGGCAACTGCTACAGCTACTGGCATTGAAAAATGTCACAAAGGTTGTAATTTAGTAATCTTACTGTACTGTGAACAGCTGAGCATGCAGCAGATAATGACAGTGAGCACATGCCGTTTGGGAACTGTTGTGTCCTGGGGCATATCTGGAGGAAAAGATGAGCAATGGATCCTCCCCATTTTTAAATACAATTTTTGGAATGAAATTGTTTAGTTTATGTGGTACCTATTTAACTTACCTGTCTTGAGGAAACTTGTAGGCCTCTTCCAAAACCAATATAAAGAGTAAGCCAGGTATTGGCGTTGCTGTTGCTTGCTGTCAGTTGTATGTGCAGTATTAGATCTGATTTCTGCAAGAGTGTTTACACTGCCTGTTGTCTTGTTGGCAGCAGGCATGCATCAGCACTGGAACTGAAAATGTGCTGTTGAAGAGGTAGCTAGCAGATACAGTTTGAACAACAAGATGCAGGGGTAGGAAAGTAGAGATTGAAAGCAGCCTTATGTCTCCAAATGTAATTACTAATCTTCTGATGGAAGATGACTATTAGAAGATTTTTTTACACAAAAAGATATTAGAAGTTTTGTGTTTTTTTTTTTTAACACAACATTAGAGGAGAGACTGTGCATCTAGGACCCTCACAAAGTTTAGGGCTAGAAGATACTGTTAAATAATTACCTGCCATTTATTGCGTGCAGCTGTGTTTTTTCTACTGCTGTCTGTGCATTGACCTTAAAACCTTGTACTTGATTTAAATGCATCTTCAAAAAAAATTTCCTCTTAACATGAATGTTAAGCATTGGTATGCTAACCACTGAATCGGATCAGAAAGATGAGTGCTAGTCAGATACTACTGTCGTTCATTTTCATCTGACTGGCTTCAGCTTCCAAGCAGCAATTCTGTTATAGCTTTCATTGGTAGGCTGGGATCCTCTGATGCCTGGAATTTTTTCACTATGAGGTATTTGTACTTGTGATGGAATATTTTCTCTTGATTTTGTAAAGCTAAATACATTCTTTAAATGAGTTCTTTCAAGCCTCATGAAAATACCATGGAATTAACTTTTTTGGCTTTTCCAGGATTTTCAATATTATTCTTTAAAATGTGTCTGTTAGAGCTTTAAATAGAATCCTGATAGGAGTTTTGCCTAACATTGGAATAGAATCATTTTACTACTCTTTTGTTTTTACCTTGAAAGACTATCCCTTTGTCACAGGGAAAGCTGGATTGTCTGTCTGCTTTTGTTCTTGAATTATTTTGGGGTTATTGCTTTTCTGTATTCAGTCCTTCTTTCTCTAGATCTGAGCGTAGATAAAGTTTGCATTTCATAATATAAAAAGGGGTTTTCTTTGAATGGGCTGCAGCACAGCAAGTAGCTGGAAGCCTTTGTGTGATGCAGCTGTTATTATTTATAACCTGTTACTGTTTACAACTCTGCCAGTCTCTGGCAGGCAGTGATATTCCAATACTAGATATAAAAATGACGGTTTTTATCAGGCCTAATATTGATTGTTGTGAAGGTCTGGAGAGTCATTGTGGTTAGATGACTTTGTTCAGCAGTCACTATTGAACTGTGATATGGTGGAGATATTTTTGTCTGTGTGTGGGAGTACTATGTAGTATTAGATTATGGTGCGTTTCGTTTACAGAATTATCTGTATCAGTCACTTTTGGAGACTGTTTCAGGGATTAAGTGTGCTTGCTTGATAGTCACCTTTTTTTTTTTCCAGAAAAGGTTTGTTTTCAAATTTTTAGGCTGCTAGTTAAATCTTTGTTAGTGCAGTTCTGCAAAGTTCTCAAGAAAAATGTTAGCTTTGGTTTAAATTTTTAACTATTTTGATTATGCAGTAAAGGAACACTTCATTTCTATAAGTAATTGAGACTCCATATGTTCTGAATTCAGTATTTTAGTATAGTTATAGTACAGATTCCATAAATTGCTGTGGATGATCGAACTGGATCACCAAGGCAGTAGAGGTTTTTTTTTCCAGTGTTACGAAGGCTAAGCACAGGAAATTCTGCCTTCAGTAGGTGGTTTGAGTGGCCACTTCTTGCCTGTAAGCATAGGCTAGTAGTCTGCAAGTGAGCATCCTCCAACTGATGGGATTGATTGTGCTTTGTTTTCCTAAACGGCAGAAAATTTCTTAGTCTGTGTTCTGTTTGTCTTTGGACTGACCAAAGGAGCTGGGAAAGGGAGATGATGTTATGCTGCATACGTACGTGTGTGCATACTCGTGCATTTTTTTGCTGAAGCTGTTGTGGTGTTGAAGCAGACAGTGGAATATCTTTTGGTGAAAGAAAGAAGACAAGAGTGCCTAATTGGCATGGAGCAGTAAACAATGTTTTGGGGTTTTTGGTTTTGGGGTTTTTTTGTGCTTTTTTGTGGTGTGGTTTTTTTTTTTTTTAGCAAGTAACAGAACTGATAGAGAATACAGCTTGACAGAAATTGAGAACTTGACAAAACTACTTTCTGGAAGGACAAAAAGAAGGGATTTGCAGTTCTTGAAGATCTAGAAATGTTTGGGACACTTTTTTTTTAGAAACTGATAGAAATTGTTGAAGTGCCTGCTTTAGACTAGATTTGGACTAATAAGGAGGTGCTTGAAAATCTGAAACTTAATTAAATTTTGATGAAAATGATAATGAATTGTTAGCATTCCTTTTCGGGGATGGAAGAAATGACAGCCAGTGATTTTAAAGTAGCATAACTCTTACAAGCCAAGGAAATAGATAAATAGGGTGTCTCCTAAGACATAAAGAATATAAGACAATCTGTCTATTTCTGAAAGAGAAATTCTGATGTAGGCAGAAGATAAGAGAGCAGTAGGGCTGTGTTAGGAATTCCAGAAATACTGTTCATTAAAAAAGAATCATATGAAAACTGGAAACAAGGACATATATCTTGGGTTGCAGTGCAAATAACAGCTAAGGTGAAGTCAGGGGATAGAAAAGCAGAGAAAAAGATGCTGAGATAATTTATAGTAATTGGAGAGAATGCTGAAGTGTAGCGTTTACTTGATTACATAATGATAAAGACTGCTGAATTCATGTTTGCTTTGGTCTTCAGAAAAAGATAAATTGTATCCAGAAGCTTAAAGGAAATCACAACTCCCCCCTGTCCCTTTTGGGTAAGTTGAAGTACATTTAGATCCTCTTGGCTTAGTGGGTGCTAGTAGAAGTAAGCCAGTGCTGTGTTTTGTGAGTAGCTGACCACTTTCTTCTGCAAATGGGAGCGCCTGGCGCAGCACAGCTGTTGCTTACAGACTTCATGGAAATAACTGATGGTGATGGCCCCAGGGTTGTGGAAGTGGGAAAATACACTACTTGTCTTTTAAAGAAAAGGAAGAGGAGGACATTGGAATAAGTCAGGTTGGCTGAAGTAGCTGAAAAAATGATAGAGCTAATAATAAAGTAATACATAGATTAGCACCAAGAGATAATAAGGTGGTAAAGAGACAATAAATTGTGTTGAGGCAGTCTGATTTCCAGGTTAATTTGATGTTTGCTAAGGCAGTAGCAGTAGATGCTGTAGCTGGCTTTTTATGAAGTTTTGGCGCAGTCCCACATGAAAGTCTTAATTAAAAAAAAAAAAAACAAACCAAAACCACAAGAAACTATGGAATAACTTTAAGATGAGATTGCTATATAGTAGATGTGCAGCATTCTGGTGGGTTGACCCCATCCAGCAGCTGAGCACCCACGTTCCCCTCCTCCCACCCCCTGTTGGGATGGGTGAGAGAATAGGAAGAGCAAAAGTGAGAAAACTTGTGGGTTGAGATAAAGACAGTTTAATAAGGGAGGAAAGAAGAGGAGAAACAATTTTTTTCCTCTGAACCTTTCTATGTAAATGTGACATTGTCTCTTACGTGTTTCTTTGCCCTGTTTGTTTGAATTATTTTCTTTGCCTGGGAAGAGGCTACTCTTACTCTGTGTGTGTATATATAAAACCAGTCACATTGATTTGTAGTCAGTGTAAAATAAGTAACATGGTATTATAAATACTTTCACTGACTTAATTCCTTAAAATAATACGTAATACACTTGTGCAAATTTTAGTTGATATTTTTCAGAATTAGGTTTAATACTCTGTAAATAGAGAAAGAGGTAAAGTTAAAAAGCTACAAAATTACTTTTTGCAAAAAATAATTTTTAGTCCTTGTTTATGCTTTTCTTAAAGATTTTATAGGCTGAATAAATACATTCAAACCCTGGTAACTAGCAGTTGTGTAGAGGAATCCTCTAATCTTTTTTGGAATGTGGTTTGTTAATCATCAAAAGCATTTTGTAACAAGATGGTTAAAAGTCTAATACATTTCACCTCACTGAGGATGAAGGGAAACTGGACCATGTGGTATTGGCAGTATTTTTATGTAATTGGTATTAACTGTGTGAGTCTTTGCTCATAAATGTTAAATTTTATTTATGCTGGAGATTTGGAATATCCTTCTCTTTGGCGCGTTGACAGGGACTAAAGGATAAAGCAGAGATTTGTATTTTTCTGGAACAGTTAGTGGGAATTATGGAAGTTTTCCATAAAGGTTAGGGAGGAAGTTGTCAAAGCTGTGAGACCTTAGGGAGAGTGTTAAAAATTTGGAATACCTAATTATGACCTTCAATGTGAAATAGATCTTCACCTTTTATGGGAGGAAAAGGTGATTATAAGCTCAAAGGAGCAAAATTAAGTCTCTTCTGGTCAGTTTATTGTAACAGAATCTGATCAGAGAGCCACAAACGGGGAATAAAGTTTCTTTGGCTTGGTGTTTTAAGCCTCATCTACATTTAAAAAAAAAAGTTTTAAATTTGTTCTAAAATTTCGAGTCTCACCAGAAGAAAGCACTAAATTTGTTTTGTCCAGGATCTCCTGTTTGAAAGCCATAGAGCCCTTTCACAGCGTAGGCCAGGGTTGATGTGCTGCACAGTATGCGCACCTCCTTCCTGCTCTCGGACTATTTCCTGCTTAGGTCTCAGGAGTGTTGGTGGAAGAGGAGCTGATGTAGTCTGAAGAGCCACTTTTTTTTAGAGGCTCCTTGCGCTTGGTTAGGGAGAGAGTCTTAGAGCTATCCATACAACCCAAAGATCAGGAACCTGATCTGGACCATGGTTTCTCCTAAGAACATTTTGGCTCTTTGCCTGTCATGTGCTGTGGAGAGTGCCTGTGATATGGGCAAGACAAAGCTTAGCTGCTGAAGTGATTCATCTGACTTCCAGCCTACTCCCAAAATGTCCTAAGGAAAGACAACCTTGGGCCTATGTGAATTGGTCTAAAAAATAATACAGCCTGTGGATAATTGCATGAGCACCTCTGCATTAAACTTTATAGATCCTTTTGATTACTGAGCTTTCTTTTGAGAAATGCTTTAAAATACTCAAAATGTTATTTCATTAGAACTGGGTGGTAAGCAGTTAAATTAGATAAGAGAAGCTTACTTTAAAAATTCATGCTTTTATTTTAATTTGGGTTGGTTTATATAATACATGGTGTACTGGTTTACAGCTTTTACAAGTGGTTGTCTGATAAACCATTCTTCTTGAGAGACAGACATCTTCCCTTGAGTCCTTTCAGTGAATGGAAGGCTGTGGCTTTAAGAGTTACAATTAATGTTTGCAGTTTGACTAAGACTTTGATAGATCTACAGTGTATTGTGCATCTGTTAATTCCTTCTGTATATCTGTTCCAGTTCATTGATAAGTTAAGCTGCTTTCCAGCACAGTCAGTTTCATTTGGAGGACCCTTTACTTGAAACAGGCTTACTGGAGTTCGCAAGTTGCATAGAATCATAGAATCATTAAGGTTGGAAGAGACCTCTAAGATCATCGAGTCCAACCATCGATGCAACACCACCATGCCCACTAAACCATGTCCCTAAGCGCCGCATCTACATGTCTTTTAAATACCTCCAGGGATGGTGACTCAACCACTT
>NW_008824468.1:441687-488425 GCF_000699105.1 Pygoscelis adeliae | reverse complement strand
GACCCGGCACTTGGCCTTGTTGAATCTCATACAGTTGGCCTTGGCCCATCGATCCAGCCTGCCCAGACCCCTCTGCAGAGCCTTCCTACCCTTGAGCAGATCAACACTGCCGCCCAACTTGGTGTCGTCTGCAAACTTACTGAGGGTGCACTCGATCCCCTCATCCAGGTCATTGATAAAGATATTAAACAGAACTGGCCCCAAAACTGAGCCCTGGGGAACACCGCTCGTGACTGGCTGCCAACTGGATTTAGCTTTATTCACCATATCGTAACTTATTACATTATTATTACTGTGTTGTTTATTATTACCTTAGTGTATAGTTAATGTAATAATCAATGTAATGATTTCGTCCATGTTGAGCTGTCCGGTTGTGCTAATGACGGCTGTCTGACATTTTGTCCTTAATTTGCATTTACATGAAAATGTGAACTGACTTTCTCTTGACACCAGTGGTATTCGTCTATATGGCCATAGTAATTAATACACATAAGACATAAACAAGCTGACTTTTTCAGAGATTTTGGACATAAGTGGAGATAAGTATATTTTTTTCTATCTACAAATTGAAGAGTAGTTATTTAATTTTGTACTTCTTAAGTTGAAGTTTAGACCTTGGCTTGTCAAGGGGCTTTGGTCTGGTCATTTAGACAACAGAATATAGGCTAATGCATTCTCATTAGTGAATGGTATCCTGAAATTTTCCTCTGGAATAGAAAGTAAATGCTGGCCTGGCAGTCAAAGAGTGCTTGAATCTGTTGTTGCGTGAATTGCATAAATCAGAAATGGTTTATTAAGCTCAACTGGTTTTGTACTTCAGCTCTGGTAATTTATCTGTATGCTGTATCACATGACCGTTGGAAAGTTTACTTGGAAAGCTAACAAACACGTGAGCTCGTTTGGATTGCACTTAGCAATGAAATGGCACAGAGTCGAAACCAATGATCGTACAGTGTTAACAATTAAATTCTCATCTATGAACACAAATAATTTAGAAGTTCACGAGAAGACTCCGTGTACTTCTATCAGTGTGCTTTCCTTCAGACTGCAAAGGTGCAACTAGTAATGGGAATTGGACTGAAGAACAGAAACAAGTTATGTGGGGAAGCTTACTTGCAGACTTGAATTCCTCTGGCTTTAGCTGGTTTTCTGGCAGTAGTTGTTGAACAAAACTTAATTGTTCAGACTTCATAAGAGTGATACGTTTATTATAGTTCAGTAAGATCTAAAAATATTTTCCTGTCCTTAATTCAAGTTTCATTTTTTGAAACCTCAGAGTTTCTCCAGTTTCCTTACTGACAAAGAATCAATCTCTTAATATGCTGATCATACATGCCAAGTGAAAGCACGTCCTTAAAACAGGGCACTTTAATGAAAAAAATTGTAGGTGTCGGTGGAAGTAGCCTTAGAGAGCAGTGATGGAACTTGTGCTGAAGCTTATATCTCTTTGAAGAGTGTTGCTGTATTCTTTATCTTTCTTCTTAGGTTAAGTCCAGTCAGATTCATGCATTCCTTTGTCACAGACTGTTTTATGGTTGTGGTCATCTGGATTTCTGCTTGGTCCATCTACCCTTTTAGAAGATGCTCAGAAATTGATGTAACTTACCAGTGTTCAGTAGAGTGGGTTATTTTACATGTGCTTTTCCTTCATCCTCTTTGGTCAAATTCTGGATTAAGTTGTAAGCACCGTAGGTATGATCTGAGAGTTTCTTAACCAGCTTGAAAGTATAACTTTCATTAGAAAGAGTAAAAATCTAAAGATAATCTAGCCTCTTGACCCTGAATTAAAATCTAGTCCCTTAGAAAACAGAATTAATTTATGGGGTTATTTTCTACCATGAAGAGTAGTATGGGGCTGCTCTGTTCCCTGCAGCAGAGTAGACCTATAGCAAAGAGGTAGTATGCTGTATGGTTTGTTCTTTATGTTGCCTTAATATGATACTCCTCATTGAAGGAATCCTGTTTCAATGCCTGACTTAAGAATTTCATCTGCACAATTTTTCCACTTAAAGCAACAAAATTAATTAATGTTTAGTTGAAATCTAGTATTGCTCTATTACTGGGAAATAAACGTTGTTGGTGTGTGTAAAATTGTGAACCCCCTTCTATCATGTGATGTCTTAGTTTCCTTTCTTCTTGGCTTTGTGGATAAGAAGTGTTTCACTTTGAGTGAGCCTTCTAATATTTCCATTTTCAGTTTTTTAAAAGCATGCTTTTAAAGACATCTATTTGCTTTGTGTGTTTCTGGGTATATAAATGTATATGTATGAAATAAAACGGATGCTGTCCACTACAATGTCCTTTTTTGGCTGTTCTGCCTGCATTAAGCATTGCTTATCAAGTTGGGCTGAAGGGGTTTTAATGAAGTATAATTAATTATAGATATTACTCGCATATTTAATGAAAGGGTCAAATTTGCAATGTCGGTAATATATCTGTCCTTCATTCTTCACAAGTTTGTTAACAGAGCAGAATATTGCTTAATTCTTCTGTGGAACTCTATCAGAGTTTTATCTTCACAAAAATCAATGTAGAGCTTGTGAAAACTGAAATAATTGCATTTCTGGTGCACTGTTCTGAAAGGGTTTTCTTTTCCTAATGCAGAATCTTAGGTGTCTAACAGTTTATGTACCTCAGAAATGGTATTTAAAATCTTTAACAACTCAACAGTTTGAGATGAGAACAGTTATTCCTGATGGATTTGTATACTTCCAAAAGTGTTTTTTTCCTTCAGGTTTTTTTTCCCCATTAATATGTTCAGGACTAGCTAAACTATGCAATGAAATTCTGTTGGCTTTTGAAAGGATCTGAAGACTGGGACTGTTGTTCTGCGTTCTCACAGGTAGCAAGATATTGGAGGGTGATCTGTTACGCAGCTTACTGAAACATTTCCAATAGATATGTAGCTAGAAACAGCCTATTCAAGAAACAGGATTCAGACTTCTTGGTAAGCTGTAGAGGATCCAAGACTTCCAGGTGCTGTGGTTTCTTGGGCATTCTCTCCTTTCTAGTATTTCTAGATAGGAATTTTCTCAATACATGGCATTGGGAACTTCAGATTCTTGCTTGAGTTGATGTTTCTTTCATGGGTATAGTGTAGCATGCGGGCTGATCCACAAATCAAGTGCTGATACTGGAAACCTACACAGCTGTCAGTTTAAGGAAATAATTTTTTTAGCTGTTTTTCTTGAAATGAAAATCTTCCCTAACTTCTGACTTGCAGAAAATTTTCAGTATTTTGAAACATCACTCCTAAACTTTTAATCTGCTTTAAAATCTTTTAAAAAACCAACCAAACAAAATGCTTTAAAATCTTCTCAAATGCTTTACTCTTAAGTATTAAAACCACGAGTTGGACAAACAACTTTTTGCTGTGCTCATCTGTTACTAGTGCTTGAAATCTAAATTTAAGTATTTGACAACTAAGCAGAAGTACATCAGATATCGTTACTGAGTCTGTAGAAAGAAACTGCTGTGCTATCTCAGCAGATCAGTCTCATTTAAAGAAAATGAATATATATTTGTACTGAAACACTCTTTAGGATGAAATGTTAACCTAGCCTTTATTCAAATAACTCAAACTCAGCATGAATATAAAAGTTGTGCAGAAATCCTTAGTTATTAAAGGTGTAATATTTTAATGGAAGCACATCCAGCATTCAGAGAAAGTTGAATCTAAAACTTTGAAAAAGTCTTTGGTGGTGGGTTAGCTGTTTTTAATGTGAACATTCTCATTTTACTTAGAAAAATATAGATGGAAAGCACTAGTAAAGAAAGCGAGACAAAAAAGAACCCTAATTAATCACTCATAGTTAAATAATGAGTAGCAGACTGTAAAGGTGAAGGCAAACGATTTGCCATAGGTTTAATATCAAGGTGGGAATGCTGTATGGATAATCTTATTAGAAGCTTTTCTGTCTCTAGCAGTGTGGATTCTGTTTTGTCATTAGCTGAATAGTGAGGTCGCGCTTCCCCACCTTGGAGCTCAGAGTCTGTCGCTGGCCATTGATGGCAGGATGGCTGTTCTGAGGTGGACCCCACAGCTTTTTGTTTCTTCTTAAGTCTTGAATGCTTTTCCTATTTATATCCTGTTTCTGGAAAAAACTTACGTACAGTATTTAACCAGTAGTTGCACTGATGTCTGTAGGACTATTCAAGACAGTAAAATTACTAATAAAATATGTATGTGAAGCTTTTTCTTTATGCCAGTGATCCTCACATTGCATATTGTGACCAGACTTTTCTGCAGTATTCCTATAGTTCAGTGATTCAGTGATTTACAGGTGAAAATTCATGACTCCTCAGAGATAAAAATGAATGTTAATTTCATATAATTTAACAAGACAGCATAAAGCTGTATTTGCAATGCATTGCTTCAAGTATAAAAGCAGCGGGCCTTCTATTAGTAATTCATAACAAAAGCTGTGCTCCTAGTATATTATAATGCCATGCTAGCATTATACTTCCATGTCATTAGACTCTGCCTTGAAGTCTGCTGCTACCGTTGGTCTTCAGTGCACTGTAATTAAACTCTCTGACACAGCACTCCCTGTTTTTGGAAACAAAGCTGAATACAGTCCTTGATGCCTAGTGCAGTTTGGTCTGCACTAGGGCATAAGATTACTGTATTCTTTCTTCCATTTGAATTCATACAAAGGTAAGCGGGTCATTGTTTTATATATTTGTGTTATTGAGTAACTTCTTGGGGGCTGCAGTATAAATCAAGGAGAGATTATTCGCAAGTTTCACTTTCACTTTAACCCTGAGAGAGTGACTTCAAATTCCCTTGAACTGAAACTGATGGATTTAAACTGGCTCTAGCCTATGGTGTTTAAGACAAAAGCCTGATTTGCTTCTGGTGGTGTGTATTGATCCAGCTGGAGTGATAACAAAATCAAGAAAGAATGCTGTATATTTTGAAAAAAGATGTAACAAATACAGCAAAAATAAAGCCAATCTATGAAAAAAAAGATATCTGACTGTAGCCTAAACCTGTAAAAGTGGCATTACGGCTTACTAGAACGCTGTTTCTGGGAAGATCTTTAGAACTTAGACTTACTTGAGTATGATAAATTAGATTAAGAAAATACCTAACTTACAGACTCAAATTTTATTTTTTGTACTTAGTAGGATGTCCCTCATATTGACAAATGTGGTTGTACAGGCGTTGCTGTGAGGAACAGCAGCCAAGGAGCAACTGTTAGGACACAGTATGCTTTTTGCTTTGAAAGCTGGAGGATATCTCATTATTGCTGATCCTGGTGAATAGCCATTCTCTCTTCCCATGCACGCGCTGTTTGGCAAGCAGATAACTGACCTTACGCTGGAAGCCAAAGCAACTCTGTGGAGGCTCTCAGATAAATTGCATAGAGCTGAGCAGCAGATACTCTGACTGCGTGCCTCAAGCCAAAAAGACACACTGAAGTTATGGTGAAGCAAGCCTTCAAGGTAGGCGGGCTTGAAACAGAATTTCCTTTCCTGTTCCTGCACTCAGCGTGCGAAGGGACCCCAAAGGGCTCTGTACCTAAAACATAGCTGTACATTAGAGCAAGGCAACTCCTTAAAAAGAGACACTCTAGAACTGCTGGGGTGAGACAGGTTGAATAGAGATGTGCCCTTGCTCATGGGAGGAGAGGAAGTGGGTCTCTTCTGCCAGTATTGCTTTCCGGCCTAGCAGCTTTTGTCGTCTGCCTTGCACAAACCTGGGGACTGTGTCTGGGAAGGGCCCTGGGGCGTGCCCTTTCACAGACTCCTGCAGGCTGTGGGTTCTTGTTCACCATTTCCTCATTCTCTGTCTGGGCTGTCTTTCATTCCTTTTGCTTTTTATTGTCTAGAAAATAACTAAACTTGCTCTTGGTCATTCTTGGGAAGAAGCAGTCGTCGTCTTTGTTCCCTGAGGGTTTTTCCAGCCCAGAAGGTGTAGGGTGAGCTACTCGAAGAGACTTTCCTGCTGTCCAGCCACAGTCTTCCTAAAGACCTACTACATACAATGACTTGTGAACAAACAAGGGTCTATCCTCCATTGTAGGTGAATTGGTATCTAACTTAATCGAAGGATTGAACTCTGAAATCATTGCTGTGCTTCACAGAAATCAACAATGTAATGTCTTGTTTCCTTTGTCTAATTTTGACAGGATGTGTGTATTTGTAATTGAAAATGTGAAAATGCAAATAAGTAAAATAGGTCCAAATGTTTGCTGGAAGAACAATAATAGAATTGCTGACATTAATAGAATTTAATGATCCACTGATTGATGATACTGAAATGAGCAAGAAAAAAGAGAAACCCTAATCCTTCCTGCATATTCCCCCAAGCTTGTGTACGGTTTGGGAACTAATCCATCAATGCATGTTACCTATGCAAAGAAGGTGAAAACTCTGCTGTTCAGCTGATTATAATGGGACTGTCTTAAAAAGTATCACCTTGATTGTGCTGGTTGCATCGTACTTGAGTCTTTCAAATTGCAAATCTCAGTGATTATGTGCCTAGCAGTGCTTTTAACACTTTCTGGTTTGCTTGAACATAATTTATAGCTCTTGTATTATTGTCTTCACTCACAAATTTTGCAGGTGGTTGTACTGGCTATCATCACAAAAGACATTTGCTGTCTTTCTAGACGAAAGCAGAATACTGACTGTTCATTACAAGTAAAACATGGATTTTTTTTTTTTATATTAATTTACCTCGACTCTTCAGAAAGTAGTTACGGTGGGGAATTCCCCCACTTGTGAAACGCTGCAAAAGACAAAAAAGTATGTCAAGTCAGGTCTGATCTTCCATCTGAACTCTTTGGGCAAGAGTCTTAACATCTTATACTTTCAAATATTTGTAGTTAAAGTTTTAAAGGTATCTCCAGTAACTAGTTTAGCTTAAGAATGCTATTAGTCATGTCAGTCTTCTGGTTCATGTAGGGTGGCTCCAGAGAATTATCACTGGTCCAACTAGGTCCACAGCAAGGTATTGTTATTTTGCTGGATCCCTTTTATTTGCTTTCTGACTTTTTTTAAATTTTATTTTCAAAATATTGTGCTGGATAAAAATTGTTTTAAAAGTGAAAGTCCAGGACAATCTGAGCTGCAGCTTTTCCAAATGGGAGTGTGGTGATGAGCACTACACTTTCCTTCCAGGTGGCTAGTGAGCATCTTGTGGGCTAGTCCTAGGAGGGATGATGACCTTTGGTCTTTCCAGGTACTGCTGAAATGTTTAAGTACTTAGGTTTGAAGAGCTTGTGCCATGAAACATCAGCCAGCTGTTGCCTTTCTGTTTTGTCCCTTTGTTTTCACTCCTTACCCTCCATTGCGTGGGCGGCATGCACTTTTTAAAAGCTCACTGAGTATGACAAAAGTCATACTGATAAAAGCTAGTATTTTGGGGTCTTACTTGCAGCTAATATCAAGTCTTTGGTATTCGATGATTTTTATTTATAGGATGAGAGATTTTTATTTGTAGGAGAGAGGATAAGATGATGTGAAATGAGGAGAAATGTCAGATAAAAGGGGTTAAGCTCTAGGAAGGTAAAAGTATAATATGTGTCTTGGGAGTGAGAGGGAAGTAAAGGTGGTACTGAAAGAAATTATTTTTAAACTGTTTTTATTTCCACAAGTGATTTTTTTTTTTTATCTTCTAGCAATGGGAGGTCTAAAATTTGATCTGTTGCAATGGGCATCTGTTTTTTCCTTCCTTCTAACAGGTCGTGACAATGCATGTGAGAAGACTTCATACATGTTTCTGCGGAAAGAACTCCCTGTGCGACTAGCTAACACCATGAGAGAAGTCAATTTGTTGCCTGATAACTTACTTAACAGGCCCTCAGTCGGGCTAGTACAGAGTTGGTAAGTTTCAAAAAAAAAAGTGGATTGAAAAATTAGTGGAAAACTAACACTATATGTGTTGCTTTACTTGCAACTCAGCTTGATTTGTCTTGAACTGAAGCCTGTTTTCTGCCTTGAATTGTTTATAATGTGTGTTTCTTGTCAAATGAAGTTTCATTTTCTTCTGTCTAATGTTAAGTAAATACTCTAATATGGATCTTAGAGATAAGAATTTGTAAGTTAGTCTTGTAAGTTAGTAAAAGCATACTGTTGTCTCCCAGATAACTAGAATCAGTCAATAACCTCCAAGAGCGAGTTTTTTAAGTATTCCTTGCTGTGTTGCACCCATGACTTCTTGAAATAGCTGTTCTTTCTCCTTATTCTTCCTTTGTCAAAAATACTGGAAGAAAGTTTAAACCTTGTCTGTTCTTCTCATTGCTAAATCTTTAAAGACATAACCTGATATTCAGGGGATGTTATGGAATGGAACAAAAATCTGGTGTCGTCCAGTAAGTAACATTCTCCATAATAACTAGTGTATATCTGAAGTGATTCAAAGTCCTGTCATCTTTTCCACAGTAATTAATTTCTAGTCTACTTGCATGTTCAGTGAGGTTTGGAGACTACTGCCTTGTATGTATTAAGCTTTAAAAAATTGTTGTTCATGGGGTATTTATTGTCTCTCTGTCTGCAAATACTTGATCCAAAGAACTTATGTAAAAATGTCTTTGCAGTATACAACAAACTTCCCTTGTGAATAACAGCTTATCTAACTGTAACAGCAACTAATCTTGTAGGCTTCTGTTAAGTTCAGTCATAGCCCGTGAGCCAAGAAATTCCACATCGACTGTACATTGACTGCATTATCAAGCTTCAGACTTAGAAAATATAAATTAGGATATGTGATCTTCTGTACTTTGGTTTAAATATGTTTGTCTATGAAAGGTGATACTAGCTGTCTTGATGACCACTTCAAACATAGTGATTAAGCACTTAAAATAAATGTAAATGCTGTGGAGCCACACAATAACAATCACTTTGTGGTTAAGTGGCAGCTTGCAAGGTTTGAAGGCTTGTATCACCTGTCTGATGTTACCAGAAGCTGTTATGTCAAATAGGAGCAGACATTTTAGGCTTTTCTAATCTAGATGACTTGTGAAGCTGTCTTTAGTGAAATGTGGACAGATAGGTGAATGAAGAAAAGGAAATAATTTTTCTGTAGTGACTCTACAGCATAATTCTTCTAGTCCAAATATATGTTCTGTGGCATATGCTTCTGCCCTGCTAATACAGAGTCAAGCAACATTTGGATCACTTCTGGCAAAGGAACTGAATGGGTGTTTAGAGTGGATGCCCCCTTCAGAATTTTAGCTTAGAGGTTTGAGGACTCATGGGATGACTTTTATGGCTACAATGGAGACTACTGATTTAAAAAAAAAAAAAAAAATCAGTCTTGAGTGTATTAGAATATGTAATGACTGTAAGATACTTGTCCAAATCGTATATTTATATGATAATGTGACTTGCACTATCACAGCTGCAGACTGATAGTTTTCTGTTAAGTGGGCCAAAATATCAGACTTTAATGTGATGGAGAAGTTCAAGTGGACATCCACTCCAGAGGTGGAAATCTGAAATCAAAATGTTTGTTGTAGTGTCCTTCTAATTTTGGTTCTCAGTTAACTAACAGTTTTTGTGGAAAGGAGTATATTTACTGAGATTCTATGTAAGAATATTTTTGTGATCTTACATCAGAAGTAACAAAAGTAACCATAGCATGTTGTTTTCCTGATTATAGATGTGGACTTTAAAGAGCTTATTTCTTACTTTTCTGTTTAGAGGTTTTTAATTGTTTTTTTTAAACATTTACCTGTAGATTGTAAGTCCTAGTGATATACTGGTGATGAACCTTGGGCAAAATTTACTGGATCAGTTAGCTTCCAAAAAGACCAAAACAAAACAGTTTTATTAACTCTATTAACCTGCTGATAGCAGGTTTTGAAACATATTTATAATTGCTTAATCTAAAGTTTAGACATATCTAGAGAGACATTCCTGAATTTTATGCAGTAGAATAAATAAATATAAATTTAGTTGTTCAGCTGTTTTGTGAACTTGTAAAATGAAGAAACCTCTTCTTGACGCACTTGTTTGATACTTCAAGAAAGAATTTTTTTCATATCAGATTTCATGATCCTTTTTTCTTACTATGCCATAGGTTGAGGAAGTGTGACAGTTTATTAATATGCAAACAAAAGATCTGATGTACATTTGCCAAAAGTGAGCAAAGACATAATTTAACGCATTATTCACCTTAATCTGTTTATTTGCTGATTTTCAGTAATTTACTAGTCACCAGCATATTTGTGATTTATTTACGCTACCACTTTGCACTAGAAGCCTATGTTTTTGTGTGCTTTTGGTGAGACTCCAAATTAGCTGGAGCTTTAAAATTTGAATTCCCAGTCTATTCCTTAATGTCAGCGTGCCAAAAAATACAAGAAGCTCCTAATCTTTGAAGTAGGTTTTATTAAAGTTTTAAATTGGAGTAAGGTGGCTCTGTAAATAGATGGAACTTCGGTTTGGTGGAGTGAGAAAACAAATTAGCCCTGCCTACTGTACAGCATGGATCCTTTCCCATCAATCCTTTGTCCAGCCAGGCAGTGACATTCTGGATTGCATTAATTCCCTAGTCCCTTATAGGGCCCTTGGGAAGCAATCTCATCTTGCCACTTCGAGAATATGCTCCCTGCTGCAGGCAAGGCCTGTTCTCCTCTCGGTTCTCTAATCCATCGTCATGGATTGGAGCTGTAGGCACTTTGCTTCCTGTACCACGCTCCTTGACTGCACTGCGCTGCCGAACAGATTTTACAATTGATTGCTTGATTGCTCTCAGGAAAGGTGCATTTTTTTCTCCTTCCTTTCTGGGTTCCTTAGCCTGATGTGTGCAGCAATGAGGATAGGCAAGACAGCTCTCCTTTCTTTGTGCTACTCAGCTATGCTTTTCTGAATAAAGCTGGCATTACCCACAGGGTGAGCTATGAACAAAAAAAAAAAGTTCTGCATTTCGGTCTGTGCAAAGGTAAAACATTAGCTCTGTCCCAGTTGGAGTTTATAACTTAGTTTATGTGTATGTTTTGCATGGAGTAGCAAGGGAAGGAATAAAGTGAATCAAAATAATAACACAGTTAATACGTTCTGGCTGCGAACTGCGGTGATTCCAAATAACAGACAGATCAACAACCAGCGTGCTAGGGATCAGCAACTTATTTTCAGTTTTTCAAAATTAATGGGCAACTTCCTAGTTCCAAGGAAGTGGGCCTTTTTTAGGCCAGCTTTGAGAAGGCACTCCCTAGCTAAAGTGTACTGCAGGTAGGATATTGAACATGTGGCAGAATTGCATAATAAAGGATATCATCGCTAATGTGATGTGATGAGGGAAAATAGTTACAATGAAACCTTATAATGGATAAAGTCAGAGCTTGTAAAATATCTAAAGTGAGTGTGAGGTTTGCACAGTATGCTTACTCAGTCATATCTAAAATTCACATTTTCATTAACCCTGAGCAAATTTCTCTACTTTTCTTTAGTACTTTTCCCTGGAAAAGGCTATAAATTTCCATTTATTTACTTGGAAAGATCCATTAGAGAACTCAGTACAGTTTGGGGATTAATAATTGTTTTCCCTCTATTTTTTACATTCAGACTATGCTAACAAGATTGTTTTACCATGGAGATATGTTTTATCTTTTCAGTGCTTTGGTGTTAGAGAGATTCTAAAGGAAAATCTTCGTGAAATACACATAGGAAAAAAGCAAAGGTATCTTGCATGAGTTTTTTTAAAAAAAAAGAAAATCTGGAGTTGACATTATGGGCATTTACAGTGACTTCATGTACGCAGTGTGCCATTCTAGAATTATTACATTTGGCAGACTAACAAGAATTCAATCTACCTGGCAGTAATTAACAAAAGAACAAGGCTAAAGGGTGCTTGAAACTATAGAGCTTGCCCAATGAATTGTAGTGTATTGTGATAAAAAATTAAACACCGGAAAGACAACAGATTTGAAGGGCATAGGTTTTGATTTCTGCTTTTGATGACTCACCGAAGACAGCAAAATATAACTGACATTCTCTTTTTTTGTCTGTGCTGGGTTTTTCTTTTGTAGATTTGTCCTGTATAGTTGTATTCATTTACTAATAATATAGCAAGTCATCCATTATTCTGGTACTTTTCTCCTTTATTCTGGCTGGCTGGTAACTGTGTGTGAAGTGTGTTTAAAATATCACAAGGTCTTGCTTTTCAGTGCTTGATAAATCCCACCTTCATTTATCCATATCTGCACCCACAGTTCAAATCAAAAGAAAATTCAAGGAAATAGATGAACTGTATGAAAGGGGAATGACCTTTTTTTACACACACTAGCTAATACAGGAGTAAACTGCATTGCTAACTGCTCACCATTAGGCAGATTGTAATGTTGGTGGTGGTTAAAACAATGTTATGAATTATTTATTACAGCTAACCAGAGTTATAAATTACCTTTTAAACAAGTTTTTGCTTAATTTCTTTAATTTTGAGCTGTTTGGGAGGGAGTGGGGGGGATGAATTTCGTGTAAAAACTGAAAATCACAACTGGATAAAAGAAAGACGTACACCATTTGCATGTCTGAGTTTTTATTTAGAGACTTGGGATAATATACAGGGTATTACAACATCCCAGGATGGGTGACGTATAGTGGTAGGCATTGTACGATGGGTTAGATTTGTTTGACATAAGGTTACTTTTTTGTAGCTCCAATTAGTCAAGGGATTGGCAGAAATAGTAAAGGTGATGGAAGAAATTTGAATAACTTAGATTTGAAGTTAGTAACCTTTTCTCTGAGCTGGTCCTTCTAACTTGTTGGATACAGTGCTTGTGCTAATGAACTTGACTTCTAAAGTAATATCAATTTACTTTAGAATCAGAAAGAGACATCTAAATATTGTTGATAACTCTAAAGGAAAAGCATTGCCTGTTTCCATAGTTTCTTCATCGCCACAGAGATTAAAGAGAAATTACTTCAGCACATTTATATGTTTCCTTACAGCATTTAGTTGGTGTAATTCTCCTTTGTTTGAGAAACTCTCAGGTCCTCATTGGTGCTATGTTGAGCCTGCAGCATAATGACCTCAGAAGCTGTTCACCCGCTGGTTGCGCTGAAGACCGGTGACTGCGTTTGGCAGCTTTTTTCTGGTTGAGACCTGCTTTAGTCCTTTTCTGACTGAGACAGCTTTCTGCACAATTACTTCCTGCATTAGATGAGAGAAACACTTGGCTTGCCCCTGCCTGGTACTCTAGTAAAAGTGCTGATCCTCCAACACAGGAGTAGTGATGTTTGATTATTCCAGGGGCTGCAGTCTTAGGACCAATGTCCCAATAAGCTAACAGAGAGTATAAATCTCAATACAGCATACCGGTAATGGTAGGCAACCAGTCGAATCCACACAGCACAAAAATCGGGTACCAGCTACCTTCAGTACCAGAAATACTTATTGCTGTTTTATCCTCAGCATCAGCACAGGATTGCTGATGTTCGAGATTTCTGGTAGGAGGTCTGTAGTAAAAAGCACCTGCTGTGTTGCTTCTCAAGTGTGGTGGTTGTCCTGGATCTTCAGAAACAGGACTTTGATAATATTATATGATGACAGATGGGGGTGAGCAGCTTCCTAATAACCTCCTCTGACTTACTTTGCCATGAGAGAAGCTGTCACTTTTTTCATGACACAGATTTATTGAAGCATCTTTCATATGGGAAGAAGCTGAGAGCTGAATATCTCCTTAGAGATATTCAGCAAGCCATCTGGACTGTTCAACCTGAAGAAGAGAAGGTTTGGGTGGGTGGGTGGGCCCATACTATCAGTGTGTATGAATACCTAATGGGAGAGAATGAAGATGAGGGAGCCAGACTTTTTTCAGTAGCACTCAGTGACAGGACAAGAGTCAATGAATACAAATTAAAGCACACGAAATTCCATCTGAATTTTTTTACAGTGAAAGTGATCAGACACCACAAGAAGGTTGCCCAGAGAGGCTGTGGAGTCTCCATCTGTGGAGATATTAAAAACCCAGCTGGATGTGGTCCTGGACAGCCTGCTCTAGCTGACCCTGCTTGAGCAAGGCGGTTGGACTCGATGATTTCAAGAGACTCTTCCAACCTAAACGATTCTGTGATTCTGAATTTCCATGGAAAGCTGGCTTGCAGCCCTGGGTGTTCTGGGAGGCAGAAAGGGCTACTGTTGCCTTTATGAAAATGGGTGTAGAAGAGTGGACTGGGGGTGTGGGGAAAGGCAAAAAGAGGGCAAGGAAAAAAAATAAAGACCTCCACAAAACAGGGAGGATGGCAACAGAAATTAAAGTAGGAAGGGAAAGGATTTCAAACCAGGAGGAAGGTTTGAAAGGATGGGGGAGAGGAGCGTAAAGAGTAGAAGGGTCGTTGTTGGCAAACTTGCTGACACCTACAACAAGTTGGTCTTTGATGTAATATGAGGAATGCTTTACAGTGTGGAGGGTACTTGTGACAGTCCATAGTCTGCCTTCTGGCATGTATTGTGCCTGTGCTGGAGAAATCATAGCATTTTGGCCCGCTCATTGGTTCAGGTCATGATGGCTTCCTTGGGTTTCACACATTTGATGCACATCTACAACAGCTTCCAGTTTAGTTTCTTCTGAGAAGAACCTGATCTTCTGAGAAGTACCAAAACCACTTTGCAAATATAAACAGTGTGGATTAAGTGAAGGTTATTGGGGGATTCATTTCAAAACCATACCACAGGTTTAGATTTGGAAATAAAAATGCTGATGTAGACACACTCATTGGGTGGCAAGAGATCAACCTGTATTTGAGGAATAGAGTAAGACTCCTTCACAGAAATCATGTAGGTATTTTTTGGGTAGATTGCTTTTCTCTGTAGAATCAAATAAATATTTTGCCTGATTTCCTTTTACCACACAAACAAATTTAAGACAGCAAATATTTATTTAATTACAAAGGAAGATCTTTGCTTTCTTGTTATATTACAACCCACAGCATGAGGGAACTAGTCCAGTCTGACAATGCTGGTGGTCTTAAGTCACGTTACATGGCTTTTTTCATTCCTAAATGTATTTGTAAGAAAAGGATGCCACATCAATGATACCCTTTTCTCTATTCACAGAAGAAGTCCAGAAAGTCAGTTTCCTCTTCGAGACAATTATGGATTGAATGACTTAGATACATTCTCATCACCCATCAAGGAAATGGTGAAGGAGGTTGCAAAGACTGGTTGTGGAATGTCATGTATTCACTAGAGGCAGAGCAAAATTGGGCACAGGAATGGCTCTTAAGCATTGCCTCTGCATGACATTGCCTGGTTTGGCAAGAAGTTAAAAGCTCATCTTACTGCCTCCATAGAGCCAAACTGATGATGCCCTGAATTGCCTCAGTGCCTTGTCCACCACTTTCCCATCTTTCATTTTGGAGTTCCTTTGCTGATTGTTTATTACTGTGTTTTGTTCACTGTAATAATGGTACCTTTCTTCCCATCCTGTACCCATGATTAACTTGATTAACCTTGATTCATATGAGGCAGATGATGTTGAAGAACACGTACCTCTTTGAAACAAAGGAGTGAGGGTGATCATAATTTGTTACATGTCAAGTCTTGCAGGTGAAGCAGCTGCATTCAGAGAGTAAAGCAGCTTTTTCCAGTGAGAATTAATAAAAGGGGAGTGCATGCAAGGACACATTCTCAAAGGAGATTAGTTCTCACTAACTCTTTCAGAAACTCAGTCTCTCCTCCAGCTGATGGTCCTGATGATTCTTCCCCTGCCTCTCTATCCTCCACATCATGTATACTGTTCCTGCATAGTTAGAACTGCTTCAGTATCTTTCTAACTGCTAAATGTTGCACTTTTCAGGAACTCGTCTGCAGTGGATAGTGGGCTATGGCTCCTTAAGTTACTGCCTATTCCCTGAAGTGACCCTAAGCAATTTCTTGAATTCCTGGGAGTGTGGTGTGATGGTTGTTCTAAACTAGTACTATCTCTTAGCAGTGTAAAAGAACATGTTTTAAAATAAGCAGTACTAGAGACATCAGCTACTTCCCAAATTTGTAACTGACAAACGTTTGGGGGATTTCTGTGTAGTCATTTGTGATGGTTGCAGGAGAGCAAAAACACACAGAGGGACAGGAGCTAGTGTTACTGTGCTCACCATATTGAAAATGTCAGTCTCCCTGGCAAAATGTCACAGTGACCTGTGATGGCTGCAACTGAAATGGGGGGTGGAGCAGCAGCACGTGGTTCTGGAGGGAGTCACGTAGACAGCAGTGCTGTCTTAAGCTTTGCTGTGGCTTGAAGATGTAGAGTGAAGCTTCATAGCCTGCTTAAGCTGATCTTAACATAGAACTGCTTCCAAAAGAGGTTTTGTTGTAATGTGAAGTTGTCTAAGCTTCAGTGACTGGAGTCAGTGTCACAGGCACTGAGCTTATGCATAGACCATTCTGTTGAGCTGATCTAATGGGTTGCTGCTACTGAAAGGGGAGAGGCTTGGTCACTTGTTTTGCTTTTTCCTTATGTAGGCTTTATGGTTGTCTTTTCTCTCTTGTGCTAGCTTTAGCAGGTTTGACCTTTCTATGAGTTGTTTTCATGTGCAGGAGTGATTAAAAAAAAACCCCAAACCTATCTGGCTGGCTGTTTTGCCATTGCAGGGAGTTGACATACACATCTGATTAGCATTGATGTTATCATAGTGTAAGTGGCAGTGCTTAACCAGGAGCGAAGGGAGGGCAAAAGGGAGAGGAATGACAGCTCCTTCTGGTAACATTGAAACCCTACCTTTTATGTGTGTGATTGATACCTTGTGTGATTTACTTCAAGAAATAGGTCCCAATTCTGTAATCTTTAAAGCTACTTCTGTACTGCTAATTGCACCTGCTTCAGGGGGTGATACCTGGTCCTCAGGCCCAGTGGCGTGAGGTGGTGGTGGCATTTATACTGGTGTTGGGTTAGTTTCCTACAGCAGGCTGGCCATGTTCATGTTGAGTGGTATTTTGCCTTAAATCTTCTTTGAGTCCTGTGTGGTACCTCTGTGGCTCTAAGCCTCAGTTAATCTCATGCGTGCCGAATGTCTGAACTAGAGAGAGCCGTGTTGTGTAAGAGTGGTGTTTTTACGAAACTGAGGGTTGTGTCATGTGTCCTGAGGTACAATGTAAGGAGATGTGTCAGTGTGTGAAGGGGCGTACTCTTCTGGAGTACTGGGGTAGGACCAGCTTGGTGCAGTCATGTTAGCACGGCTTTTGGGGAGTGTTCCCTGGCGCTTTATTTTGGAAGGAAGGTTGGATCGCTGTCTGAGGAACATAGGAGCAAACTAACATCTGTACAAAGTGGATGATCAGGAAATCAAGATCCAGGGACGAACTAAGTTACCTGAAATTATAGACCTACCTGAAGAGAGGGTTTGCTCCTGTTAACTTCAGCCTGATTTATATAGCGGTTTTCCTGAATTGTGGACTGCAGGGTGATAAATAATACTTTTTAACTCAATGTAATATATTGTCGTTGCTTTCTTTCCCTTTGTTGCAGCGTCCCACTTCATGTTAGTCTTTGTGGAGAACTGTGTACTATGCTTCTGTTTCATACGAGGTTGTAGTCATAAGATTAAAAAAAATTCAAAAGTAATTTAAGTATTTTAACTCCTTCTTTATAATTTTTGCTTATTTCAGGTACATGCAGAGTTTCCTTGAGCTTTTAGAATATGAAAATAAAAGTCCTGAGGATCCTCATGTTCTGGATGAGTGAGTAATTTGTTTTCTTGTGACGGTTAATTTTGAAATAATCTGTTTCAAAAAACAAGTGGTTTTGTACTATAGGATAACAATGATCTTATTTGTAAGGTAGAATTTGTGCAGCAAAGGCCAAAATTGTCATCTGGAGCAGAATATAGGAATCTAAGTGCTTTTGAACAATGTATTTTGCATTTATACAGTCTGATAGTTTAAGAAATGGCATGGAATGCTTCCTCCAAGGCTATATTGAGAAGAGAACATGCATGTGAGAATATACTTGCGTATCAAATACTTATGACTAAAAAGTCATTTTAGTATACATTGAGCTTAGTACTCTGTTGTATATAATGTATATTAACACACTAATACTTTGAATTTTTTCAGTTTGAAAACATTCAATGTTGCAGTCATTGTTTTTATCTAAAAGCTTTTTTAATGGACTTCAGTTATCGGTGTTCACCTACCTCACTGAGTAATATTACTTATGTTTTGAGAAGAAAGGAAAGCTTAGCCAATTTTCTTTATCAACAAAATCATACTAAAATTGTCATTAGAATGTTTCCTTGAAATTTGTGTGCATAAAACAGAAAAAAATCCCCCACATGTTGCACCTGTTTTTCTCACATATGCATCAGAGACTTAAAAACAAAAACCAAAAACACACCCCACACCCCCCCCAGCACTAAGGCCTGTTTGTTTACCCTGTACTGTACAGCAGTCAACTTTGTTTCAGGAGATTACTTCTTGCAGGTTTTTTGTTCCATTGATTAGTTTTCTTAGGGTAGCTTGTCTTTCAAACTTGCATTTCTTTTTAAGCTCTGGAAATCTTGCCTGATCAAGCAGTACTTTACAGGAAGTGTTTCACAAAACATCTTGCAGTCCAGCAAATGCTCTGTTTGTGCAAGATGTGGCCTGTGCTGTGCAAAAATGGTGTTTTGTCTTCAGTTAGTTTCAGATGCATTAACTGCTATGTTTAGGTTAAGTAAGGGTTTTATTAGGTAATGCATTTTAGATGTTATGCTCTTTTGGTTGTGGGCATGTTATCTGAGATCTTTACACTTTATTGTTTAAGTATCAAGTAATACATGCAGGAGAAACTCAAGTGCGTGAATACCAAATTCCCTGCAGGGCAGAACTGTAGAAGGAGCCGTAAGGATTATAGACTGACTGAGTAAATTGTAGTGCTATTGAACAAGGGGAAAGTAACTATTTTCTCAGTGCAAGTCCAAAGCTGGAATACTGTCTTCAGTTCTGGGTACTACCTATTAAGAAATCAAAACACACGTGGACAGTATTGATGTGAAAAGAACAAGAGTTAGAGACTTGGATAGTTCCACCTCTGAATAATGTTGAAGGCATTTGTTTAGACTGGCAAAAAAAGAGATTGAAGTGCGAGACATTGGAAATCTGAGTGTGCCAAAAAAAAAAAGTCACAGTAATAAAGGATGATTGGTTGCTTTAAGTGAAGAAGTGGAGAATTAAAAAATGGCTGATTTCTATTAAAGTTGAGATTGTACACAGGGCAAAAAGTAAAAATTCTAATATTAGTAAGAACAGACTGAAAAAAAACATTTCAGAAGGCTGTAGAGCATCCCATTTTAAAAGCTTTTAAGAATAGATTAGATAGCTTTCAGTGATGTTCTAGGCATGCTTATTCCATAGTGGGTAAATTAGATTAACTTTTTGAGTACCTCTAGCTGTTACATCTTGTGATTCTGTATTTACAGCCTGTTTGCTGATGGGACAAGAATTTTTGTTTGTGACTACTTTAGCAGTAAGTTTTCCTACTGCTTGACTTAGAAGAACATTTTGAGTGGGATTAAGTTACAAAACTTAGGTGTCTATTGCCCTTTGAGATAGCATAAGCTGTCCTAGACATCTAAGTGAGCCTGGCAAGTGTAACACAGGTCCTATTAAGCCTATAATGTCCTGGATGCGCAGGTGGAGGGAAGGTAGTTACGTAGCTTCTGGTACCACCCTAGATGTTCTGTATTTAGGTAACTGAGTTTCAGCTTTTTATGGACTTCAGAGGTTCAAGGTAGATCACAGTATATGTATTTTTTAAAAAGGTTGATGAACAGTTTTCTTGGAGATCTTTCTCTAGAGTCTGTTCATAATTATCAAATGAATTATCTGATTCTGCCATATGGATAACACGCATTCTTGGTATTGTTTCATGGCAATTGGAAATATTTTTTGAGATGCTCTGTTAGTATGATATACCAAATATTTGACGGTGAACCAAATATTCACTCATTCAGTATAACTGTTTATTAAAATCTTTGAAATCTTGCAATTATTGTATTATATGTAATTAAGTACATATAATAATGATGTTGGGAATTTTTTGCTACCTACTGAAGTCCAGCTAGAGACTTTGACAGTAAGAGTTGTCTTTTATACTGGGTTTGGCCTGTGAAAAGAGGTGAAAGACGCATTATCTGATTAAACAGTGAATTTATTCTTCTTGATAGTATTGGATAGGCTACCTAAGATTAGAAAGTCAAGATTTACTTTCCTGCTCTTTGCATGTCATCTATTCCTAACTTTCTGAAGGCTATGCCATTTAACTTGATATTGAGCTGTAATTAGCTCTTATTTTAATAGTCTTTGCAAACGACATATTTCAGAAATACTCTTAACTACATCCATATTTATATTGCAGTAACCCACAGATAAATCTAACAAATTTCTCAAGTCCTGTACCAGTATTCCGTGTTGCTGCTGTCTAGCCCTATCCTACTTTTATGCCTTATGGTCAGAGGAGAAATATTGGGAACTCTAGTAGTTAATGAACTACTTTTCAGTGGAAAAAAAACACTTATCTGAGTTCATTTATGTTTACATAATGCTTTTCTGTTCTTCTGTAATTGCATGTATCGTTTAATACAGAATTTGAGCCATTATCTGGGACTTTGTGGGTAGTGTCTTTAGGGATGCATGAATAGGAATAGTACTTTTCTTCAACCAGATTGGTTTGCTTAGAGAAGGACATGTGGAAGTTCACTCTATAAGGTATGCCTGGTCCTTTGAACCAGAGCCTTTCTTGTCTTAGCAGTATCTGTGGTATATCTCTTTGAGTACCTTGCATATGGTAGCATATGAAGAGGGGTTGGAGCATACTTCATCTCTTCGTTCCTCTCAGCTGTCTTGTTCCTGCACTGAGCATGCTGTAGAAGCGTGCATATTACATATTAATATTACATATTATATACTTCATATTACAGAAGACCCAGTCTTGCATCCTTTGGTCATCGTAGTGCCCATCCTTGTTAGTGCCCTGTGTGGTATCAAATGACTTACACGTTTCATGATGGCCCCCATCTCTTCTTCCTTTAGCTTAATTAGTATCACAAAATGTGAGACTTGCCTGGATGGAAGTACTTCTGCCCCAGTACCACGCCAGAAGCTTTTGTTTGGAGCTGAATGTGGTGTCCACCTCAAGCACTCAAAAAACATGAAGACTTACAGAGCAGTTGATTTTTGGACATTGAATGAGTGCCTTGGTGGTCTTTTTGTCAGCTGAGGCGGACTTCAGTTTGTGTTATGGCTAATCAAGGTAACAGTAGCACAGGAGGGAAGGGGAGCTAAAATGATCTTTTGAAGAGGTTCGGTATACACAGATGTGCTGTATCAATGTTGGCAGTAGTTCTCAATTAATGGTTTCTAAAATGGTGGGAATGACTTGATCAGTTGAACATAAAACTGTCCCCTGACTATTTCTGTTATATCTCTGCTTGTCTGGGGAGCCTGCTCTGGTATTCTCAGAATTGGGGCACTCTTTCTGAGGAAACCATTTTATGTATCAGTGTTACAGGATCATAGATGTTATCCATCTACTGGCACAGCTGTCTATGAAGCCGTGCAGTGAAGTGAATTGGGAAATTGATCTAATGGAAAAACAGCCCACTTTCAGCCGTATGGTCCCTAAACTGTTACCCTGCGTGGCCTACAAAGACAGACAGCAGTGCCAATGCAATAGAGAGGGTGAACGGTTAGGAGTAAGTGCAGAGACTAAACTAAAGCCAATGTTTTTCAGAATGGCCCAACTTATCTTTGCTCTTCGTGTATGAGTTTGAGGACAGATGTATGTTCATGAGCATTATCTTTTTATGAATGTTGGACAACATCATTTAAAGGGTTTTTTTTTGTCTCAGCGTTTCTGTCATGAAGAGGTTCAGAGGAGCTTCAGTTTCTTTATTACATTCTGTTGGTTAGCAGACCTTATGAAGACTTACTGCAACGTTGCCACATTACTGTCACTGCCAGTAGTATGGGCATACACCAAAAGGCCAGGTTACTTTTGCATTTTTGATAACACAAATATCTTTCCTCAAGCTGCAGAGCGGTCAGGTTGAAGTCTTCCACAGTTCTGTCAAACAGCGTGATTGCAGGAGTGATTAAGGTGTTCAAGCTTGGTAGAGGGTGTAAGCTGGCAGAAGTGTTGGAAATTTCCCGTGGTGTCAATATGCATCCGGTTAAACACCCAGAGGTGGAAGTTGTTTTTCAAAAATTGAAGGGTTTGTAAAACGTGCTGTTCGTATGTACTTTCAAAGAACGCTTACTCCACCCCCTATACCCATGAGTTTCTTCGATTTTTCTTCTTTGTGGCACTCTCGTGGGAGGGTGTGTGGGGGAGTGTCCTGGAACTGAGCAGCTGAAGTAGTAAGCTGACAGCATGTCTAGAGATAACACACACATGAGAAACTTAGGAAAGTTACTTCTTGTTTACTTTCTGAAGCACTACAATTAAAATAGTGATTCTGTTAGCAATTTGAAATATTGGAGTAGATTTAATTAAGAGGGTGCCATTTTGTTACTTTCAAGTAATGTGAATGCTACTTCAGTTAGTTTTGCACTTCAAAAGTAGCTACACTTTCTAAGAGTGTGAACTTGCACCTGTCTTTCTGGTGATTCTCAGCTACCAGCTAGCACTTCTTTAAAAGAGAGCAGCCAATTGAAAAAAACCCATTGCATGTCTGTTCCATTTAAAAGCATTTTTTTTTTCATTCTACTCATCACTTTCTTGTCTTTACTCTTTCAGATAATACTATCCATAAGAGACATAGCAAAAAATTCCCTTTGTCTTTATATTGACTTTCTTATGACTTTTTTCTTGCACTGCGATGATAGATCAAAACAGAATAATATATACAGTCATTAGGGAGTTAAATAATAACTTGTGTTGTAATTGTCTTTGCAGAAGTCTATAGGCTTAATTTATTTAACAGCAATGGTAAGGCCTTAAATATTATTTTGTTAATACAGAAGCCACTGAAGCTCACTTTACTAAAATAGCTTCGTATTAATAATTTCTCATCTGTCAAACCAACTGCATTATTTATTCATTGTGGTTTTAAAAATACGATACACTGAATTTTGGAAAAACAGTCATTGCTAAATAAAATTTTCAGAGCTATTCTGGAGTATTCCCCCCCAGCTAATCCCATGAGCATTTTAAAAATTCCTTGGTATGGTCTCCCACAGTTTGAGTACAGTAAAAGCTTGGTGTCTTTCAGGGGTGCGTGGGGTGGGGGGGTGGTAAGGAATGAGTGGTAAGATTAAGGAAATGTGTTTTGATTTCTGCCCTGCTGCTTTGAAATGTGCCTGTATACTTGATGTGTTTGGTCCTTTAAAAGCATCTGCTTGATGGAGACACTTGAGTGAACTCAGTTATTGTTGAAGGTGGAGGAGGAGGCTTGTCACATCACTGCAATAACGAAGAATTCCTTTATTGTGTGTACTTGCACACTAAGCTTCAGCTATGATTTGCTGGTCTGTAACAGATAAACCTCCTAGCCCTTTGTTTGCCCTTCGGCGTGCTCTGTGCATTTAAGCACTTTGGTAGTGGGATGTCAGTGAACAGTTTGCCCTTGTGGAGCACGTAGGCATCATGTTGTATATATTGTGGATAGTGGAGGTATTTAAAAACAAATAGCAAAGCTGTCAACAAATAGCAGTTAGTAGAGAGTGTTGTCAGTTGTCTTTCAGATGTGATTGTTAAGTGTTGCTTCTCAGCTCTGTTTTTAGCTAATGTCTTGCTGCTCTGAAAAGGAGAAGCAGCATGAGCACAGACAGGCACTACACTAGTCTTGTCTCGAAAACTAACATCAGATCTCAGTGGTTACAGATCACACAGAATCAAGACTTAATAAACATAAGAGTCTACAAACCTTTTAAGCATTAAAATATTTCAAGCTGTCCAGTCAGCAAGACGGGTAAGTGAGAGAACAGTCATTCTGTACTGTGATAGTATTTAGATTGGAGAATTAGGCAGTTAAAACTTCCCCTTTTCTATGCAACAAAGTAGTGTTGAAAGACTACTGAACTGTTTGTTAACACACAGGCAAAAACTGGTGGTTAGACTGAGGATGATGAAAAAACTATTAAAAATGAATCCTACATTCCTTTGGAGCTGGCAGTGTGGAGTGGGAGAAATACTTCTTTTAAAAGTGTATCACTTGTTAAGAATGGTGAGGTGTACTATGAAATGATTGTCTTGGCTAAGTGGTTATGAAAAGGAAGGAAGCATCTGCTTTAAATGTGGTGTCTAATTGGTAGTCGTTTTTACTTTTTGTGGTCTTAATGTTCTTTCCCCGGCTCATTGCAGGGGGATTGGACTAAATGACCTTTAAAAGTCCCTTCCAACCCAAACTTTTCTCCAATTCTGATTCCCTCCTTAGCTGGTGTATATTCTACTTTTGATAAAAATAACTAATACATTTCTTTTCAGTGTTCATTATAAATTGCTGAGAATGTTTTGCTGTTGATGTTTTTTTAAAAATGATCTGTAGAATTGCAGATATAGGCATAGCTGAATGAGTCTCTCAGCTGTGCTTGCTTCTGAAAGCTGCATTTCACTGTGTGCTTTTTTTTAACAAGATCATGTAATCATTGTGGTGTTAATATTCATTTAATATTAGAGAATGTAGCAGAGTTGAGTAGTACTGATTTTACATGTCTAGGCTTTAGAAAGCTATTAATAATTAATTTTTCAAATATGTATGAGTTTGCATGTTGGGGAAAAAAAGGATGAGCCCTTTGAAAATCATAGGTGTTGAGCTGCCTTGGCAGGAGAAACAAAAATCCTCCAAGCTGTTTCAAAGTAAGTGCTTGTTAACAGGTGCTTGTTAAAAGCAATGGAAGTGATATCCTAAAACTTCCTGAGCTACCACAGACAAGAGCCCTTCAGAGCACCGTTGTATGTGTTCTGCCATCCAGCGGTGTAAAAGGAAACTGAACAGAAGTCACACTGATAATAATTACCTATCCTGATATTCGAATTTACCAGAATAGATGCCAGGTAAAGGAAATGCATTCAAAGGTTACACTGCACGGGTTGAGGTATTGGGAAGAAAGTATGAAGTGTAAAACTTCTCAGGAAATTATGATGGGCAGTCAGGTGGTTTTTCCTGAGTTTCCTTTTCAATCTCCCAGCTACTGCTGGTTGCAGAGAATGAGAGTTACCGTGGTGCATATGATTGCAATAAAAGAAAATCTTTTGTTCTCCATTAATGGCGAAGAGAGATTTAATTTAAAAGAGTGTTTTTGGGAGGAGTAACCTAATTTGAGGTCCTAAATATTTCAGATTTTGTGAGTGAGAGGTTGACCAAGTATTTCCCTTTAAATGGGTTTGTTTAGCTACTGCTGTATTTTTGTCTTCTCCCTGTGATGGTAGTTTTTTTGTTGACTGGGAGGGATAGTAAACAGATAAAATAGTTATGCTGTGGGGAGTTGAAAACAAGAGTGAGAGATTCAGTTTAATTATACTTTTAACAATCTGTTTCTAATTTTGTTTCCTCTAGCTTTTTAGATGTTTTAATTAAAGTCAGGAACAGACACAATGATGTGGTTCCAACCATGGCGCAAGGGGTGATTGAATACAAGGAAAAATATGGCTTTGATCCATTTGTTAGCAGTAACATCCAGTATTTTCTAGATAGATTCTACACCAACCGCATCTCTTTCCGTATGCTTATTAACCAACACAGTAAGTAATTGCTTTTTTCATCTTTGAGAACTCATTAGTTATTGCTTGTAAACCTTGAAGCCATAGCTTTGTTTTGGTTTTTTTCATCCTCATGACTAATTCTTAATATTCTGTGCTAATTATGGTAAAAAATATACTGACAACTGGTTAATTTAGTACTTTGCAGTTATCAGAAATTAATCCAAAACACCAGTAGGCTTTCTTCTAGAATTGTCAGGCTGTCACTTTTTAATCTTGTTGGTAGAGACAGCTTGCATAGTGATACATGAAGGTTTTTTTAGATAGTAGCAGAGTAGCTGTATCTTTCTGCTCACAAGTCTCTCAACATAGTTGGTAGAGCTGACATTTACTTCCTAATGAAATGCAAGGATGCCATAAATTTTCAACAGGTTATGCACTATACGTATTTTTATTGTTGGTTTTTCAGCAAATTATCTAGACTTTCTTGCCTTCTCAAGAGGTTGAGTATTTCTAACTTAAGTTTTAAATTATATCCCTTGTCTCCCTCTACTTCCTATTCACTATTTATGAATAAATGCTAGAATTAGTCATCCTTTGTCATTAGGTTCTGTTTCATTTGTTGTTACTAATAAACTTCCTTTTTTATATTCATATTATATGAATATAAAAGTAATATAAAAGTAATAGGAGTTACTTGCACAACTCCTATTAACCAGTATATGCAACCATGCAGAAAGTGATCTGTATAAAATTAAGGACAATCTTGTGATCTCTTTCAGTGTATCTTGTACCTTTTAGCTCTATAGCTTCATTATCTGCCCAGTATTCTGCTTTCATGAGCTCTTGGAAATTGTAGTACGCTACAGATAACACAGATGCTAGAGTACTGTAGTGTAAGGTATTTTACTACAAGTTGTGAGTCTTTCCAGTAACCTTTTACGTGACTGGCAAATGCCTTGCTGTCTGTGTACAAATAATTTCCATGTGGCAAAGCACACAAATGAGATAAATGTGCAGCTTATTCTTTACATGTATCTGGACAGACAAATGACAGACATAAAACCAAGTTAAGTTAAAAGGCTCTTACAGAAGAGTTCTAGCAATAAGTAAAAACATTGTCCTAATAGAATTATTGGGCCTAGTGTTAGCATAATTTGCACTAGATCTAAAATACTAAACTTATTTCATTGAAGTGAAATGGCTTTTCCTATGGACACTCTTATTTAACTGGTTGAAACTTAAAACCACTTACAGATGCTTAACGTTTAATTAACCTTGTACAATTTCACTATGCTAAGCAATGTTAGTGATTCATCCATGATGGCAAATATTAATCTTGAAGCACTGATGAAAAAGACAATTGGAAAGCAGAATGCAGAAACAGGTTTTTATGTAGTTTGCATTTGTTTCATATGTTATTGACAGACTGTTTCTTACAGTGCAGTTCTTCAAGGTGCAGTGTGCCAGTGTATTAGCTCATCATGACCGGAATAGGAAAAGCTTTCAGATCTTGTCTTGCTCACCTCATACTGCATCTGTTTCATATCAGAGCTGACTAACTTGCTAAAATAGCAGAAAATCACTTCTGCAAAAAAGTGTAAAACCTTTCTACTTCTTTGAGAGCTAAACTCTCGAGGAAGGATCTGGTGAGTGCCAGACCCTTGTGCAAAGGAGGGAATGGGGAGCATACTGCTGAGAGTCAGGGAGAAAGTTGAGTGAGTGAGACAACTGCCAGCTGTGAAATTGCAGCTTAGGTGAGTGTAAAAGGCTTTTAATGCTTGTCTTACAGTTCCTCAGTCCTTTTTACTATAACATTTTCATTGTTGTGAGTGCTGCTGTTCTAATGTAATGGTATGAATGAAACATTTCAGTTTTACCTAATTTTTGATAGTCCACTTTGAAATGTAAGTTTTCACCTTAACCCTCTCACACCGCTATTTCTGTATTAACTAGTCTTAGCTATTAAAAATGAAAAAGGGAAGGAAATAAAGAGAAGAGGGAGGCAAGTAATCTTCCTAAACAAGGGTTCTGGCAATTTGCTAAAGTATCTTTTTACAAAATGGTGCGCTATCCAGTAAGTTTCAGATACCATCAGATTTAAACTTTCTGGGCTGCCTCAAGTGTAATAGACAGCTTACTGCCATTTCTTTTTCCTTTTAGCACTTCTTTTTGGCGGAGATATTAATCCTGCTCATCCCAAACATATTGGAAGTATTGATCCTAATTGTAATGTGGCAGAGGTGGTTAAAGGTAAGATGAAGTTAATATTTTTGTTGATTTAAAAAAAACCACAACTTGGAATATGCATAATTATGTTACTGAGATACAAAAGGCTGAAGGCGATTTAAATTCGTTTAATAAAATAAAAAAAGAAGAAATGGAAGTTCTGCAGTTGCTCACAATAAATCCATGGGCTTATTGAGACTTTCTAATGTCTTCATTATTGGGAATGGAGAACCCTTTGGTATGTTAACAGAACTAAGAAAACAAATGAATTTTTTAATAACTTTCATCTGTCCTTTTAAGTACCAGATTAAGTATTTAAATGTTTTGTTAAACTTCAGATGTTTTCTTCCCTAAAATACTTAGAAGCAGGTTCTCATGTACTGCTTTTTTATCTGATGCTGGTACTAAAGAAAATAGAGAGTAAGTGAAATGTTGCAATTTGTTTAGTTAGGCCTTTCAGTAAAATGTTCTCAGGTGTACAGATATTCCAATGAAACTCCCCATTACTATGTGCATCTGATCATATCACAGCCTGTTCTCTCTTATACAGAAGACATGTATATGATGGTTGTACCTGAACGATCTGGCACAGTTGCGTTAGAAATCCTGTTTGCATAATAAATCCTGTTTGCTTAATGTTGTGAATGTTCCTGTGCTCTCAGAATGTTAGTAAGTAGGCATGAGGCAATGCTGTCTGCTTCAAGAACTTGTTTATTGAAGGTTCACACTCTGGGTGTATCTATTTGCAAATGCAGGTCTTGCTGTAGGTGTGAATTCCACCCTCTATCCTTCACTGCTGTTTGTGTAGCTGCAAGAGGGGAAGAATGTGTTTCTCCCCTTCACTTTCTCTCAGCCTTTGGTGAAATAAGAGGGAAACCTTTCTTATGTCAGATTTTTGACCTGCATGATAGCTTGTTTTGTAATGTAGATGCTTTTTACTGTTATGAAGGCTTCTTGGCTTCTAGCTCTTTTGGCTCTAAGGTAGCCTTCTTTTAGTCGCTTGCTTTTCTTTTGATTGATCTTACTCCACTTTGACCTCAGCATTGTATATGTTGTGTTGTTTATTTAGATATTCCTTCTAATAGCAATGTTTGAATCTATTTTGATCATCAAATTCATAGTTGCTACCTTGAACAGAGCAGTGCATAGTGTCAGAAGGTGCTCAGTCCGGTTTTCAAGCCAGTAGTTAAAGTAGATCTTCCACGTCTGAAGAAATAATCACTAACAAAACAGGGCATCATAAACAGTATCCAGTGTTGTCTTTCAAAGAAATGAAAGGTCCTTAAAGACAGAGCCTGTCTAGAGTCAAGGTGATAGAGGCCATTTCCTTGTAGAATTGGTGGAGGGGTTAACTTGAATTCTGTATACTGTGCTAGCTCCAAAATGTTCTGGTTCACAGGCGGCATTCTGAGCAATTTGTCAGAGATAAGATGTTGATTTTGGCACTGTATGTGGCAGCTACAAGCTCTGTATGCCCTTCAAACATTGAGGAAATGATTTAAACAGTCAGTTCTTACTTCAAGCAGCTCCACCAAGTGTTGTGTCTGTAACTGCCTGAAGTGGGTCTCTCTATCTCAGACTGTCCTACAATAAGATTTTTGAGCTGACAGCAAATCCAGGCTTGCTCCTGGAGCCGGGATTTTAGATTTACTGGTAGATCCTTCAACTCTTGTTGCTACTTACCTCCAGCCACAATGAGTGCTTTGAACTTTGCAGTCTCTTTTACAGTCTTAGGACTTTGCCAAAGAGTTGGCTTTTAGAAGAAGGTGAAATGTACGACTGCACTCACTCTGACACAGTTTTGCTCGGGGCTGGGTATTTTACTGGGTCATGAAGTGATAGTGCCTTCCTGTTCATCTCAAGGGTGTTAGGGTGGCTACTTCTTGAAAATGGATGAGAGTTCTACATTAAATTTAGGGAGGCTAAATGGATTTATTCAGACTCTCCTTGTTCTCTCAAGGTTTGCATAGTGGCTGTGTCTGCTCCACATCCGTGTATTAAGGGCTTTTGGTTTATTCCCGCACAGTTACTGATTTGCTTTTCAGAGACCTTGAAGTCTTTCTCCGCAATAAGAATCCAACGCCTGCCCCCCTGGATCCATATCTAATTTTCATTTCTATGATGTGGAAGCTCTTTGAAATGTGTTAACGTATTCCTTTCTCCGTGTAGATGGCCTTATGGTCATATTAGCTACGTTGCTATCTTCAGCTTTTGATGACTGAGTCAAGATTGTGGCTGTGCTTCTTATGTCCCTTTTTTCTAAAGCACAGGGTTACTCCCAAGGCCATCAGAAGTTCTGAGGTGATCTTAGAATATCGTGTAAGTGTAGGTATTCCTGCATCTTTTTCCTAAATTGTGCACATCCCAGGCTGAGGTTCCCTGTACAGCTTGGATATTAAATGGGATTTTGATCTTTTTACCAGGGCACGTATTATTGAGTTAATGACAGAACCCTTTAGAAAGTCTTTGGAGCTGACCATCTTGACACACAAGGTTCCTACTGGATAGCTGATTTTGTGAGACATTCCCAGGACTTGATCAAGAATATTTCCAGTGTTGATTAGCTCCATTTTACTAGACCTCAAGCAGCATTTGTGTCAGCCTTGTGTGATATGTCCAGCCTTGCAGATGTCAGAACAACTGATACAATTTTTTTTTCAGATAACAGGCACATATAGGTTATTTCTGTAGACATCTTAAAGGAGAACAATTAAAGGTAACCAGCCCTCTCTGGGGACTAGTGATTTTACTTTCTTTGTGTTTGTCACATAGCTCTGAGTCTTGGCAGTGACTGTTTTGTTTTGTAGTGTCACTTTGGACAGGAGGAAGAAGATACATGTAGGGCGAGGTCAAATGCAATTGTTACGGTATCTTAGCAAATTTCTGTCTGCAGAACTGCCTATCTGTTTATGTGCTTGCTCTTAGCTCACACTTATTACAAGGAAGCCACTTTCGTTAAGGTAGCTTAAGAAATATAGTTAGAACATCTTTGAGTTTGTGGTTTCTCTTTAAGCTAACACTTGCTGCTTGTTTCTAAAACATTTTTGCAAATGCGGTACCAGTGAATATTCAGAACCACTAAGAAAAAAATCTTTCAAACAAAAGATGACTTAAACTTTCTTGCTGTACTTTGACAATACATAAAGCCTGATTTGGATTATGGGGAGGCTTTTTTATTTTGGTTCAGTAGGAGAGAATGAAGAATCTTAAAGATTCCAGCTTTCCCCCCCAAAGACCTTGAAAATCAAGTATTGTAAACAGTGTTGTGTTTGGAAAAACTGATTTTATGGTTGCAATGTCATCCTTTTTTTATTTGAGATGGAAAGAACAAGCATTAAATTGTGATCAGGACGTGACAAATAAGTAGATATTATGGTCAGCCTAAGATTATACCCTTCTGGTTTTCAAGCCCTGAAGAAAGACGAAAAATAGCTTGTCTCTAGTAATCTGCTTTTGTTTGTAGAGCTTTAAATAGAATTTGTCCTTTCTTGCCAAATGGGCTGTAAGCATACAGAGAAAAAGGAATTAGAATGGATACCAGTTTCACACTTGTAAACTAGTTAGTAAAATGAGTGTTCGGCTCGTAGTCTTTCACATACAGGATGAACTTTGCTAGTCGTCTCTAGATGATTTTTATAAATCAGTGTTCTATTCTGTTGTTTTGTAGATGCTTATGAAACAGCTAAGATGTTATGTGAACAGTACTATCAGGTGGCACCTGATCTGGAAGTTGAAGAATTCAATGGTAATTGTGAAATTAATTTGTGATGTATGTAAGAAAAAACATTTCTAATACCTGTGATTTCTAGTTTTGTTAATTAATTGTAAGTTATGATTTGAACGCTGCAGTCCTGTATGCAGAGTTACTTTTCTTCTTCTAATGTGTCTACATGGGCACCTGAATTATAGTTTATTATTGTGACGTTTGTTTACTTCTTGATGCTGAATGCAGAGTGCTAGCTGCTGAATTCGCTGTCACTTTAAGGAAAATAAAATGGTCAAGAATCCTCATAACTGGGAAGGAAACACACCTGCCTTCTAACTAATCTTTTAATAGAGCTGAAATCTGTTTCATTTTGAAGTATGCTTGTAAATTCCACTATCAGTCCCTGCACCAGTGGTGAGCTTTTCTGTGTAAGACGGCAAAATTGGAAACTTTTTTTACATAGTCTATGCTTTAAGTCCTAGCATAAACTTCGCACATGAAAATCTGTTTCAAGTTGATTGCAAAGATGAAAATTGGATGCTACGAAACTGATGAGACAGTCCTTGTCAGTGTATTGACTGATTTTTGTTCATCACTTCTATTGACAGAAGGTAGATTTTTTTTTAAGTTAAAAAAATAAATTGTCTTGAGTGATCGTTTCACCAATTTTGGACAGCTGTCCAAACATAAGACTAAGATGTTTCCAAACTTCAGCAGAAGAATTGCAAAAGTCTCAGAAATGGGTAACACTTAAAATGGAGAGTGATATATGGGAACATACGTTGCTCAAAGTACTGTTTAATACCGTAGAAATCCTTCTCTACACAAAGTGATATTGTCAACACTGATGCATTACTACCAGCCCCCTCTCCCAAAATCAAAGGACCCAACCTTTCCCCTCTTCCAAAACAGTGATTTTAGAGCTAAAAGTGCTGAGTGCTACAGCAGAGGAATCAATGCAAAATTCATTGGAAGGCCAAAGTAAAAAAGATCCAACAGTAGTGAAAACAAGTTGCTGGATCTCATAAAAAAAGAAGTGAGGAAAGAATTACTTCTTTCCTTTAAACTAGCTTATTATCAATGTGAGGAAAGCGACTTTGCAAATTACCTCATGAGCAACAATAACATGGTTTCTACATGTACTCTGTGCCTCAAATGAGTACGAATCAGTCTGCCTTGGTTTTGGGGATGCATAAGAGAATTGGAGTATGGACTCTGACAAAATTAACATAATGAAACAGCAAGTTGCCTTGCAACTAATTATGCAGAGCATTGCTTTGGTCTTCTCCTTTTCCTAGGAGTTTTCACTACTGTGTCTCTTAAAGTAATAACTGGTATTATTATCAGCCCTCAGTGCCAAAAAGTTGACTCCAGTCACGTTCTGTGTGCATGTTTGTATCTTCCTGCAGTTTATGAAGCAGGCATTTAGAGACTTTTCTTCAATCTGAACTGCTGCCGAGTCATACAGGCTGTGACTGTATAATTTAATGCCAGTAGGTATTTGAATGTTCAGGGATGACTGCATCTTCAGCACCAAAACTGTCCTGGAATGTATTAAATGCAGCTGTATAATTTCCTGCCAAATCAATTAGCACTCTAGCACTCAGAGCTGTGCCAAGCCATACACCTCTGCCGAAACACTAACAGGACAACAGTGGACAAACAATTCAGTTATGATTTGGAATAAGAAAACTGTGATATTGTTTGAAATATATTTTGAAAATTTTTATTAATACTTTACATTTTATATGTTTTAATTAAGGGAAAATATGTAGTTGTTTTTAGAATATTTAAACAGTGACTTTTTTTTAGTTTAAGAATCTTTTTGTGCAGCAAATATTATGCTTAAATATTGTGTGTGTTAAGAAAAAGAAAGTTTCCCACTTAAGTAGGAAAGTTCTCTTAGTTAACGTACATTGTAAATACAAAACCAACCACTGCTTAGTTGAAGTTTCATATCTAAACAAAGTCTGTTGACATAGATGTCTTTGAAAATCATCATTAGAATGTGTTATTTCAGGTGATAGCAGTAACTGAAATTTATGTTTTTATTTCATGGAGCTAATCTTGCACTTGGAAAATTAGAACATGCTTACATACTTGTCTTTGCCTACAGTTTCATGTTATTCCTGTAAATAGAAATGCTACGAAATACTGTTTTGAAAAAAAATAATGTCTTTATTTTTATTTTTTTAGCTAAAGCTCCAAACAAGCCTATTCAAGTAGTCTATGTACCTTCTCATTTGTTTCATATGTTATTTGAATTATTCAAGGTAGGTTGCACTAGTTAATATTTGGAAGGGTTTTGTGAACTTACATTACTGTTGAAACTGAGATTCTTTTCAGTTACAGCTCTTAATGTTCTTTCAGTTTTCCTTTCTTAAGGTTATTCTTAAACAAGTGAAGAGGGTTTGAAACTGTTAAAAGCTAGGCTTACAGCCCCCTCTTACGCCCTTGTGTACTTAAAAAAAATTTCTGTGTTTTCCCACTTCTCCTTTTGTGCTTTTGCAGCTGGTTAAATTAAAACACTCATGATAGTCTATTTTTGCAATGATGATATATTCATTACCTTGCAATTTTCATAAGCTTGCTTCTTCATTGCATGTTTCAGGACTGGTTAGGATCAGTGTCTTTTGTTTATTGTGAAAGCAGGCCATATGTCTTTGAATAGTGTAAATTGCATGCTTTGTTTTGGTTTTATTTGTGTTTTCTGAATAATTGGAACAACAGTGAAAATGGAACATGTGAGAGCTATTGTATGCTTTCAAGTAAGATAGGTGGTCTCTAGGTGGTGCAATTGAACACCAGAAATTCAGGGGAAAATGCATTTGGTCAGAGAGAAACATTTCCTAAATAATGGTATTTTGGGTTTGATTTCTGACATTTGTCAAGTATATTCATTTAAATCTTACCCTATTTTGTCATTTGTAACATTAGTTCTAGGGCAAAACAGGTGAGAATTTGTGCACTACTTGTAGGTATGTTTTGGTACAAGTCATGAAAGAGTATGAAACCAGTAAGTTGTAGCTGTAAGTAATGGTAATCTGTGACAGACTGGCAATGGAAACTCTGTTAATAGATATGATAAAGTCAGATTCATAGATGGTGACTTAACAATTATGTGACCCAGGCTGAGAAAATCAAAGCTTGTTCTCTGTGGTGAACATCACTATTGGTGTTCTGCAAGGTGGAGGTGAAGGGTGTTGTCATCCCTTTTATATAATTACTTGATTTCACACAGGAAAAAAGAAAATTCTTGCTTTATGTTCTCTGACTCTATATCAAATAGATAAAAGTATGTATAATGGAGTTCTGATATAAAAGTTTAACTGGACAATTCATTGACTTGAAAGCACTTCTTGAATTTGTTTTAAATACAACCTTTTCTGTCTTGTATACAAATGTAGGACAAAGTATCTAGATTCAACAAAATAAATGCAAGTTCTAAGTTGTCACAAAAAGCATATATGGTAAAGTTAGAACCAAAGACACTGTTTTTGCTTTTATCTTCAGAATTCAATGAGAGCTACAGTGGAGTTGCATGAAGGCAAGAGAGAAGGCTATCCATCGATCAAAACCTTAGTCACTTTGGGGAAAGAAGATCTATCTATTAAGGTAAATGCCTAAAAATAATTTGCAGCTTACAAACCTGCTAGGTTTATAATAGTATGACTTGTAATTTGAAAAGACACATTAATTACTGTATCACTTCTGACGCTTCATATTCGTTAGAATAGAATATTTTCAGTTGGAAGGGACCTACAAGGGTCATCTAGTCCAACTGCCCGATCACTTCAGGGCTGACCAAAAGTTCAAGCATGTTACTAAGGGCATTGTCCAAATGCCTCTTAAACACTGAGAGGCATGGGGCGTCGACCACCTCTCCAGGAAGGCTGTTCCAGGGTTTGACCACCCTCTTGGTAAAGAAATGCTTCCTAATGTCCAGTCTAAACCTGCCCTGATTGATGCAGCTTTGAACCGTTCCCACGCGTCCTGTCACTGGATCCCAGGGAGAAGAGGTCAGCACCTCCCTCTCCACTTCCCCTCCTCAGGAAGCCGTAGAGAGCAGCGAGGTCACCCCTCAGCCTCCTTTCCTCCAAACTAGACAGACCCAAAGTCCTTAGCCGCTCCTTTAATATTTCTAAAGTCATTTAAATAATGCTGCTTGAGTTTTGCAGGTTTTTTTCAGAACATATTGTTTAAAACTCTTAACTTTTCATTCCTCAGATAAGTGATCAAGGTGGAGGTGTACCATTAAGAAAAATAGACAGATTGTTTAACTACATGTACTCAACAGCACCCAGGCCTAGTTTGGAGCCCTCGAGAGCTGTGCCTTTGGTAAGCAATTGCAGTATGTATTTAAATGTCCCTTTGCACTACTCTGGTTGTATGTTTCCCTTCACTGCAATCTACTGGATCAGGTTTTCCATTGAAGAAATTATTTATCATTAGCATTTCTATGCAGGTAAAACATATCAGGAAAAAATGGGTTCTGTTATCACGTAGTCTTTGGAATAGAAAATTGCATTTCTTTGTCTTGACATTATATTCTTGGAAACAAGCATGTCTGCATAAGTACAATATTTTCCCAGGTTAATGGACAGGATTTTTAGTGCTGTATTACTGAGAAGGTGGATAACCTAATGAGCTCCTGTTTGGTGTATAAATTACTGTCTAAGTTTCCTGTAATAAATGTATTGGAAAGGTGAGCCACACTGTCAGAATTGTAGCACTTGAGAAACACCTCCTGGTAATGCACAAGCTTATACTGAACTTTGAAAATTATTTTAATGTAAGTTATGGATGGTAAAAACACATTTAAAAAAAAAAAAATTTCCCAAACCTGCACATGATATGAACACTTTTGTTATATTCCTGTTCAATTGGAAATATCTTATGTGATATTCCCTTCTGAGATGTGTCAGGGTCAGATTTCAAACAAACAAAATTCCCCTATAGTTTCTTCTACGCAGGGAATTATTTCAGTGTTGAATGTGTAGATTCTTTTAGCAAGCATGATTTTTAAAATTATTATTAAAATTAAATTATTTCTAAATTATTTTATTAAATTACATATTGGCTCATTTTGATAAAAATGATATAGCTACTGTTACATTTGCTTGGCTTTCAATAAGTGGATTAATACTGATACTGTATTCTTGCCGCTTCTCGTCTTTGTTCTCTGTTGCTTCTGATGCAATCCTTTTATCTTCAAGCATGTTGAGAAAAAGTTGATTCTTTGAGAAATTTCCTTTCCCTATTTGGGAACACTCATGCAGCATGTTGTTAAGTGATTGGGTTTGGTTTGGTTTTTTTTTTTCCCCTGCTGATACTTCTGTGCTTGAAGTGCCTTCAGGCAGCTAATAAAACGTGGTGCAGAGAGTATGTGACTATTTCTGATATAAAATAATTAAGTGAACTGAGGGTGAAACCAGTTCAGGGATAATAAATTTCCTTTTAGATTTTTAGCAGAAAGTCTTTATGGTACTTAGTCCACAGTTGATAACATTGTGACACAAGTGCATTGTTTTCACCAGTGTTTGAGGCCACTGTGGTAGCTGTGAAACCCATTTCTGTATCTGCATTGACTTGATATTAATCCTTCACAGCTCCTACCTCTACAACACATCTTAGTTATGTTTCAAACTTTTGCTTTTTCATAGAAAATCGTCTTGAATGGGATGAGTGATAGGGAATAGGCCTTAATTAAAATATAAACTTTTTTCTTTATGTCAAGAATGGTAGAATCTTTCTTGATTCATAATCTGCCTTTGTTCTGTCTCACTTTTGATCAGCAATTTACTATAGCAGCCTACAAGGATTTCCTGAAACTTGTTCTCACTGTAAACTTACACCTTGATTACCAGTTGTATTCACGATTAAAATGTCTCTTTGTGGCTCTCTGATTGTAAAATGTGTTCATCTTAGGATTGACACTATTTTTTTTTTTCCCCATATATCTTTAGCAATGCAGTCCTGTGTTTATTTCCTCATTTTCAAGACCGCTTACTTTTGATTCTGTGGCATTTATACTTAGTATTCTTCTACTGTACCCCATTTTCAGGCCTTGTTTTCCTCTTCAGTCTATATGGCACTGTAGTGAGACCTGCAAAGTATCTCCCCTCTCTTGTGAACCTTTTGCCCTGCGAGTCTGACCGATGCCTGTACGTGACTGAATGTCGAGTTGTTAAGCTCTGTTATTTAAATGTGCGTGCAGAAAAAAAAAGTTGAGAACTGGGACTCTATGGCATATCTTTCCACCAAGAGGAAAAAGGACTTAGCAGTGAAGCTTGACATGTTATGTATTATGGCCCAGATCAGTTATAAAAACAATTATGCTATACTTTGTATGTCAGTCTAGAAATAAAAATCCTTCAGCAGAGAAGGTTGGCATAAATCCTCTTGAAAGTCCATACAGAAGGAAAGTTTCTTTATTGCTTAGTGCCAACGACCAAACCACTTAAGAATTACGGTGGTCCAGAAGGTAGGTAGCTCTGTGCTTGTATCATTCTTGACTTAGATAATATTCTAAACTAAATTGCAATGCAGTGTAAATAGACATATTTTTCTGTTCTAGCACTCCCTCCCCTTGTTATATGATCTCCTGTCTAGTTTATGAAACATTCATGGACTTGGGGAGTGGAAGAGAGGGATCTTTTTGTTGATTGGTGAAACTTCTTTCCCAGTGTCATTGCAAATGTTGTTTAAAAAATGCTGAGAAACCTTGTTACCATGGCAGCTTTTGGATTCTAGCAGGTCTTGGGTTCATCTGTACTGCTATACACAGAGTGGAAACGTCAGAAACACATGGTAATATTTAATGATAATTAGGCTTTCTTAGAGAAATTAATGATTCTCTTTCTGGCAGCATTTGTTTATAGTGGGGAAAATGTGGCTTAAATTAGGTTTAATTAAACCTGTAGACACTAGTAACACAGAAATTTAATAATTTCCTATTTGTATAATGCATACTGTAATATTTAAGGAGAAGTTGGCTCTAAAAAGCTTTCCCTTCTCAAGGCAGATGTGCCATCATTGACTATATTCTGTCCTCTAGGTCAAGCACAGACCTATGTAGTAATCACTTCTTGTTAATCGTCTTTTGCAAAATAGACCTTTTGCAAGGTCTTGCCTTAACAAGGTACTTGTCTGGGATCTGTTGCCTTCATATTTCTAAGTTATCTGTTTTGGAAAATACGCTGAAGACAATGTAGAGAAGAGACAGGAAATTTTTGGAGGAGGGCAGTATGAAATAATTACGTGGGTTAGCACAGAGCGTAAAAATATTCTCCTGGAAGGAGCAGGAGGCAAACAGAAGTTGGGCATGGGTTTTAAGGAGGTGTAATTCTGGAGAGGGGAAAGTATAATGTGTTTTCAGGCTTGCTTGATACTGCCCTTTCCTTGAGCTGTTCCTGGGAGTACGTACTACATACGATTTGCCTGTCGGTTGCTGTGCTTTTTAATTTCTGTAATGTATTTATTGTTTGGTCTCCAGAAAAGATGCAAGTCAGCTTTTGGAATTTTTTTTCATCCTTGCTAAGGCAGTCAAGTAACTTCCATTTTTTAGAGGTTAAGAAAGAAATGCGTCTAGTTTCAAGACCAGATGTTTGGAAGTGATACGTGTGTAATTTGAGAATTACATTTTTAAAGCATACTGTTTGAAAAAGTGCAGCTAAGCAACTGTTTTAACTGTGGAAAGGGATACTAATAGCTATAAGTGGTGTGAGTAGAAAAGGGCATCTTTGGCACTTCTGTTTCTCATTTTGCTTAGAACAACTGAGTGAGCGACTCTAACCAATTTAAGATCACTAAATTTAGACTTCTGTAAAAACAAGGCAAAGAGGTCAAAAGATACTGTAGAGATAGTAGATGACAGCAGGAGAATTTGTGATAGATACTGTAGTACAAAGTTCTTTAATGTTCACCCCTCCCTCAAGGGATTTCCTATAAAGTGATACCACATATTAGCTGTGCATAATGCTCACAAGTCCTCCTTCTTAGCCTTCTCTTTTTTGCATCACTATGGGGCTTTGTTTTTAAGATTCAGGGCATGATTCTCAGTTATCCGTCAGGTTGCCTCTGTAGAAATATTATAGTGGAATGAGTTTATTGGTTTTCTGGTCTAATTCTTCTTGTAATCCACCCTTATGGGAAAGTTGTATTACTCCATTGCCTGGTATACCCTTCTTTTCAAATGCTTGTGTGTCTGGAATCCTTCCTTTATTGCTCTGGATAGTCCTGAAAAATTCAGGGGTGGGGGCGGGTGAATAATCAACCACTGTGATTCTCAGCACATACCCAGTCATCTGAAAGAGTCGATGTGTAGACCAAAATCTTACTCCCTGGCTGCAGTGAGAGTGCCTTGGGTTTGTTTATAACTTTTTCTGAGAAGAGTGGGTTGGAAAAGGTGCCAAGTGTGTTGACCTTGTTGCAGCTATGGTTATGAATATTAGTGTTGTAAATTTAAAATCTAAAATTTGTACCTGTCAAGTCTATTATGCTTTGAAAATTGCGTGGTCTGTACAGGGTCTCGGTCCTCAGATCATTCAGCGCTGTGGAATCCTGATCTTGTGTTAGATGGGTAAACACCGGCGGGCGTTATTTGCCTTGTGTTGCTTTGTATGTAGTCTTCTGCAGTAGTCTTCTGATCTGTATTGCAGTATGGCATCAGCAATCACTTAATAGTGTGACCTAGATGAAGTAAACAAAGTTGTCTCTGGCTTTCTTATGTAGTCTCCTAAGTGCGGAGATGTTTGAGAATAATAATCCCAGGCATGGGGAGAAAAAACATGCTGTCAAAAATCTCATTTTTACCAAAGAAAGAATGGAATATTATAGCAATGGTAATCATAGCAGTAGAGAGTATCGGTTTGCTTTGATGACTGGAGGCAGCATGTACTGCCTACCTGCCTCTTTGAGAAAATGCAAAATGGACAAGGTAGTCCTAACAAAGGACTCTATTTTTCCCTTCTCTGTACTTAAACTAAAAATTTATGCCTAGGAGAAGAGGAGATTGCTCAAAAGGCTGAATACCAACTTATAGTGTAGGCTGCGTAATAAAGGAAAGCTTGAAAAGTAATTTGATGCAAATCTAATATTTAGGTATCTTCTGTTTTATAAATGATTGCAGTGATCTGTTGCATTTTTTTAACTTTCCACCATGTTTTTCCTTTTGTTTCTTTGTTTTTGTAGGCTGGGTTTGGCTATGGCTTGCCAATTTCTCGTCTGTACGCTAGGTACTTTCAAGGTGACCTTAAACTCTACTCAATGGAAGGCGTTGGTTCAGATGCTGTAATTTATTTGAAGGTATGAATTTGACCCTTTATAAGCTAGTAATGCAGTGCAATTTGTTTATAGCAGGCTGAATAAGTGAACTTTCTCTCTTTTCACTCTTCAACTTGTTTTCAAATTTGTAATTGCTATCTTCATGATATTTTATCTAACTCAGTTACACAGAATCCTAAAAACCAAGGTTATAAATATTAACCTGGCACTAATACTAGTTAGTTTGCTTTGATTTTTTTTTCAGTCCCCTGTGTTGGATCTTTGCATTTTGTTAATCCATCATAAGTGCTGAATTTTCAGAGCTGCGTGATGAGAGATTATCATTAATACTTTTGATTTTCATTAATACTTTTGATTCTAAAAGTTTTGACCACAATACAACTGAGAAAACGATTGACTAACTCCTGACTAGTAGACATATTTTTCTATGCAGTTCTTGACCTTTGTGCAATAGACTCTATTGATCCTGTTGTCATTTCTTGGGAGATCCCAGGCTGCTCAGGGACTTAAGGTTGAAACTAACTGCTTGAATTTCATCAGGGAATTTAAAAGAATATAGCATATAGCTCATGTGCAGGTCGTTGGCTTAGCGTTGTCACTGTGCTTTGCTGTATGTAGCAAGTGAGTTGTGGAATCCTGTGCTAACTTTAGTTTCTGATGGGTTTAATCCTGTGCATGTATGTGCGGAGGAAAAAGGTATGGCCTTTCTCAGAGGAAAAAGGCATGCTAATGGACTGAACTAGATCAGCCCTCACAGATCAGTGTGCTGACGACAGAGTCCGAGTTTGCTGAAGTGAAATGTTTAGGTAACGTAGCTGTCTGCCCCGGGTCAGTGACGCATCTCCCTTAAATGTTTTTGACCAAACCTTTTGTTCTTGCTTGTAGACACCACTCCCTGGAAAAAAGGGAAATATTTTAAAGTGTTGTTATTTTCTTTTAACTTTTACTATGACTAGTACTTTGACTATGAATGGAGCGATTAGTCACAGCTGAAGTATTTTCAAAATAGTGTTATGACATGTAACCCTTGGATAATTGAGACACTTGTTCGATACAGAAGTTGTAACTGTAGAACTCCCCTGAGTATCATCTTGCTCTTGGTATCTCTAATGATATCTTACCATTGCTTTTGTTTTTCCATAGGCTCTTTCAAGTGAATCATTTGAAAGACTTCCCGTTTTTAATAAGTCAGCATGGCGACACTACAAGACCACACCTGAAGCAGATGACTGGAGCAATCCTAGCAGTGAACCAAGGGATGCTTCTAAATATAAAGCTAATCGATAATTTGCCACCTTTTGTCTCTGTTGGAGATAACCTCTGCATTCAGTATAAAGTCTCTGCTTTGTTCCAAAATCCTTCAAACCACAATAGCTAATTACTTCCAAACAAAGACCTAATCAGGGCATTGAAAAATACTAAGAACAAAGTGATGATTGGGACTTAACGGAAGGCACTAAGCACGTTTGGTATGTGAATCCTGTCTACTTCACCAGAATATGCTTGGTTGCTTCAGTCATGCATTGACAAAAGGGATTGCACTGTGATTGCACTTAAGAGTACAATGTTGTAACATAAAGATACTATTTGAAATGGCCAGTTTTTATTTCAATATAAGGATTGGCAAGATGTGCAGGATCCCTTTAAATGGTGAATAGTATCTTGCACAGCAATATGGTATAAGAGAAAAATTCTAATGTAGTTAAACATACGCTTTGAAAATCCACTCTTTGCTGCATTTTATATTGCACGGTGTCACCTGTTACAGAAAATCCCTTTGAGCTCTTCAGATCTTATATCTAATGAGCTTATAAATGTATAGTTCTAAAAAGGGTTGTGCAGCTTTAAACTGATGCTTTCCCCAAATTCCCAAATCCATATGTCAAGTGCATACAGAAATTATGTTGTTGTAAGACATTGGGACTTCCACTTCTTGGTATGCACCTTAATGATTTTCTTGACAAGCAAACACAGAAATGCATTTCTATACATTTTTCCTTGTTTTGAGGAAAGATCATAAGTAGTTAGATTATCTCTCCATGCAAGAAATTCTGTCAGCAGAGGGGCAGGGGGTAATTCAATTTCATGAATTGAGAAATGCTGAAAGGCCAGACAGCCAGTCATACAAATGAATTTGCCTTAAGAGTGTTGGTTGCTTGGAACCTGATTAGTTTAAAACCTGTAAATAGTTTGCAAAGTTATTTATATATTCAATGTCTGACTATAGTCTGGTATCTGAATTTGTAGTGTATATAAAGATGTTGTACACCAGCTTTTGGAAAGTGTCATTGGTCTAAATACATGTAACTGGAAATACTGTAGAAATGGGAGGGGCAAAACATAGCTGGTACCTGATTTAAGGGAAAAAAAAATCAAAGAGAAAAAAACCCAAGTATTTTCCCCTTAAATTTATTGTAAGGGTTATTGCTGACCGTTAGGAAACTGTTCTTCACCAAGTCTTTGCCAAATACTGTTTCTGATACTATGGCCTTTCAGAAAAATCTGTGACATTTAGAAGTTCTGGTGATATCCTAGCCGTGGGAATGAAGTAGGTGAGTTGTAAGCAACTCTGATGCACCCTCAGTTTCTCTTAGGTGTTTTGATATTTTTTTGAAAGGTATTGCAGATTTTAGCATGGAAAAATGAAACTTGTTTACTAAAATTGTGGGGGAACTGTCCCTTTTGTCCTCCCAATATTTATTTTTATAAAGAACTGATCTATTAGGTAAACAGGGAAATGCTGAGAAATTCCTAGGTATTTTTTAAAAAAAAAATCTTAGTTTGACTTAACGATAGTACTTTGCACTTACATAGCACATTTCATCAAAGGATTACAAAGTGCTTTGAGCAATAAACTTCATATAGCCTCATTTCTCTGAAGAGTCGGAGTCCTTACCTTGCAAACCCTTACTCTCATCTGTTGCAGTCAGTTCAAGAATGTGTATGTGAATAGTTCATGAGTTTGCAGGGCTTGAGGTTCTGTGGGCTTTTCACTACACTGTACAGATAAGTCACGTTGGAGCGCCAGGCTGTTTTAACGCTCTCTCATACATGTCTCTGCGGAGTGCTGCCATACTCTTCAGAGGTGGAGATACCAGGACAGCTGCTGAAGGCCGTCTGACTTGTTAGCTGGTAAGCGGTGCCCTTCTGAGCCCCCTCTGCCAGCAGGTAGGAAGCGGGAGCGTGCTGATGGGGCTGTCCTCCTCTTCTCCCGAACCGGACTCGTTTGACCCTGGCTAGGGGATCTTTACACGGCACGGTGAGGGTGTAACACCTGTGGCCTCCAGAGCAATAATTTCCCACGACTGCAGGTGCTGCTGCAGAGAAGGCAAATCGCTATTCAAGCGATACAGCTATGCTGCTGGGGTGAAATCAGAGTGATAGGTTGACTGGAACACCAGTTGGAAGTCACATCTACTAAAATTTAGGCATATTGAACTTGTTTTCATGAAGTGAATATAAACCATGGAAGCCAATGAATGAAAGCTGAAGATACCGTGAAGGATGTTATGGTATATAAGTCATTTCACTTTATTCACAGAGACAGCTGGCTGGCTTTCAGGGCTGGTGTGCTTTGGGACTTGAACAATGAAGTCCCCTGAAATGGCACCTATTTCCAACAACCCTGAGCAGGTACAAACAGCTCTGAGCAGGAAGGTAGAGCACAAGGAATGCATTTTCTTTCCATTTCCCAAAGTCTGTTTGTGGGCATTATGGTGAATATGAGCGAGAAGCAACTTTTCTCCTCTCCAACCTTGTCTAGGCAGCCTGTGCTTTAGTGGAGATCCAAGGTATGCCATAAATTGTTCTTCACTCACTGTCCTCACGCCATGTTTCTACATAGGGGTATTAGTCTGACAACTGTCTTAGGAAACAACAGCAGCAGACCTTCGACTGGAAGAGAGTTTTTCAGTGGGTATGCCTGAAAAATGAGGGTGGATTCGTTTTTAATACGGCTAGTTTAACTACAGATGCTGATCTTTTTTCAGTTCCTTCTACCTTTGATTGGAGTCTGTTATAACTATTTGTTTTAACATCTCGGGGCTGTTAATTCCAAACTTTCTGATGATATAAAAATGTATTTCTTTTTTTTATGGATTTCAGATGTATGGCCTGCTAATGTTATTGCAACCTGCTTGTCTTGAGTTACAGGACACATAAATAGAAAAAAATGTTTTCGGTGAAAATGCTTCGTATCTGTTGTGTTTAGTGATTAACAAAAACAAACTGAGCAGGACATGTTTGCTCCTCGATTCTTCCTGAGAATTTGCAAACAACTTCTATGTGTCGTAGTGTAACAAATAGTTTAACTTTTTTGTCCAGTGTGCATTTTTCTGGTGTATGTGTCTTGAACGTGGTCTATGACTCCCCTGGCTAGTTTACTATTAATAGATACTGAAGTCTCTCCAAATCATGTACATATTTGTGCTCCCTGCTTTTCTAGGCTTTGAGGCTAACAAGGGGTCTTTCAGAGTCAGCACTTGATGAGACATATTCAGAAGATACTGAAATGCTTCTTTTACAACTCAAATGCGCAGTCTTTGCCTCTGTACTTGACTGTGATGACCTAGGATAGTACTGAGAAAGTCTTTGTCCTGCTGCAGTTTGTGCTACCTCTTGGGCAGTGTTTAAAGCAGGTCCCTTGACACATGCTTGAAGAACAGGGATATTAATTGTTGTGTTCTTGGAAAACTCATGTACGCTACACTTGCTGCTCCAACTGGATAACACACTTTTCTTTGTCCTCAGTGGCATGTAGGATTTGCTTTCAAACAGCTGTTCACTTTCTCCAAAAAGTGAGCAAGAGCCATCTTTCAGTGTAGTGCAATCTCCTATTCACCTCCACCCAAATTTAGTATTTAGGGTGAAATCTTGACCTCATTGACATGGAAGACATTCCCCCCCCCCTTAATAAGCACTTTTAGATCCTTATGTGTTAGGTGCTGCAAAGTGCAAAGTGGTCTTGATTGATATAAATAATTTTGTAGAAAACAGCCTAAATGTTTATTTTTAGTATTTATCTCTTGAGGATAACCATGTCCACTGTGCGGTGTTCAGTTTCCTCGTACGTTTCCTCGGTTGCCATATAGATGCTGTGGTTTCCAGTAGCTCTTCATCTCTTCTTCCTGACATAGTCACCTGCCTGTGAATTAATATATATAAACGTGTTTTTGCAGAACTTAAGAGAATATGATGGCACATGACAGAACGATGTATTACTGAGTTCAAAGGTGAGTTTATTCACAAATGAGGAACACAGTTATAAATTGTGTAGCAACTTCAGGGCTGAATCTTGCAAATACTTGCACAAGTAAACAGTGTATGAGAGTAATCCCACTTAAATGAATCTGTTCTCGAGGTCAGGACTTAAGCTGTTGACATGAATTTGAAGCAATGAAGATTTGTGTAACTGAAGTGGCTTTCTAATTAAAAATAAATAAGAATCTAAAGTTCACGTGCTTTAATTGCAGTATTATGTTGCCTTAAAAGATCTCAGAAATTGGCATAGAGAACTTGTTTGTTTCTTCAATCTAGAGCTTTTTATGTAGTATCAATAGGATTGACGTGTTTGTGATAATTCTGACATTGTCAAACTAGTGTTAATTGCTTTATTAAAATTTTTCCTATGAATTGAATACTGCCGAGAGGTGCCAGATTGACAGGCCTTTGAAGTTCATCCCCCTCTGTAGATCGTATCAGGCAGTGGCAGGGCGTGTTTCCAAGTGGTGCACTATCCCTGCTCTCCGCTGCTCAGCAGGGACTGTCCTTACGCGCGGGACCTGCTAGCTGTTTCACGCTTGCCGTCTCTGAGGAACTGCTAACAGCGCGCTAAACTTGTACTGGGTTTTATGATGCGAGTTTCTGACGTGGGTGGAAATGAAGTCAACTTGTTCCCAACATCGGTTATGGGACAGAACTCTTAGTGGTGAGCTGGCCTGTGTTGCACCTG